>NC_060197.1:37773674-37823674 GCF_021184085.1 Oncorhynchus gorbuscha
CGCTAGTTGACATGCAGGCTAGCGTAGGATTATAATTGAGTGCACTCTTGAAATGTAAAGATACTTTAGAAAAGAAGCCTCTCCTGTCCAAAGTAAGGAGTCGGAAACAACTGGATATATCTGGCTGTTAATCGGTCTCTCTACCAACCAAAACATGTGTGAGTGTTTTTGTGTGTGTCTTGCTCACCCCTTTCATGTGAGCGAGGCTCATCTCCTTTGTGGCCATCTGGCTCTGATCAGGCCCTACACCCAAACAAGGGCACTGCGTTCATCCACCTCTGGCCTGCTCGCCTCCCTACCACTGAGGAAGTACAGCTCCCGCTCAGCCCAGTCAAAACTGTTCGCTGCCCTGGCCCCCCAATGGTGGAACAAACTCCCTCACGACGCCAGGACAGCGGAGTCAATCACCACCTTCCGGAGACACCTGAAACCCCACCTCTTTAAGGAATACCTAGGATAGGTTAAGTAATCCCTCTCACCCTACCCCCCCTAAGTTTTAGATGCACTATTGTTAAGTGACTGTCCCACTGGATGTCATAAGGTGATTGCACCAATTTGTAAGTCGCTCTGGATAAGAGCGTCTGCTAAATGACTTAAATGTAAATGTAAATGGTTATAGTGATAAAACACGCCGGGTGGAAGTCACACGCACACACACACACACACACACACACACACACACACACACACACACACACACACACACACACACACACACACACACACACACACACACACACACACACACACACACACACACACACTGGCTTCCACAGTTCTAAGGCCTCGCTCCTCAAGGGGGCCTGGACGGAGGACCACAAAGAGCAGGCCAGGGAGAATCAATATGTTAATTTAAGACTGGAATTTTAAAAAGGCATGAAATCCTTCCATTCTTTAAGCTTCTTTGAGGAGAATTCTATTGGTTTTCATATCTCTTTTTAGGGGTGGTGGATGGATGCGTGTGGAGGGTGAGCAGTGAGGGGTCACGGTGTGTGTCTGAGCATGCGTGTGAGTGAGTGTTTGCCTGTCTCAGTATGTCACTGTGTTGGAGGGGCAGATAACATAATTGCTCATCTCTGACTGTGTATGTGATCAAGACTGCAGTCACATGTGTAGCTGTGCTTATGAGATGAATTTTATTCTCAGGTAAATTTCAGCGAGCGTGCACGCTGCACTGCAGAATACTAAACACACTCTCGTGGCAGAGCAACAGACCAAATATATACTACCACACTGTTTGAGGAAAGGATTTGCGTGAGTGTGTGTGTGTGTGTGTGTGTGTGTGTGTGTACGCATGCTTGTTTAAAGTACATATAAAGGCACCTTAAACATAAAGGCACCTTTAATATAAAGGCACCTCTTAAATATAAAGGCACCTTTACTATAAAGGCACCTTAACATTAAACATAAAGGCCTTCTTAAATATAAAGGCACCTTTAATATAAAGGCACCTTAACATTAAACATAAAGGCCTTCTTAAATATAAAGGCACCTTTACTATAAAGGCACCTTAACATTAAACATAAAGGCCCTCTTAAATATAAAGACACCTTTACTATAAAGGCACCTTAACATTAAACATAAAGGATCTCTTAAATATAAAGGCACCTAATATAAAGGCACCTTAAGTATAAAGGCAGATTGAATATAAAGGCACCTTAAATATAAAGGCACCTTAAATAATAAGGCAAATTGAATATAATGGCACCCTAAATAATAAGGCAAATTGAATATAATGGCACCCTAAATAATAAGGCAAATTGAATATAAAGGCAGCTTAAATATAAAGAAAACTTGAAAGTTATTCAAATGCTTAACACCTGCTCTTTTCTAAAGCATAACACACGTTATCAGTGAAAATGCTTTTCTTTTCAAACCAATGGCTGGGAAGTCATTCGAGAACACATACAATGATACATGAAGTTTGGCCACTCTATAGCCTAGGGCGAATGCAGGAGAAGAATCATGAACTATTGAGAGTACATTGTAAACCGCACACTGGTTCAGAGTAGTTACAATACACTTCTAAACAGTCACCATTTTCAGATTCACAATGGTATGCATAGGCACAAAGAGTTGGAGAACGTCAGGGGCTCCACTCGTACACAGTCCTACCTTGCATTGGTGGAGAAAGGAAAATTCCTTGAAAAGTGACACATTACGTCTTCAAATCAATGTTACACAAGCCAAGAAAGCTGAAGAATAGACGTCTTCAAATCAGATAACAAGACGGAATAGGAACTTGAATGTCACTGAGAACCAATATATTCCAGTGAAAGAAGGTAAAGGAGAGGTTTTTGTCTCTGCTCAGAGACGGAGGTAAAGGAGAGGTTTTTGTCTCTGCTCAGAGACGGAGGTAAAGGAGAGGTTTTTGTCTCTGCTCAGAGACGGAGGTTTTGTCTCTGCTCAGAGACGGAGGAGAGGTTTTTGTCTCTGCTCAGAGACGGAGGTAAAGGAGAGGTTTTTGTCTCTGCTCAGAGACGGAGGTAAAGGAGAGGTTTTTGTCTCTGCTCAGAGACGGCGGTAAAGGAGAGGTTTTTGTCTCTGCTCAGAGACGGAGGTAAAGGAGAGGTTTTTGTCTCTGCTCAGAGACGGTGGTAAAGGAGAGGTTTTTGTCTCTGCTCAGAGACGGAGGTAAAGGAGAGGTTTTTGTCTCTGCTCAGAGACGGCGTAAAGGAGAGGTTTTTGTCTCTGCTCAGAGACGGAGGTAAAGGAGAGGTTTTTGTCTCTGCTCAGAGACGGAGGTAAAGGAGAGGTTTTTGTCTCTGCTCAGAGACGGCGTAAAGGAGAGGTTTTTGTCTCTGCTCAGAGACGGAGGTAAAGGAGAGGTTTTTGTCTCTGCTCAGAGACGGAGGTAAAGGAAGACTCTTCGGCTTTTTAGAACGCTATGGAAGAAACAGACAGGAACACAACAGCATCACACAGCACAACCATGCAGATAGTCAAGCTTGTAAGTATATGGTCGGAGGAGAGAAGAGTAGTGAGACCTAGCCAGCAGCCAATAGCACTCTCAGTTTAATATATATCATAATATATGAAGGTTTCTGAGCCGACCTGAAAAAGACCTTTCAGACATCAAACTTATACATCTCAAAATCAAATCAAAATCAAAATCAAAAAATAAAACCTGCTTTGCCCTTCAAAAGTTATCCTAATTGTGGCTGATTATTGTTGAAAATGTTCCGCAACAGCACAAGCAATGGTCAGTAAACCAAAGGAATAGGGGCCTATTAGCGAGGCGCAGAGGTCCAGTGACTTAGTGTGCTGCGTCTCTGTTGGAAGCCGCTGATTGATGAAAGTCTGCCATTAGACAGTCAGTAGAACTGGTTTAATCAGAAATAAATGACTCCCTCAGTGTTAGTCCTCACTCTTCAGTCACCGGTTAGGTAATTTTAGCTCTACACTATAGAGGATACCATTAGACAAGGTAATGTCAATGTTCTCTTGGTTAGGCGGATGGCGAATAGACTTTGTAGTCGGTATGAAACATTGGTTTTACTGGTTGCTACGTCAGGTGGTAGCAATTGCTATAGAACGAGCTTGATCTCTAGGAGATATTATGGTTGTTGGTAAACGTGTAGAGACTTTGGGACTGGCTGCTGGAGGGATTGCTCTCTCTCTCTACCCACACACACACACACACACACACACACACACACACACACACACACACACACACACACACACACACACACACACACACACACACACACACACACACACACACACACACACACACACACACACACACACACACACACACACATGTTCACCCCTCTCGTTGGCCGCTTCTGGGCATCTCAGCCGACCTCAGCACCACAAACACCAATCTCTCCAATCTTTAAAAATAAATCTGGATATTAAACTCACTAATAGCCCCACTGACACTTTGCTGAGCTAGGAGAGCATAGGCATCGGCGTGCCTCTCTTCCCCTCTCCTCCAATGATTCCACCCTCAAACTCATCACAGGCAAGATAAGAGGAGGTCAATATGGATCTGAGTTTAACTCCTTAATAAGCTAACAAAGTAAACCCCCTGCTCTATAAACCTTGGACCGTATCTCTCTGGCCTTGTTCTAGATGAATTTAGTGTGTGGGGGATATGGATAGAATGAGCCTCTCATACTAACAAGCGTTCATATCTTAATGTGTCCACTAGGGAGGCGCCAGAGAGCTATCAAACACAGACCCAAAAGATACTTCAAACCAAACACGACATACTGTATATTACCTGCAACTAAAAGTAGTCTATACCCATTTATAAACTGGGTAGTTTGAGCCCTGAATGCTGATTCCTTGTTGCGTTGTGCTTAAGAACAGCCCTTAGCCGTGGTATATTGGCCATATGCCACAACCCCTAGGTGCTTATTGCTTAAATACAACCAGACCACTACACAACACAACACTTACACACCCTACACACAACCTTCACACAACATACACAACCTTCACACAACCCAGCACGGCGATGTTGTACTCACGGTCGCTACAGAAGGAGCCTCCATAGGACGTCATGGTGCAGTCGCAGGAGAAGCCCTCCCACTGCTGGAGACACACCCCCTGATTGTAGCAGGAGTCCTCCGTACAGGTGGTGCTAGGTCCTGGGGGGATTGGATGGAGAACAAGGTCATTGTACAACACACAACACTCACCCATTTGTTGTATGTCAATCTATGTGAGGACATTGGAAAATAACTGTAATTATAAATCCTAAGGCTTTTATAAATCCTAAGGCTCAGGCAACATTCGCACTGAGCTAAAGGGAAGAGCTGCCTCTTTCAATGTGCGGGACTCTAACCCGGAAGCTCATAAAAAATCCTGCTATGCCCTCCGGCGAACCATCAAACAGGCAAAGTGTTAATACAGGGCTAAGATTGAATCGTACTACACCGGCACTGACCCTCGTCTTGTGTGGCAGAGCTTGCAAACATTTACAGACTACAAAGGGAAGCACAGCCGCGAGCTGCCCAGTGACAAGAGCCTACCAGACGAACTAAATCACTACTATGCTCGCTTCGAGGCAAGCAACACAGAGGCATGCATGAGAGCATCAGCTGTTCCGGACTAATGTATGATCACACTCTCCATAGCCGACGTGAGTAAGACCTTTAAACAGGTCAACATTCACAAGGCTTCGGGGCCAGACGGATTACCAGGATGTGTTCTCCGGGCATGTGCTGACTAACTGGCAGGTGTCTTCACCGACATTTTCAACATGTCCCTGATTGAGTCTGTAATACCAACATGTTTCAAGCAGATCACCATAATCCCTGTGCCCAAGAAGGGCAACCTGCCTAAATGACAACCGACCCGTAGAACTCACGTCCGTAGCCAGGAAGTGCTTTGAAAGGCTGGTAATGGCTCACATCAACACCATTATCCCAGAAACCCTGGACCCACTCCCATTTGCATACTGCCCAAACAGATCCACAGATGATGCAATCCCTATTGCACCCCACACTGCCCTTTCCCACCTGGACAAAAGAAACACCTACGTGAGAATACTGTTCATTGACTACATCTCAGCATTCAACACCATAGTGCCCTCAAAGCTAATCACTAATCTAAGGATCCTGGGACTAAACACCTCGCTCTTCAACTGGATCCTGGACTTCCTGACGGGCCACCCCCAGGTGGCGAGGGTAGGTAGCAACACATCTGCCACGCTGATCCTCAACACTGGAGCCCCTCAAGGGTGCGTGCTCAGTCCCCTCCTGTACTCCCTGTTCACCCATGGCTGCGTGGCCAGGCACGACTCCAACACCATCATTAAGTTTGCGGATGACACAACAGTGGTATGCCTGATCACCGACAATGACGAGACAGAAAAACGATTGTGCCAGAATAACAACCTATCCCAAAAACGTAACCAAGACTAAGGAGATGATTGTGGACTACAGGAAATGGAGGAATGAGCACGCCCCCGTTCTCGTAGAGGAGCAGGTTGAGAGCTTCAAGTTCCTTGGTGTCCACATCACCAACAAACCCTTAATTGTCGAAACACACCAAGACAGTCATGAAGAGGGCACGACAAAGCCTATTCCCCCTCAGGAAACTAAAAAGATTTTGCATGGGACTTCAGATCCTCAAAAGGTTCCACAGCTGCAACATTGAGAGCATCCTGACTGGTTGCATCACTGCCTGGTACGGCAACTGCTTGGCCTCCGACCGCAAGGCACTACAGAGGGTAGTGCGTACGGCCCAGAACATCACTGGGCATAAGCTGCCGCCATCCAGGACCTCTACACCAGGAGGTGTCAGAGAAGGCCCTAAAAATTGTCCAAGTCCCCAGCCACCCCAGTCATAGACTGTTCTCTCTACAACCGCATGGCAAGTGGTACCGGAGCGCCAAGTCTAGGACCAAAAGGCTTCTCAACAGTCTTTACGCCAAAGCCATAAGACTCCTGAACAGGTAATCAAATGGCTACCCAAACTATTTGCATTATGTGCCTCCCCTCACCCCCTCTTTTACGCTACTGCTACTCTCTGTTTTTCTTATATGCATAGTCACTTTAACTATACACTCATGTACATACTACCTCAACTAGCCCGACTAAACGGTGCCCCCGCACATTGGCTACCCGGACTATCTGCATTGTGTCCCGCCACCCCCCACCCGCCAACATCTTTTTTACGCTACTGCTACTCTCTGTTTATCATATACGCATAGTCACTTTAACCATACCTACATTTACTATACATACTATCTCAATCACCCCGACTAACCGCTGCCTGTATACAGCCTCTCTACTCTATACAGCCTCTCTACTGTATATAGCCTCTCTACTGTATATAGCCTCTCTACTGTATATAGCCTCTCTGTATATAGCCTCTACTGTATATAGCCTCTCTACTATATATAGCCTCTCTACTGTAGCCTCTCTACTGTATATAGCCTCTCTCTAGCCTCTCTACTGTATATAGCCTCTCTACTGTATATAGCCTCTCTACTGTATATAGCCTAGCCTACTGTATATCTCTCTACTGTATATACTAACCTCTCTACTGTATATAGCTCTCCTCTCTACTGTATATAGCCTCTCTACTGTATATAGCCTCTACTGTATATAGCCTCTCTACTGTATATAGCCTCTCTACTGTATATAGCCTCTCTACTCTATATAGCCTCTACTGTATATAGCCTCACTACTGTATATAGCCTCTCTACTCTATATAGCCTCTCTACTGTATATAGCCTCTCTATATAGCCTCTCTACTACTCTATATAGCTCTCTACTCTACTATATAGCCTCTCTACTCTATATAGCCTCTCTACTGTATATAGCCTCTCTACTGTATATAGCCTCTCTACTGTATATAGCCTCTCTACTGTATATAGCCTCTCTACTGTATATAGCCTCTCTACTGTATATAGCCTCTACTAGCCTCTATATAGCCTCTCTACTGTATATAGCCCTCTCTACTGCCTCTATAGCCTCTCTACTGTATATAGCCTCTCTACTGTATATAGCCTCTCTACTGTATATAGCCTCTCTACTGTATATAGCCTCTCTACTGTATATAGCCTCTCTACTGTATATAGCCTCTCTACTGTATATAGCCTCTCTACTCTATATAGCCTCTCTACTCTATATAGCCTCTACTCTATATAGCCTCTCTACTGTATATAGCCTCTCTACTGTATATAGCCTCTCTACTGTATATAGCCTCTCTACTGTATATAGCCTCTCTACTGTATATAGCCTCTCTACTGTATATAGCTCTCTACTGTATATAGCCTCTCTACTCTATAGCCTCTCTACTGTATATAGCCCTCTATAGCCTCTCTACTGTATCTCTACTGTATATAGCCTCTCTACTGTATATAGCCTCTCTACTGTATGTATATAGCCTCTCTACTGTATATAGCCTCTCTACTGTATATAGCCTCTACTGTATATAGCCTCTCTACTGTATATAGCCTCTCTACTGTATATAGCCTCTCTACTGTATATAGCCTCTACTGTATATAGCCTCTCTACTGTATATAGCCTCTCTACTGTATATAGCCTCTCTACTGTATATAGCCTCTCTACTGTATATAGCCTCTCTACTGTATATAGGCCCCGCTAATGTTTTTTTACATTTTTTTTTACAGCTGTTTTTATTTCTTTACTTATCTATTGTTCACCTAATATATTTTTTTTTACTGAAAAAAATCCTTTGTTGGTTAAATATGAATTTAATATTTATTCTGGGTTTAAACCTGAATTCCAGGCAGTCATTTAACTGGGAGTCATATTAGTTGATTTGAATGTTGAAAGAGTGGGGAAGGTTCGGGTCGAACCGAGTTGAAAGAGAAAGGGGACTTAACAATGACATGGATGGCTGTGCTCATTAAAATTCTCCAATTAGAAAAAGCAACTATTGTAATTTCTCAGCGGAGTTCCCGAGCACATGAGAGTGATAAGTGAATTGCATGTTAGCCAGGAGGTATTCAAAACAACTGTGCCTCTGTTATCAAACCCATTAATACCTGCTGATGCTTCAGATTACCAATGACCCATAGAAAACCATAGCTGGATAATTAACAGATTGACCTTCCATGTCACTTGCATTTGGTATGTGATTAAAAAAACAAGTAATGAAAGCTTAATTTATTATTCAACAGGCAAATAGGTTTTTAATTAAATCATAAGCCTGACTTAGATTATAGTTTTTTTTTTGTTCAATGGCCAGCGCTCTAAAAATAAGTTATTTAAGATGATCAATTAATAGAAGCTTGATCTTTTGGACAGAAAAGTGACAGACCATTTAGGGAGAACTAACTTATTACGAAGTCAATTAGTCAAATACACTTACAGAGCATGCACAGTCATTTATTTCAAATCAGAAACAAAACATGTGACTATTTACACGTCTTAAGAGCAGACCAATTAAGCCAAAACTTTGAAATGTATAAGAGCGCAGGTCATGTCCTCAATGTTATTCCAAAATGGCCACTTTAAATGAGATGTCATAATTTTATCACTTCCTGTTTTAATTGCCCACTGCTGTGATTACTCCATCAATCTGGTCTTAATACATGAACCCTAGAGTCTCTAATGAAACATTTTGCTATAATTATTATTGAAGTCAATCACAATATTATCACAGTGTTACACACTATTGATCAGCTGCTGCAACAACAACAACCATGGTGTATGGTTTAGAATTTAGTTTCGAACCTTTTGAGTAAGAGGTTGTAAACTTGTCATTGAGATGCCTGGTATTTGGTGTGAGCAGTGGAGTTGTAAACTTGTCATTGAGATGCCTGGTATTTGATGTGAGCAGTGGAGTTGTAAACTTGTCATTGAGATGCCTGGTATTTGGTGTGAGCAGTGGAGTTGTAAACTTGTCATTGAGATGCCTGGTATTTGATGTGAGCAGTGGAGTTGTAAACTTGTCATTGAGATGCCTGGTATTTGGTGTGAGCAGTGGAGTTGTAAACTTGTCATTGAGATGCCTGGTATTTGGTGTGAGCAGTGGAGTTGTAAACTTGTCATTGAGATGCCTGGTATTTGGTGTGAGCAGTGGAGTTGTAAACTTGTCATTGAGATGCCTGGTATTTGGTGTGAGCAGTGGAGTTGTAAACTTGTCATTGAGATGCCTGGTATTTGATGTGCGCAGTGGAGTTGTAAACTTGTCATAAAAAATACACTATGCAGTGCATTCAGAAAATATTCAGACCTCTTGACTTTTTCCACATTAGGTTACTTTACAGTCGTATTCTAAAATGGATTAAATTGTCCCCCCCCATCAATCTACACATAATAACTCACAACGACAAAGCAAAAACAATTTCTTAGATTTTTTTTGCAAATGTATGAAATAAAAACAACTGAAATATCACATTTAAATATTCAGACGCTTTACTCAGTACTTTATTGAAGCACCTTGGTCAGCGATTACAGCCTCCAGTCTTCTTGGGTATGACGCTACAAGCTTGGCACACCTGTATTAGGGGAGATTCTCCCATTCTTCTCTGCAGATCCTCTCAAGCTCTGTCAGGTTGGACGGGGAGCGTTGCAGCACAGCTATTTTCAGGTATTTTCAGAGTTGTTCGATCGGATTCAAGTCCGGGCTCTGGCTGGGTCACTCAAGGCCCTTCTCCCCTGATTGCTCAGTTTGTCCGGGCAGCCAGCTCTAGGTAGAGTCTTGGTGGTTCCAAACGTCTTCATTTGAAGAAGGATGCAGGCCACTGTGTTCTTGGGGAACTTCATTGCTGCAGAATTGTTTTGCTACCCTTCCCCAGATCTGTGCCTCGACACAATCCTGTCTCTGAGCTGGACATTTCCTTCAATCTCATGGATTGGTTTTTGCTCTGACATGCACTGCCAACTGTGGGACCTTATATAGACAGGTGTGTGTGCCTTTCCAAATCATGTCCTATCAATTGAGTTTACCACAGGTGGACTCCAATCAGGTTGTAGAAACGTCTCAATGATAATCAATGGAAACCAGATGATCCTGAGCTCAAATTCGAGTCTCATAGCAAAGGGTCTGAGTACTTATGTAAATAAAGTATTTGTGTGATAACCTGTTTTAGCGTTGTAATTATGGGGTGTCCACAAATGTGGAAAAAGTCAAGGGGTCTGAATACTTTGCGAATGCACTGTATGGACAAATGTTTCTGGACACCCTACAAATTCATGGATGAGGCTATTTCAGCCACACCCGTTGCTGACAGGTATACAAAATGGAGAACACATCTATGCAATCTCTATAGACAAACAAAGAGCTCAGTGACTTTGAACATGGCACCGTCATAGGATTCCACCTTTCCAACAAGTCAGTTCGTCAAATTTCTGCCCTGTTAAAGCTGCCCCGGTCAACTGTAAGGGCTGTTATTTTGAAATGGAAATGTTTAAGAGAAACAACAGCTGAGATGCAAAGTGGTAGACCACACAAGCTCACAGAACGGGACGGCCGAGTGCTAAAAATCGCCTGTCGTCGTTTGCCTCTGGAAGGTCAGCACAGGAACTGTTGGTCGGTAGCTTCATGAAATGTGTTTCCATTGCCACACACAAGCCTAAGATCATCATTCAATGCTAAAAGTCGGCTGGAGAGATGTAAAGCTCGCCGCCATTGGAAATGCGTTCTCTGGAGTGATCCCGCTTTACCATCTGGCAGTCCGACAGATGAATCTGAGTTTGGCGGATGCCAGAAGAACGTTACCTGCCCAAATACATAGAACCAACTGTAAGGCCCCTTAGTTTCAGTGAAGGGTAATCTTAGCGCTACAGCATACATTGACGTTCTAGACCATTCTGTGCTTCCAACATTGTGACAACAGTTTGGGGAAGGCCCTTTCCTGTTTCTGCATAACAACGCCCCCATGCAAAAAGCAAGGTCCATGCAGAAATGGTTTGTCGAGATCGGTGTGCGGAAGAACTTGACTGGCCTCAACCCCTTCGAACACCTTAGGGATGAATTGGAACGCCGACTGCGAACCAGGCCTAATCGCCCAACATCAGTGCCCGACCTCACTAATGCTATGGTGGCTGAATGGAAGCAAGTCCCCACAGCAATGTTCCAACATCTAGTGGAAAGCCTTCCCAGAAGAGTGGAAGCTGTTATAGCAGCAAAGAGGGGGCCAACTCCATATTAATGCCCATGATTTTGGAATGAGATGTTTGACGTTCCACATACTTTTGGTCATGTAGTGTGCCCCCTTCTGTTAAAAGCTGTAGCTCTGTCTTATTAAAGGAGCTGGATGACTGAGCAGCATATTAGCTGCTAGGGCACTAACAATCTTGTTGTGTAACCCACCTGAACACTGACATGACTACTGTACCTGGAGCTAACAGCTGGAGAGAGAATGAGACATCTGGGTACCTCCAACTCCCCCTTCTTCCACTTCCACATCTCTCCCTCCCTCTCTCTCTCTCTCTCTCTCTCTCTCTCTCTCTCTCTCTCTCTCTCTCTCTCTCTCTCTCTCTCTCTCTCTCTCTCTCTCTCTCTCTCTCTCTCTCTCTCTCTCTCTCCCTCCCTCCCTCCCCCTCCCTCCCTCCCCTCTCTCTCTCTCTCTCTCTCCCTGTCTCCCTCCCTCCCCTTCTCTCCCTCCCTCCTTCCCTCTCCGTCTCCCTGTCTCTTTCCGTTTCCCTCACCATGCCTCTCCTTTTCTCCCTCCCTCCCCTCTCCCTTCCTCCCTCCTCACTCCCTTCCTCTTGCCCTCCATCTCTTCCAACTCTCAAATCCCAGACGTGAGTCAGCAACTCAGCATAGTTAGGAACACAGTGTGAATAGTCGTTCTCTGCTCCCGTTGTTGTAGGAAGGGATCAGTGGTGTCAGGCAGCTACAGGAGAACAAGGTGCCCCTGCCGACATACAGGTCAGATGGGCTGACTACTGTTAGAATGTCCATGACATACATTATAGTTCAGTTGGGGATCTGTGTGTGCTTTTGTCAACTCCTATGTAATTTGTTGTCTTATTGTCGTGCCATAGCCCTAGACGTTTGCCATGACAACGGAAGAACAACCCAGTCTGCCACAAGGAAAAACTATGAGTAGTAATTTTCATTTTTGAAATTATTTATATTTAAACTTTTGATACTTAACTATATTTTAGCAATTGCATTTACTTTGGATACTTAAGTATACTGTATTTAAAACTAATCTTTTTTTAGATTTTTACTCAAGTATTATTTTACTGGGTAACTTTCACTTTTACTTGAATCATTTTCTATTAAAGGTATCTACTTTAACTCAAGTATGACAATTAGGTAATTTTCAATCACTGATTACCTCTTACTACCAGCCATTTGAGAGTTCAGGGGAGTAGATGTGATAGCCTAATGCAGTTTTAGATATCTGATTAAGAAGGACGTAATTGCAACGTATAACTTTAGGCAGGTAATAAGCCAAGCTGGCTGGCAGAGGTGGCTGTGTTCACATTTAGACACCAAGCGGTGCCGGGACCTCTGGGAAATCAGTGGCGCTCTCTTGAAGACACACGCCACAGACAGTATGAACACCGCTGCCGTTACAGCCTGCAGGCGTCACAAACACAATTAACTAGCCGCCAGAGAGCCGCCAAAACACTGGTGACGTCACCCAGTCCAGCGTCCCACTGCCAAAAAGCTGAGCCCCTTCCAAATGGAGGATTGATGAGTCTATGCTACAGTGAGCGCTGCAGGGTGGTTAAGATTAGCTACCGACAATAACATTAGAGGCAGAGATACCTCCCGTAGGTTTTATGGTGCAATAGACTCGATATACAGTGGACAGGAGACTGTAAAGAATGCTCTGGGCACTGAGTCTTAGGGTGGGGTCTAACTGTATATTTTGGGTATTACTGCCGAAGAAGGAGCTATGAGTTACTGCAGGAGTCCAACTTCAGAAGCTCTTGTATATGATAAGACTGGGAAGAAAACAGGTGGGATGTTAAAGACTGATGAGGCTGCCTGGGTGAATGCCAAGTGTGTGTGTGTGTGTGTGTGTGTGTGTGTGTGTGTGTGTGTGTGTGTGTGTGTGTGTGTGTGTGTGTGTGTGTGTGTGTGTGTGTGTGTGTGTGTGTGTGTGTGTGTGTGTGTGTGTGTGTGTGTGTGTGTGTGTGTGTGTGTGTGTGTGTGTGTGTGTGGAGGAATTCATGCACCTATTATCTTAGCCGGGGTATAAAAGGAAAGGGAAAGGGGGATACCTAGTAAAGAACGTGGGGATAGAGGTCGGAGAATTTTGACTTTTTCCAAACACCTGCAATCTAGAGCCATAATCATCTTGCATAATTTGATGTAAAAACAAAATGGTCAATTTTTCTGCGTAGGTTATCTAAGCATACCTCCTTATCTGTTCATTTGTCATTTTAATGAGAGTGTCATTCTGAATATACCGCAACTAACACACCGAGAATAATACATCCACATCACAACACCGTATGTGGGATCGAGACACACATCATCAATACAGGCACATATCATGGATTCAAAATGTCTACACAAATATCATGATATTATCACAAAGTGCCAGATTACATTAACACCGAGTATATTCCTACATATCTCGGCAAACGTCTTGATCTGTCTGTATCTTCCTGACTGGTGGTTCTTTTTATAAAGAAACTAAAATGCTTCTCTGCTAAAATATTGGTAAAAGATTGAAGTACATTTAGTTATTGCTTGCTTTTCTAAAGTCTACCAACCTTACCAGCAGACATGCCAGCTAAGATAGTGAGACAAGCTAGCTACACTAACTTGAATGATATCCTGAATTGGCTTCTTGTTAGCTACTTATGAGGTTGGGAGATTGGGAACCTCTCTAGCTGGCTAGCTAAAGCCAACGTCATAAAATTGTTAGGTGGCTAGTATTACAGAGAAACAGCAAAACATTTCAACGTTATTTATTCATCAAGAAGGCATCATTAGGCTACATATCTCATTTTCATTTACAAAGATTCCTTCTGCGAGTCCTGACAATTCTGACTTTGTGGCTGTGGAATCTGACCAACTGTATATCTTTGCTCCGTGTTACAGGAAGGAACCACTTACTAGGAATAATACCGCTGACAGGTCTTTTTTTATAAAGTAATTGGATAAAATGTGAACTTCAAAATGAAGTTTAATAATGAATTTAACATCAGAATCGTAAAAAAAGAAACAGGACAAGTCTGAAGGGGGTACGTGCCCTTGCGCACCCTATGACACCTCTGTGTGCGAGCGTCAACTCACCGTCGCAGCCTCGCTCCACCTGGCCCATCCTGTGGAGGGCGTCTGCGATCAGGTCTGGTAGTTTCCCGTTGAGGTCCACTGAGGCCAGGCAGCCCTGGTACCCGTCCCGGGACGCAATCAGCTTGGGCAGACTGTTGTACATGCTCTTCCCTACGCCACCGATGTACAGCTCCCCTGGAGTGGACAACAACCAAACAGCAATATTAAAAAGCAGTCCAGCATTAATTCACACTTGCATTGTAGAATCTCCACGGTGAGATTTCTCAGGATGATGACAAGAACCGTATATTACATGGCAAGTCTTACTGTATGTGTGGTCTTCCATCACAAGTCTTACTGTATGTGTGGTCTTCCATCACAAGTCTAACTGTATGTGTGGTCTTCCATCACAAGTCTAACTGTATGTGTGGTCTTCCATCACAAGTCTTACTGTATGTGTGGTCTTCCATCACAAGTCTAACTGTATGTGTGGTCTTCCATCACAAGTCTAACTGTATGTGTGGTCTTCCATCACAAGTCTAACTGTATGTGTGGTCTTCCATCACAAGTCTTACTGTATGTGTGGTCTTCCATCACAAGTCTAACTGTATGTGTGGTCTTCCATCCAAGTCTTACACAAGTCTAACTGTATGTGTGGTCTTCCATCACAAGTCTTACTGTATGTGTGGTCTTCCATCACAAGTCTAACTGTATGTGTGGTCTTCCATCACAAGTCTTACTGTATGTGTTGTGCAAAAGAACAGCCCTTCGCCGTGGTATATTGGCCATATGCCACAAACCCCCGAGGTGCCTTATTGCTATTATAAACTGGTAGCCAACGTAATTACCCAGTCTGAGATACCACAGCTGTCAGTCAATCAGCATTCAGGGCTTGAACCACCCAGTTTATAATTGACTATAGAACTGAAGAAATGTAATGGGCATTTGAAGCCTAATTGACTGTCTAGAAACCACAATGAAAAACATAATGTAAATCTCAACAATGGTGGTTGTTGGCTCAATATTTAAAATAGAATGTGAATACTGCTTCTGAAGGTAACAAAAATGTGTAGTCTAGTAGCTTTGCATCAAACAGAGTCAGCACATAAAGACGGCCTCATGAAAGTGAAATTCACACTATTTTTGGTGGCTGAATTTAAACCTGGGCTTCTGCCTAACTGAAATACCAACAAATTAAAATAATAACATTTCTTAGAATTGAAAACTATTTCCTAACCACCCTACAACACCAAAGACTTAAAACAATATGATTTATTTTCTGTCTTTGCTGTTGTATTCTGATATTTCACTGACAACAATCAGGTTGAAGGAGAGCAGCGCACGCCGAATCACTTCCCACCTACGAGAAAAATAAAATCACATTGTAGGATTTTAATAAATGTATTTGCAAATGAAGTATTTGGTCAAGAACAAAAGTTTATCTCAATACTTTGTTATATACCCTTTGTTGGCAATGACAGAGGTCAAACGTTTTCTGTAAATCTTCACAAGCTTTTCACACACTGTTGCTGTTATTTTGGCCCATTCCTCCATGCAGATCTCCTCTAGAGCAGTGATGTTTTGGGGCTGTTGCTGGGCAACACAGACTTTCAACTCCCTCCAAAGTTTTTTTATGGGGTTGAGATCTGGATACTGGCTCGGCCACTCCAGGACCTTGAAATGCTTCTTACAAAGCCACTCCTTCGTTGCCCGGGCGGTGTGTTTGGGATCATTGTCATGCTGAAAGACCCAGCCACGTTTCATCTTCAATGCCCTTGCAGATGGAAGGAGGTTTTCACTCAAAATCTCACGATACATGGCCCCATTCATTCTTTCCTTTACACGGATCAGTCGTCCTGGTCCCATTGCAGATAAACAGCCCCAAACCATGATGTTTCCACGCCCATGCTTCACAGTAGGTATGGTGTTCTTTGGATGCAACTCAGCATTCTTTGTCCTCCAAACACGACAAGTTGAGTTTTTACCCAAAAGTTATATTTTGGTTTCATCTGACCATATGCATTCTCCAAATCTTCTTCTGGATCATCCAAATGCTCTCTAGCAAACTTCTGCAGGATTTGAGTCCCTGGCGGCGTAGTGTGTTACTGATGGTAGGCTTTGTTACTTTGGTCCCAGCTCTCTGCAGGTCATTCACTAGGTCCCCCCGTGTGGTTCTGGAATTTTTGCTCACCGTTCTTGTGATCATTTTGACCCCACGGGGTGAGATCTTGCGTGGAGCCCCAGATCCAGGGAGATTATCAGTGGTCTTTTATGTCGTCCATTTCCTAATAATTGCTCCCACAGTTGATTTCTTCAAACCAAGCTGCTTACCTATTGCAGATTCACTCTTCCCAGCCTGGTGCAGGTCTACAATTTTGTTTCTGGTGTCATTTGACAGCTCTTTGGTCTTGGCCATAGTGGAGTTTGGAGTGTGACTGTTTGAGGTTGTGGACAGGTGTCTTTTATACTGATAACAAGTTCAAACAGGTGCCATTTATACAGGTAACAAGTGGAGGACAGAGGAGCCTCTTAAAGACGAAGTTACAGGTCTGTGAGAGCCAGAAATGTTGCTTGTTTGTAGGTGACCAAATACTTATTTTCCACCATAATTTGCAAATAAATTCATAAAAAATCCTACAATATGATTTTCTGGATTTTGTTTTCTCATTTTGTCTGTCATAGTTGAAGTGTACCTATGATGAAAATTACAGGCCTCTCTCCTCTTTTTAAGTGGGAGAACTTGCACAATTGATGGCTGACTAAATACTTTTTTGCCCCACTGTATATATATATATGAATATCATTTTTTTGCTCAGAGAACTTAGGGGGCCAAATAAGCAGATGTTTGCTCATTTTTATTTAACATGCTGACATTTTTCAGCACATTCCTACTGCTAGATGACCGACAGATATTATACATAATCAAACATTTTGGAAGAATGGCTGAAGTTACGGGAATATTTGGGGAGCACATTTCCAAAATTCAAATCAGTTGGAGCTGATTCCCTTGTGTTTTTCCAGTCTTTTGTCCAACAATGATAATCATTTTTGCTCAGAAAACTTCAGAGGCCGAATAAAACCACCCCGCCACTTGGGGTAATGCATTGCCCGCTCACATGTGAGGATAAAACAATGATTTTCCAGCACATTACTCAATTATTCCTCTCTCTCTCTCTCTCTGTCTCGTATCTATCCAGTTTCGAGACTTGAGAAGTTGACATGCTGGCAGACGCACTTGCTATTGGAGCAGACAGGACTGTCACGTCCCAACAGCTGTTTATTCAGGTCGTCTGCCAGTAGTCTGCCTGTAAACACTGGGTATCATAATGTATTGGAACAGAGGAGGGAGATGTCGAACCAGCTGTTAGTGGTATACTCCTGGGAACGAGTTCCATCCACCTTGACAAAATGCTCACGGTTATGGAATAAAGTGTAACATGTCTCCATAATTGATTCATGGCAGAGAGTTATAGGGAATGGGAGAATAGGGTATAGATTGGGATTGATGTTTGATGCAGACAGAGCTGTGTTCATGTCCATATTCCTTTGTGAGCTCTTAAATTCACACAACACTGTCTTTGGAGAGGTGAGGGCTTTCTATGGACAAGTCAGAGATTGACAGTTATTGAAGATTGGTATTATTGAAGTTTACTCTATTTAATTGTACTATGTGAAGTAATAACCATAGTGTTCGTTCCATAACTTTATTCATTGATCAACTTTTTGTACAATTATTTTTTCCATTTAAATGTATCATTATTCTGTGCTAGAGAGCTTTGATGTGACTGCCAAACTAAATGATGAAACATCTGTGCATCAACACTCCTTTGATGCAAGTGCAATAAGAATAAACAACTTTATTTAGCTCCTGGCATTTCTTATCGTCAGCCTTTATCTAAACCAGGAAGTCCCATTGAAATGAAACATTTATCGTGGTCTATATTTCCCAGGGAACTATTGGCTAAAAGGGCAACCCTTGCAAACAAAATGCAGTGCCACAGGCAGCCTTTGTGTGTATAAATTCAGCAAAACCCTGGAGAGTACATTCATAAAAGTGCCCCAAATATGAATCTTTGGCATGAGAGAAGAAATAAGCCCACAAGGTGAAAGACCTGTCGGAGAAATTGAATAAGTAAATGATGGTTCACAGTCCTCTTCCTTAAACTAATGTGTGTTTGACACTTAATACGCCGCAGTCAAGGCTGTAAGGCATTTTAATCAATACTGTAGATTCATTAGCTGTAGAACTGAATGATGCCCTCAGATTTTAAGAGAAGCAAAATCACTTCTCAAATATGAATTTTTATTGCTGGGGGTACTCCAAAAAGTGCACACAATGCAGTTGTATAAAAGTTAACAGTTAGCATTTTGAAGAGTCAGTGGGCTGGCTATAATGCATTCCATTGAGAAAAAAATAACCATTAAGTGTAGCAAATATGCCAAATAGCTGTTTTTGTCTTGTTTTGCAAGATTGAGCACAAACTAACACACACAATAGGACACACAAACACATTATTTGTCCCTTGACTAAGTTCCAGGAGACCTGTGTGGGGTATTGTGGGTCCCGTTCCAGCTGCGTTCCTCCCTTGGTTCCTTCATTGGACTGGTAATTGGTCTGCGGTAATTAGTGATCTCTCTCTTTCTCTTCCCCGTCTCTCCCTCCCTGTATCCCTTCGCGAGCGATAGTAACATAACTGTTGAACATCAGATCGGCAGTTACTTACCCCAATTAGAGCATCTACTTTCAACTTCGACCCATCTGCCCTGGGCTCTCTGTAATTCCGATCCAATTTTCAGGCTACACAAGAGGAAACGGCGGCATTACAGAGGCCAGAGAGGGGGGATCCTGGATTAGATTAAGGCGAAGGGAAAACCGACCACCTCTTTCCTCCATTCTACTGGCCATTTGATAATAAGACGAAGGACCTCCGATCGCGGATTTGCTACCAATGGGACTCTCGCAACAGCAAAATGTGTTGCTTTTCAGAAACATGGCTCTCGGACAAGACACCCCCCACGGCTATCCAACTCAATGGATTCTCCATTCAAGTGGGCAGACAGGACAGTGGAGTCGGGGAACTCGGAGGGGGGGGGGGGGTGGTTACCTCTTCAGCATCACCAAACGGTGTGCTAATTCCAGAGCGGTTGAAGTGTCGACCCACTGTTCACACGTCTTGGCATATCTGATGGTCAAATACTGACCCTTCTAATTTTCAGCGTTTATCGAGACTGCTGTATACATTCCACCTCAGGACAATAAAAATAACAAGCTTGAGCTTAAAACCCCTCTGGGCTAGGGGGCAGTATTTTCACATCCGGATGAAAGGCGTGCCCAAAGTAAACTGCCTGCTACTCATTAGTAGATTCGGATAGAAAACACTCTGAAGTTTCTAAAACTGTTTGAATAATGTCTGTGAGTATAACAGAACTTATTTGGCAGGCGAAACCCCGAGGGCAAACCATCCAGGGAAAACATTTTTTGAGCTTAATCTGTTTTCCATTAGTTTTCTATGGCAATCCCTTTTAAGTAGAAATATGCTTGCAGTTCCTATGGCTTCCACTAGATGTCAAAAGTCTTTAGAAATTGGTTGATGTTTTTCCTTTGAGAAATGAAGAAGTAGCCCTGTTCTTTCCATGTGCCACTCCAGGTGCACTCAAATGTTTTCGTCCGGTATTGAGCACAGTATTTCCCGTCTTAAATTTGATCGATTATTGACATTTTGGGGATATAAAGAAGCAATTTATCGAACAAAAAGACCATTTGTGATGTTTATGGGACATTTTGGAGTGCCAACAGAAGAAGATCTTCAAAGGTAAGGCATGAATTATATCATTATTTCTGACTTTTGTATAGCACCTGCCTGGTTGAAAACTGATTTTCATGTGTTGCTTTCGCCATAAAGCCTTTTTGAAATCTGACACTGTGGCTGGATTAAGAAGAAGTTAATATTTAAACTGATGTATAACACTTGTATGCTATTATTATGAGTATTTCTGTTTTTGAATTTGGCGCACTGCTATTTCACTGGGTGTTGTCAAATCGATCCTGCTAAAGGGATTGGCGCGCGAAGGGATCCATAAGAAGTTAATGAACTGTACAAGGCTATAAACAAGCAGGAAAACCTACAATCAGAAGCTGCCTTTCTGGTTGCCGGCAATTTTCATTTTTGCGTCACTAAGCCAAGTGATGTCCAACTTCCATCAACACCTCTCCAACGCCACTAGGGGCGATAAAGGTTGGCACTAAACTAAAGAACAGGGCTACCGCACACAGAGCTATCGTAGACAAGCCTGATGCTACGGCCAACGACAGGAATAAGTACAAGAAGGTACTATGACCTCCGCAGAGTCATCAAACAAGCAAAGAGACAATATAGGAACAAGGTGGAGTCCTATGACACAGCCTCCAACGCCAGCCGCATGTGGCAGAGGCTACAGTCCATTACGGATTTCAAAGGAAGAACCAGCCGTGATCTGCCCAACGACTCCTTTCTACCAGACTAACTCAATGCAAATGTATGCACGCTTTGACAAGATCAACATCGACCCAGGTGTGAGGGCCATCGCCAGCCCAGAGGCTTGGGTGATCTCGCTCTCCAAGGCCGCCGTGAGAATGGTCTTTAATCAGGTCAACACCCACAAGGCTGCGGGCCCGACCGTATTCCAGAGCATGTTCTCAGAGCAGGCATATTCACAGGACTGTTCAACATCTCCTTGTCCCAGTCTGTAATCCCCACATGTTTTAATACGACTTCAATCATTCCTGTTCCCATGAAATGCTTTGAGAGGCTGGTTATGGCACACATTAAGACACCCTAGACCCACGTCCACATGGAGCAGGTACACAGCTTCAAGTTCCTCGTGTCCAAATCACTAACGACTTGAAATGGTCCAAACACACACGCACAGCCGTGAAGAAAGGGTGACAGTGCCTCTTCCCTCTCAGGAGGTTGAAAAAGTTTGTCATGGGCCCTCATATCCTATATAGGTTCAACAGCGGTACCAATGAGAGCATATTGACTGGCTGCATCACTGCTTGGTATGGCAATAGCACCGCCCTCAATCGCATGGCGATACAGAAGGTTGTACATCACTGGGCCTGAGCTCCCTGCCATCCAGGACCTCTATATCACAGGAGGTTGGTGGCACCTTAATTGGGGAGGACAGGCTTGTGGGAATTGCTGGAGCGGAATGAGTGGAACATGGTTTGATGCCATTCCATATATTCTGTTCCAGTCATTATTATGAGCCGTCCTCCCCTCAACAGCCTCCACTTCTCTATATCAAGCTGTGTGAACAGAAGGCCCGGAAAATTGTTAAAGACTACAACCAACCAAGCCATAGACTATTATATCTGCTGCCGCACGGCAAGAGGTGCCGGTGAATCAAGTCAGACACCAACAGGCTCACGAACAGCTTCTATCCCCAAGCAATACGACTGATAAATAGCTAACAAAAGAGCTAACAAAATAGCTACAAGGTATATCTGAGTTAACCTTATACACTCACAGGGCCCTACATACTCACACACAGTGTCAATCCAACACACACACAAACACTTACTCCACAATTTGCAAACTCACATAAATATTTCCTGTATAAAATATGCTTACTTACTTTATTGTTTAGTTCATATTTCTTAATCATATTTATTGTGTGTTTTCTTCTAGTAATACATTGCTGTTGATTATTGCATTGTTGGGTTTTAAGTTTACCAGAAATCCATTTCACCTTACTTGTGCATGTGACATTAAAACTAAAATATGTGCTCAATTTTGGGTCATCTGTGAGACACAGTGAGAATATTCTATGCTCTTCAAGAGTTAGAGAAGGTAACAGAATGGTAGTCAGTGTTTTGGTTAATCTCCTCAGCCCAGACAGTGATGAATGTTCTAGTGTGCAAGGTCTGAGTCCCAAATGGCATCCTGTTTCATGTATAGTGTGCTACCTTTGACCAGGGGCCATTGGGCACTATAGAGGGAGTAGAGTGCCATTTGAGATGCATCTGGGCTCTAGGAGGTCATATCACCTTAAAAATCATATGAAATTGTATTTGTAAAGAACAGGTTAAACAGTGAAATGCTTACTTACAGGCCCTTCCCAACAACAACAAGAAAATAGAGAAATAATAGAAAAGTAAAACACTTAATAATGAATGTAATAATATATACTCATTGAGTAATGATAATTTGGCTATATGCACAGGGTACCAGTACCGAGTCGATGCGCAGGGGTACGAGGTCATTGAGGTAGATATGTACAGTACCAGTCAAAAGGTTGTTTTTCTTTATTTGTACTATCTTCTACATTGTAGAATAATAGCGAAGACTTCAAAACTATGAGGCTCCAGGTTCATACAAATATGCATGATACGGTATAGTTGCAGGTAGCATTTAATTGTGAGGGTTTTGGGGGAAGCTTTTTCAGTCTACCTACAGGACGCAGGTTTACATTAGCTAACTTCTACATACGGACTGAGAGACAAACGTGCGCACCAAAAAGACAGACAGGGGAAATATTTCTGAAAATGAATTGGCAAATAGTGTTACGTTTGGCTCTTTAAGAAAATAGTGGCTAACAAGGGGTGGGTTTAATGTTAATGTGACTTTGATTTGACAGTAGATTTACGTTTTAGACTATTTGTGATGGAACAAAAAATGCATGTACTGTACTTTCAGAAAAGATTGGAGAGCTGCTCGTTGGTGGGCTGTGAGCTACTGGTAGCTATCGACCTGTTGGAGACCCCTGGTCTACAGTTGATCGATTCTAACTCAGGCCAGCAAAACCTTAAAACTTCCTTAGTATTAGAGATTGCAGCTGTTTTTAACGAAGAGACACACACCTCCCCTTTTGACCCGAAGCTGTAGTTCTGTCCTGCAGATCCATAGAAAAAAAAGCTACAGTAGATGTATATTACACATGTCCTTGTTCAGCCACGACTCAGAGACACATAGAATGTTACATTTCTTTAGGTCCCATTGACAGGATGGTCTCGAATGGAACTCGTCTATTTTGCTCTCCAGTGATTGTACGTTGGCCAATAGAACGGAGGGTAGAGGTGGTTGATTTACTCGCGGGCGTAGTGATGTCAGGGTGCCCGCATTTCGGGCCTCTTTTGTGCCGTCTCCTTCTCTTCCGAGTCTCCGGGATTAGGGCCTGGTCCGGGGTGAGCAGTAAGTCCTGCTCCGTAGACTCGTTGAAGTTAAAAATCTTCATCCAAATCGAGGTTAGTGACCACTGTTCTGATGTCCAGAAGCTCTTTTCGGACATAGGAAACGGTGGCGGAAACAATATATACAAAAAAAAAGTTAAGATCATCGCAAAAAACACACAAAATATCAAAATTGGTCAGGATTTGTAAAAACGGAAGCGATTCATTTCAGCGCCATTCTGTTCAACAGGCAGTGAGCTTGTTGTTAACTTTCTGTTCAACAGGCAGTGAGCTTGTTGTTAACTTTCTGTTTACAGGCAGTGAGCTTGTTGTTAACTTTCTGTTTACAGGCAGTGAGCTTGTTGTTAACTTTCTGTTCAACAGGCAGTGAGCTTGTTGTTAACTTTCTGTTTACAGGCAGTGAGCTTGTTGTTAACTTTCTGTTTACAGGCAGTGAGCTTGTTGTTAACTTTCTGTTTACAGGCAGTGAGCTTGTTGTTAACTTTCTGTTTACAGGCAGTGAGCTTGTTGTTAACTTTCTGTTTACAGGCAGTGAGCTTGTTGTTAACTTTCTGTTTACAGGCAGTGAGCTTGTTGTTAACTTTCTGTTTACAGGCAGTGAGCTTGTTGTTAACTTTCTGTTCAACAGGCAGTGAGCTTGTTGTTAACTTTCTGTTTACAGGCAGTGAGCTTGTTGTTAACTTTCTGTTTACAGGCAGTGAGCTTGTTGTTAACTTTCTGTTTACAGGCAGTGAGCTTGTTGTTAACTTTCTGTTTACAGGCAGTGAGCTTGTTGTTAACTTTCTGTTCAACAGGCAGTGAGCTTGTTGTTAACTTTCTGTTCAACAGGCAGTGAGCTTGTTGTTAACTTTCTGTTTACAGGCAGTGAGCTTGTTGTTAACTTTCTGTTTACAGGCAGTGAGCTTGTTGTTAACTTTCTGTTTACAGGCAGTGAGCTTGTTGTTAACTTTCTGTTTACAGGCAGTGAGCTTGTTGTTAACTTTCTGTTTACAGGCAGTGAGCTTGTTGTTAACTTTCTGTTTACAGGCAGTGAGCTTGTTGTTAACTTTCTGTTTACAGGCAGTGAGCTTGTTGTTAACTTTCTGTTTACAGGCAGTGAGCGTTTTCTTAAGATGCTCAATTACCCTAATAATGTGTAATTCATATCTTTTTTTCACATTTCAGTGATAAATGTGGGAAACCGTCAGATATCTGTTCCAGCGTCATTCTTTTCCACCAGAGGGGGACTAATTATAGATGCTCAGACACTGCCAAGACTAATGCATCTGCAGCTACAATAACGTCCTCTCGTAGGTCCGCACTACGACTGAGCAGAGAGACAGAGGGCTCCTGGAGGACCACTAAGAGCAGGTTCAGTAACGCCTGTTTCTGGTACACTACTGACTTAACATTTTAAGTACGTTTGTAATACTGTAGTCAAACACTATAGACTAAACACCTCTTCTATACCACTGACTAACATAAAATCACTTAACCTACAGTCAGTCAAGTCACCTAGGCTGTGTTTACACAAGCAGGCATATTTGTATCTCGTTTTATCACCAACAGTTTTTTTTTCTAAACAGATCAGCCCTTTCCTACTAGTTGTAAAAAAATATCAGAATTGGGTTCCCAGCGTAAACGTGGCATTGATATCATTTCATAATAATAACCTTGTGAAAAACTTGATATATTTTCGAGCCACATTTCCCTAAAACTCAGGCCACTGTCAAGCAGCTGTCCCTAAAACTCAGGCCACTGTCAAGCAGCTGTCCCTAAAACTCAGGCCACTGTCAAGCAGCTGTCCCTAAAACTCAGGCCACTGTCAAGCAGCTGTCCCTAAAACTCAGGCCACTGTCAAGCAGCTGTCCCTAAAACTCAGGCCACTGTCAAGCAGCTGTCCCTAAAACTCAGGCCACTGTCAAGCAGCTGTCCCTAAAACTCAGGCCACTGTCAAGCAGCTGTCCCTAAAACTCAGGCCACTGTGAAGCAGCTGTCCCTAAAACTCAGGCCACTGTCAAGCAGCTGTCCCTAAAACTCAGGCCACTGTCAAGCAGCTGTCCTTAAAACTCAGGCCACTGTCAAGCAGCTGTCCCTAAAACTCAGGCCACTGTCAAGCAGCTGTCCCTAAAACTCAGGCCACTGTCAAGCAGCTGTCCCTAAAACTCAGGCCACTGTCAAATGAAAAGATACTCCTTAGACAGACTCTCCCCTCAATCGACTCCCTAACACAGACACTACCATTACGTCTCATTAAATGGTCTATTATAAAGCTCTCTGTCTGGTTTCTATGCAACCCTGTTTATTTTCCTCCAGCCTCCCATCACAAGAAGAACGGCTATTTGTGTCTCTGGCTGGAGCTAACTGCCTCTAATTGACATGAATAGAATGGACCTTGATACACACGCACACACACACACACACACACACACACACACACACACACACACACACACACACACACACACACACACACACACACACACACACACACACACACACACACACACACACACACACACACACACACACACACACACACACACACACACACACACACACACACACACACACACACACACACACAGGAAGAATGGCTGGCAGAAGCTGTGTGGTACAGGCCAAGACTGACACTTAATGGCTTTTCTCTTTCTCCCCTTCAGACACCCAGGTGGCTCCGCTTGGATGTCAGCCCATCACCTTAAACTCAACCTTGACAAGCCGGAGCTGCTCTCCCTCCCGGGGAAGGCCTGCTCCAAGACCTCTCCACGTCTGAAACCCTACCTCTTCAAAGAGTACCTTAAATACTCCCACAGCACCCCCACACCCACACAGAAACTCACTAACTTGTGTACAAACACTCACACCATCTTTACTTTACTGAGAAAAAATGTACGCATTATTATAATTTTTTTCACCTTTATTTAACCAGGTAAGCTAGTTGAGAACAAGTTCTCATTTACAACTGCGATCTGGCTAAGATAAAGCAAAGCAGTGCGACAGAAACAACAACACAGAGTTACACATGTAATAAACAAGCATACAGTCAATAACACAATAGAAAAAAAGAAAGTCTACATCTGACATATGTGGGGTTCCCAGCTAGAATGCACTGTAAGTCACTCTGGATAAGAGCGTCTGCTAAATGACATACATGTTACTGTAGGAACGGTCAGGGAATCTTTGATGGCAAATTACAGTGCATTTAGACTCATCCGAATTACAGTGCATTTAGACTCAGCTGAATTACAGTGTATTTAGACTCAGCTGAATTACAGTGCATTTAGACTCATCCGAATTACAGTGCATTTAGACTCAGCTGAATTACAGTGTATTTAGACTCAGCTGAATTACAGTGTATTTAGACTCATCTGAATTACAGTGCATTTAGACTGAGCTGAAATTACAGTGTATTTAGACTCAGTCGAATTACAGTGCATTTAGACTGCTGAATTACAATGCATTTAGACTGCTGAATTACAGTGTATTTAGACTCAGTCGAATTACATTGCCGTTTTAATATAATTGTGCTGAATATTGTGCTTGTAAGTGTGTGTGTTTGTGTGTGTGTGTGTGCACGCATGTGTGCGTGTGTGACAACTCTACGTGTGGGGATTCAAGTCAGACAAAAATACTATTTTGACAATAATTATGTGAGCAGGTGAGTTTATAAATGTAGTTTAAAATAATGGGCTGGAAGATTGAACTCGGTTCATTTCTGTAATTGGTGACAGGTTCTGTTTTTCTCTATGAAATCTCTGATGCCATTTTGATTGTTGTTGTTTTCTGAAAATGGCATCCACACAGTACAATGGAACAACAAGGTTTCTGTCACAGCAACGTTCAGCTCTGTGGCAGCACTTAGCAAGGGAAGGGGGTTAACACACCTGGGCATCTTTCCACCATTGTTCTACGCACACACACACACACACACCTCAATGTCCTTCCTCTGGTAGCCCAGTTCTGAGTGCACCACACAATGAAATCACCTGGGTGCTCTGTATATCCAGTGCCCCTCAGTCAGTCAAGAGGGGTGAAGGAGAGGATGAAAGAGAGAGAGAGAGCAAGAGAGAAGGAGGGAGGCAGAGAGAGAGAGAGAGAGAGAGAGAGAGAGAGAGAGAGAGAGAGAGAGAGAGGCAGGAGTTTCTCACCTGCTCCAAATCCACCCTCCTACGCAATGACTGGTCATACAGTATGGGTCCCTATGGGCCTCCCTGGTCCACATAGTTCTTCCACCCAGGCGTGGTACTAAATGGGGCGTCAGTGAAGCAGTAACCTGGGGAAAGGCGCCATAGCCAGGCCCTCTTGAGCAGCCAAGCCCAGGAGAGAGCAGTCTCCATGGGCCATAAACAATGCTCTTCTAGGCAGTCTGGCTGTCACGCATCAATGTTCTATACACATCAATTAAATGTCTGTGTGTGTGTTTGTGTGTCTATTTTGTGAATAGACACAACCACATAGCCACGTGACAGGTATCACGCCTGCTGAAAACCCAGCGGGAGACGGATACACTCTTCTTGACCCGACACCTCACCCTGCTAGACAGGCTGGACAGGGTTCTCACTCACGTTTCCACAAAATACCTCCACAACAGGCCTTCAACTCTCCAGACAATACTTCCACAACAGAGCTTCAACTCTCCAGACAATACCTCCACAACAGGCCTTCAACTCTCCATACAAAACCTCGACAACAGGCCTTCAACTCTCCAGACAATACCTCCACAACAGGCCTTCAACTCTCCAGACAATACCTCCACAACAGGCCTTCAACTCTCCAGACAACACCTCCACAACAGGCCTTCAACTTTCCAGACAACACCTCCACAACAGGCCTTCAACTCTCCATACAATACCTCCACAACAGGCCTTCAACTCTCCAGACAATACCTCCACAACAGGCCTTCAACTCTCCAGACAACACCTCCACAACAGGCCTTCAACTCTCCAGACAATACCTCCACAACAGGCCTTCAAGTCTCAAATAGAACAGGCTGTGCCTCCACATTCACACTCCTTTTGAGAGATGTTTTTCGGCCCTAACTGCTAACCGCCAGCCCTTTGGAGCTTTTCAACTGCACTGAATGGAAGCCTCTGTTTAACTCTCCAAGATTGGATAGAGTGAAACAGACAGGCGTCATTACACAGTTGCCGCTTTCTCTCCCTCTCTAAATCTAGTTCTGACTCTCTGTCTCTATTTCTCTTTCACTCTGTGTCTCTCTATTCCTCTTTTACTCTGTCTCTCTCTGTTCCTCTTTCACTCTCTCTCTCTCTCTGTTCCTCTTTCACTCTCTCTCTCTCTCTGTTCCTCTTTTACTCTGTCTGTCTGTCTGTCTGTCTGTCTGTCTGTCTGTCTGTCTGTCTGTCTGTCTGTCTGTCTGTCTGTCTGTCTGTCTGTCTGTCTGTCTGTCTGTCTGTCTGTCTGTCTGTCTGTCTGTCTGTCTGTCTGTCTGTCTGTCTGTCTGTCTGTCTGTCTGTCTGTCTGTCTGTCTGTCTGTCTGTCTGTCTGTCTGTCTGTCTGTCTGTCTGTCTGTCTGTCTGTCTGTCTGTCTATTCCTCTTTCACTCTGTGTCTGTCTGTCTGTCTTCCTCTGCTTATTTTTCTCTCTGTCATCTCTACCTCTTTCCTCCCTTTACTCTGTCTCTCTCTCGCTCTCCTCTCCCTCTCTCTATATATACAGTATGTCTCACCCTTTCTTTCCCTCTGCTGTTCTCTATTTATCTCCCTCCCTCCCTCTCTCCTCTGTGAGAGGGCTGTCTGCCGGGTGATGGAGAGGGGGACACAAGCCTGTTAAAACAATTGCATCCCCGCGACAACGCCTGTCCGTCAGGGGGAATTTTTTACTGGGCAGCCCTGTCAAGAGGGAAAAGTCCAGCCAATTGGACGCTGGGGTCTTAGCCACTGTTGTTGTCTCGTAAATCAACTGCCCTCCCTCTCTGCTCACCTCACTTCGTTGTAGTAGTCCACAATATAGGCCATAAAACTGGATAATGTGCTTCTATCCACTGAGCTGTGGTCAACACATTCTCCCACAGACCAAAAAAAACAGGGTACGGTGGCCATTTTGTTCTGAACATGAACTAACCTGCAAAATCAATGACTAAAGGTAAGCCTGAACTTTTTATGAACGCTTTACAAAGCTACACTTTAGCCAACCACAATTTGCTTCGGTTGATATTGATGTGACAAAGACCAGCACATCAAAGGAGGCAAGTGGGAAACCAAAGCAATTTTGATCAAAAATGTTGTCCTCCTGTAAACCTCAACCCACAGCTGTCCTCCTATCCACTATGGGAGTCATTCATTTCAGGTCTTTATTTTGTTACGTGCTCTAACATGCACACACACCAACCAAGGGCTTTCCCTCTCCCCCTGTTTTCAACAAAACTCTAGCGATCAGCAGGCGAGGAGAAGCTGGGAGGGAAATGGCTGCGCTATAATTTACCACAGTATAGTCGACAGGTCAGTGCATGAACAAATGAAAAACACTGCTCAGTTGCAGCACTCAAGCTTCGCCTATCACTTATTCACAGAGCACTGACAGGAAGGAGAGGAGTAGGGAGAGACAGAATTGTTTTAAATGTATCCTTTATTTAACTAGGCAAGTCAGTTAATAAGAACAAATTCTTATTTACAATGACAGCTTACACCGGCCAAACCCATATAATACTGGGCCAATTATGTGACCCCGTATGGTACTCCCAATCATGGCCAGTTGTGATACAGCCTGGATTCTAGCACTGAGGTGCAGTGCGTTAGACCGCTGCACCAGTCGGGAGCCCCAAAGGGCTAGAAAAGGAGGATAGGAATATACATATTGATAAGATTGAGGGAGAGAAAACACATTTTAATAATGATGTTGATCATGAATGTTTTTATATTTTTGGTGTTGCTGATTACGGTTATGAGATTAATGATGATGAAGATGATGATGATGATTACGGTGATAAGATTAATGATGATGATGAAGATGATGATTACGGTGATGAGATTAATGATGATGGTGAAGAGGATCGTGTTGATTACGGTGATGAAATGAATGATGATGATGATGATGATGAAGATGATGATTACGGTGATGAGATGAATGACAATGATGAAGATGATGATTGCGGTGGTGAGATTAATGATGATGATGAAGAGGATCGTGCTGATTACGGTGATGAGATTAATGATGATGATAAAGATGATGATGGTGATTGCTATGATGATGAAGAGGGAGCTAATGATGATTCTATAATTGTGAAATTCATTTCTTCCTTTGCCTTCCTGATTCTCCTCTCTGTATCTTTCACCTTCCTTCCTTCCTAACCGTTGAGGAGGATTGTATTACAAAGGGAAAAGTAACTAGCTACACACTAGTTATCTTATATGATATAACATACATGGAACGATCAAGTTATGCTCCGTGTCATTCATCTTCGATTATTAGGCAAATACATACAAGCTCTTCTTCAGTCCATCTTCAGTCTCCACCCACCCTTCACCTCATTCTCAAAATGCCAATCGGATATCATTACAGGTGGAAACTTGAGATGATTTAATGAAAAGTGAATGAAACACATGCACAAACACACACACGCACACATTCACACACAAACACCCACACACACAAACACACACAGCAGCAATGAAAGGGCCTTGGTCGATACTTGTCTCAGGTCCCAAAATACATTTCACTAGGCACACGTACAGATGTCAAGGTCAGCAGTGTATCTGTGTCTCTCTCTGTGTGTGTGTGTGTGTGTGTGTGTGTGTGTGTGTGTGTGCGTGCGCGTGCGTGCGTACATAGGCCATGTAAATGTTTGTTTATGTGTGAAGGCTATGTCAGAGGTCTTCCCATGAGGTTGGCTTGCTGTTAAACACCTGTACATTTAAACACATCTTAACCTTCAACACGTGGAGACTTTCTCAGCCACATGATGCTAGATCACAATGTACTTCTCTACCACTCTGGGATTTTCCATAGGGGATACTCCCCGTGATACTTTCACAAGTCACAGTCAATTACCAGCCCTCTACTCCTCCCACCACTCCCCGACTGCGAATGGGCCGCACAGAGCTACTCTGTATGGAGCGAGGGAGGAGAGGAGAAAGAGGGAGGAGAGGAGAATGAGGGAGGAGAGGAGAAAGAGGGAGGAGAGGAGAAAGAGGGAGAAGAGAAAGAGCGAGGAGAGGAGAAAGAGGGAGGTGAGGAGAATGAGGGAGGAAAGGAGAAAGAGGAAGGAGAGGAGAAAGAGGGAGGTGAGGAGAAAGAGGGAGGAAAGGAGAAAGAGGGAGGAGAGGAGAAAGAGTGATGAGAGGAGAAAGAGGGAGGAGAGGAGAAAGAGGGAGGAGAGGAGAAAGAGGGAGGAGAGGAGAACGAGGGAGGAGAGGAGAAAGAGCGAGGAGAGGAGAGAGGGAGGAGAGGAGAAAGAGGGAGGAGAGGAGAAAGAGAGAGGAGAGGAGAAAGAGGGAGGAGAGGAGAAAGAGCGAGGAGAGGAGAAAGAGGGAGGAGAGGAGAATGAGGGAGGAGAGGAGAAAGAGGGAGGAGACATCAAGTCTTTCCACATAATAGAATAGACCTGACATTGTAGAAATGACAATTCCTCTGCATCAGAATAATGGAAGAGACACATTTGTGGATCCGTGTCTAGTAAAGGACGGAGGGGGCTGAATAGGCCGTGTTTCACATGTACATCTTGGAAGTTGAATGGATGCATAATGTGTACCACTGTGACAGCGTCGTGATGGATACAACTGGCTGGGAATTGGCATATCAAATCAAATTGTATTGGTCACATTTACATATTTAGCAGATGTTATTGTGGGTGTAGCGAAATGCTTGTGTAGCTCTAACAGTTCAGTAGTATCTAACATTGCAGTAGTATCTGAAAATTCACAACAATACACAAAAATCTAAAAGAAAAATAATATAAATACTAGTTTGAGCAATGTCGGAGTGGCATTGACTAAAACACAGTAGAATAGAATACAGTACATACATATGAGATGAGACAAGCAGCATCTAAACATTATTTAAACATAATTAAAGTGACTAGTGTTCCATTATTAAAGTGGCCAGTGATTTCCTATGTATATAGGGCAGCAGAGTTGCGTAACCAGGTAGAAACCGGCTTGTGATGACTTTTAACAGTAATGGCCTTGAGATAGACACTGTTTTTCAGGATCTTTGTCCCAGCTTTGATGCACCTGTACTGACCTCGCCTTCTGGATGATAACGGGATGAACAGGTTATGGCTCGGGTGGTTGATGTCCTTGATTATCTTTTTGGCCTTCATGTGACATCAGGTGCTGTAGGTGTCCTGGAGGGCAGGTAGGGCAGGCGCTGTTGTGCCTTCTTCACCACACTGTCTGTGTGGGTGGACCATTTCAGATCGTCAGTGATGTGTATGCCGAGGAACTTGAAGCTTTCCACCTTCTCCACTGCGGTCCCGTCGATGTGGATAGGGGGGTGCTCCCTTTGCTGTTTCCTGAAGTCCACGATCATCTATTGTTTTTTGTTGACATTGACTGAGAGGTTATTTCCTTGGCACCACATTCCCAGGGCCCTCACCTTTTCCCTGTAGGCTGTCTCGTCATTGTTGGTAATCAGGCCTACTACTGTTGTGTCATCTGCAAACTTGATGATTGAGTTGGTGGCATAGATGGCCACGCTGTCATGAGTGAGCAGGGAGTACAGGAGGGGGCTGAGCATCCACCCTTGTGGGGCCCCTGTGTTGAGGATCAGCGAATTGGAGGTGTTGTTTCCTACCTTCACCACCTGGGGGCGGCCCGTCAGGAAGTCCAGGACCCAGATGCACAGGGCGGGGTTCAGACCCAGGGCCCGAGCTTAGTGATGAGCTTGGAGGGTACTATGGTGTTGAAGGCTGAGCTATAGTCAATGAACAGCATTCTTACACAGGTATTCCTCTTCACCAGATGGGATAGGGCAGTGTGCAGTGCGATGGCGATTGCATCGTCTATAGATATATTGGGTCAATAAGCAAATTGAAGGGGGTCTAGGGTGTCAGGTAAGGTAGAGGTGATATGATCCTTAACTAGCCTCTCAAAGCACTTCATGATGACAGAAATGAGTGCTACAGGGCGATTGTCATTTAGTTCAGTTACCTTTGCTTTCTTGTGTACAGGAACAATGGTGGACATATTGAAGCAAGTGGGGACAGCAGATTGGGATAGGGAGAGATTGAATATGTCCGTAAATACTCCTGCCAGCTGTTCTGCCATCTCAGCCGGCAGCCTTGCGAGGGTTAACATGCTTAAATGTTTTACTCACATCGGCCACAAAGAACGAGAGCCCACAGTCCTTGGGAGCGGGCAGCGTCGGTGGCACTGTGTTATCCTCAAAGTGGGCGAAGAAGGTGTTCAGCTTGTCCGGAAGCAGGACGTCGGTGTCCGCGACTTGGCTGGTTTTCACTTTGTAGTCCATGATTGTCTGCATATCTTGCCACCTACGTGTTGTGTTTGAGCCATTGAATTGCAACTCCACTTTGTCTCTGTACTGATGTTTTGCCTGTTAAATGTGGTGGTTCACGCTTTCATGAAACATACCCCCCCTCCGCCTTTCTTCTTCCCAGAGAGTTCTTTATTCCTGTCTGCTTGATGTATTGAGACCCCAGCTGGCTGTATGGACAGGAACAGTCTATCTCGAGAGAGCCATGTTTCCATGGAACAGAGCATGTTACAATCCCTGATGTCTTTTGGAAGGAGATCCTCGCCCTAAGCTTGTCTACTTTATTATCCAGAGACTGAATATTAGCGAGTAATATACTCGGAAGCGGTGGATGGTGTGTACGCCCCCTGAGTCGGACTAGATGTCCACTCCGAATACCTCTCCTCCGCCGGCAGGGTCTTGGAGCAGCCTCTGGGATACGTTCAGTTGCCCTGGGAGGTACGAACAAAGGATCCAGATGGGGAAAGTCGTATTCCTGGTCGTAATGCTGGTGAATGTCCACTGCTCTGATATCCAACATTTATTTCCAGTTGTATGTAAAAACACAAAACTTTTTCTGGGCTTATAATGTAAGAAATAACACACATAAACAAATACTGCAAAGTTGCTTAGGGGCTAGAAGCAGGGCTGCCGTGTCTGTCGGCGACATATTGAGACATATGTGGCATTGATGTTGTTATAGTCAAAGACCATATTGAGACATATGTGGCATTGATGTTGTTATAGTCAAAAACCATATTGAAACATATGTGGCATTGATGTTGTTATAGTCAAAGACCATATTGAAACATATGTGGCATTGATGTTGTTATAGTCAAAAACCATATTGAAACATATGTGGCATTGATGTTGTTATAGTCAAAAACCATATTGAACGATACGGTTAGTTTAATTATACTATAATGTAGTTAAGTTTGTAATTACAAAGTTGGCGAGCATCACAAACATGCGTGACACCCCACTCTCATCCCTCTCCACATTCTAAGTTAGTTTAAATTATCACAGTAGGGGTCAAGTTACACAAGACCCCTTTTGACCACCACATACACAGATACCCCACATACACAGAGATCCCTATATATACAGATACAGAGAGACTCCCATATACACAGAGATGCCCACATACACAGAGACCCCCACATACACAGAGACCCCCAAATACATAGACTCCCACATACACAGAGACCCCTATATATACAGGTACATAGAGACCCCCACATACACAGAGACCCCCACATACACAGAGACCCCCACATACACAGAGACCCCTATATATACACATACACAGAGACCCCCACATACACAGAGACCCCTACATACACAGAGACCCCCACATACACAGGACCCTATATAGTCACAGAGACCCCTATATATACACATACACAGAGACCCCCACATACACAGAGACCCTATATATACACATACACAGAGACCCCCACAGACCCCCACATACACAGAGACCCCCACATATACAGATACACAGAGACCCCCATATACAGAGACCCCTACACACAGAGACCCCCACATACACAGAGACCCCTATATATACACCCACATACACAGAGACCCCTATATATACAGATACATAGAGACCCCCCATACACAGAGACCCCCACATACACAGAGACCCCCACATACACAGAGACCCCCCATACACATACACAGAGACCCCCACATACACAGAGACCCCCACATACACAGAGACCCCCACATACACATACACAGAGACCCCCACATACACAGAGACCCCCACATACACAGAGACCCCTATATAGACACATACACAGAGACCCCCCATACACAGAGACCCCATACACAGAGACCCCCACATACACAGAGACCCCCACATACACAGAGACCCCCACATACACAGAGACCCCCACATACACAGAGACCCCTATACACAGGGACCCCCACATACACAGAGACCCCACATACATAGACACATACACAGAGACCCCCACATACACAGAGACCCTATATATACACATACACAGAGACCCCACATACACAGAGACCCCTATATATACACATACACAGAGACCCCCACATACACAGAGACCCCCACATACACAGAGACCCCCACATACACAGAGACCCCCACATACACAGAGACCCCCACATACACATTCAGCGTCTCTCTCCTTTAGGGTGATGGTCAATAGCCATTACAGTGAGGCGCACTGATCGATGCAGGTCCAATTTAGCAGCCAGCGAAGGTGTGGGCAGCTCATGTCCAAAGCTGGTTAAAGACATCAACCAGGACCACGGTTCACCACCAAGCACCAACACAACGTGCCCACCTCAGGGACCCGGTCAATCATCTGACCGCGTTCCTCTGTAACCACCAGCAACCAACAATCACCAACCAGTCAGAGTTATCTCCATCATGACACAACAGAGAGACACACTACAATGAGTAACATGGTAGTATGGGCTTCAATCCAACACAGTTTATTTTCATAGCACCAGAAATAATAGGATGAAATACAGCAGGATGCAATTACTGTACTTCCATTTTCACCTTCTGATCTAAACCTAACGGTCAGTGCTAATCGATTCTATAGCGAGGGTGTCATTACTGAACGCTATGTATTGGCGGTGCTACCGTGCTACTCATTAGTGCTACCAGTGCTACTCATTAGTGCTACCAGTGCTACTCATTAGTGCTACCGTGCTACTCATTAGTGCTACCGTGCTACTCATTAGTGCTACCAGTGCTACTCATTAGTGCTACCAGTGCTACTCATTAGTGCTACCGTGCTACTCATTAGTGCTACCGTGCTACTCATTAGTGCTACCAGTGCTACTCATTAGTGCTACCGTGCTACTCATTAGTGCTACCGTGCTACTCATTAGTGCTACCAGTGCTACTCATTAGTGCTACCAGTGCTACTCATTAGTGCTACCGTGCTACTCATTAGTGCTACCAGTGCTACAGTGTGGGTGTCTCCTTTCCTCTCCTAGTGCTAATGATTATGGAGCCGGATGATGGCCTAACGATGGAGACCTAATTATGTTTTAGCATACCTGCAGGTGTCATTACAGAAAGGTTAGGGATAATTGGCGAAATCGCCATTGTTGTAAAACACATTGCTTTTAAAAAAGCAGTCAGCCGCAACTACTTCCTACTCAATAGGTCAGAGTGAACTGGGAGCCAAATTCCGCATGATACCCTCCGTGTCGGTCCAAATATCAGGGATTTCTCTCTAGCGTAGATTCATGAATTACAGTAGCTAACACTTTCTATAGCTATCCAACGACATTACAATACCTCCACGACCAAGCTATTCCAGCATTCCATTCGGTCAGTATTTGGGTAATTGAAAAAAGAAACACCACACTTATTTAGCAGCCATTCCCCAAGTCTCCAGTTGAATGGGACAGCGATGAGGAGGTTGATTTCTGCTACAACAGAACCACAGCTTTATCCTTGCAGATGGGGAACTGGGAGACAATGGCTAGCGGTTTGCGCTGCGGCACACCTGCTAAGGTATGCAAAGGTTTCTGTATTGTATGGCAGAATTAGCAGCTGGCAACAGATTAGAGCCAAGCTTTTTTGGCGAAAAGTCAGCTAAGAGGTGACAAAACAGGTAATTTACATTTTTACCGGTGGCAAGCACAGGCTTAATTAAAATGTGGGTACATACCTCTTCTCTCCCTTCCATCTTTCCTTCCCACCCCTCTCTTCACGTTTTATTGAGTCCTGCTCTGGGAAAAATCCAAACTAATATATTAGTCCTCTGCTGCTGCTATGGTGATTCAACAACGATTTCCGTCGATAAACGTAATTCTAATAGAACAAGGGATAGGTGGTATTACAGTAGGAACAGATGTAACTTACAGTATTTAGCCTTTTTTTTTTATTCTGTCTCACTCTGTTCTGGGTAACATTGTATAAATAACATTCAAGATCCCTGGTTGTTTTTTTTATTCATTCCTCCATCCCTCTAATAAATATAGACAGTATTATCTTTGTCGTTGTCTTTTCATTAGCATAATACATCTCGGCTATCCCCAAAGGGCTGTGAGGTTTTGTATTGTGCGTGAATTTTATGTTTGTGTTTACAGGAAGGACTTCCCAATCCACATGACTAGCATACAATACTTCAACTTCCTCTTCGAGTTGAAACACAGACCCAGACATCATTAAATGGAATAGCATCAAGACCCCACAGAGAAAACAACAATAATTGTTGGGGGGGGGTGTTAGTGTGTTCGGTTTTTATGAACCACATGGGTGTTGGTAATGGGTGTTGGTAATGGGTGTTAGTAATGGGTGTTAGTAATGGGTGTTGGTAATGGGTGTTGAGTAATGGGTGTTAATAATGGGTGTTAATGTTCCATTCTACTTCATCTACTGGAGCCGTTATTGAAGTGCAACGCAATTGCACGGACTAATACAACGAGAGATAATCAAATCTGATCAGCTAGAGAAGGTGATGAGAGAGCGCAGTCTCCTGCTCACCTCTTTAGATGTACTCGACCTAAAGACAACATGCCAATTTGTTTGTCTGATTTGAGGCTAATCCACTCTGGTAGCGATACAAGTCAGACACATCTAAATAGCTTTGAACAATATTAGAGGGAGTAGCTAGAACAGAAGGGAGAAACCAAACTGAAATGTCAGGGAATAACGCTAAGCCACAAAGTCTGACACATTTTAATATCTGGCACTAGGGATGTGTTTACGAGCAGAAAACATTTCCTGCTTTTTGATTTCCATTCACGGCTAATTAGCCTGGTGTTAATCACAGAGGAGGGCTGGTTAGGGAGAGGGATCATACTGGAGCACAGTGAAGGTGTGGCAGTTCTCAGTCAGACCACAACAAAGCTACTTAGCAGGGCACTGTACTTATTGTGTAAATGTATGACAATCTGTCTAATGATTCAGTACTGTCTTATACTGGGCTGCCCAACCCTGGTCCTGGAGAGAAACCTTTCTCATCTTTTTAAATGGGAGAACTTGCACAATTGGTGGCTGACTAAATACTTTTTTGCCCCACTGTATGATATAAAGTTTGTGGATAGAAGTACCTAACCCTCATGTAATTGACACTATCCTCAAAGCTAGCAATGGTAATCGAGATAACCCATGGAAACTAGTCTTGAATGGCTAACGCTATTGATGTGAGCCAGGAAATAATTTGACATCGTACTCTCCAGGCTTTCATACACAATGACAGGTCTTGTTTCATCGTACTTGTGTTTCTTCAACATCTGTTCCTTGGTGACTGTATTATCAGCACTGGCGCCGCACATAACAAACTAAACAGGATCCACTTCCTGTACCCTGTGGGACCTCGTGGTGTTTGCCCATCACACTTAAACTGACAATCTGGATGCTTGAAGATTCCACCACTCCAAAAGAATCACTTTAAAACAGGGAAAAAGAAAAGCAAACTGACAACCCATTTTCTCTGGTCAATTACACACACAAGCGAGACCTTGAAACTTCTCTGTTAGGAGTGCTGTCAGGAATGCTGAGAGCAACAATAGACACAGTGAGATGGGTCCAGGGAAACGTTTGATACAAACAGCTATGTAGGTATGACTGCTGTGGACTACTGGGGATACACTAGGTATGTGTGTGTGATTAAGGATAGATGGGTGTATGTATGTGAGAGAGTATTAGTGCATTTTTCCATGTGTGTGTGTGTGTGTGTGTGTGTGTGTGTGTGTGTGTGTGTGTGTGTGTGTGTGTGTGTGTGTGTGTGTGTGTGTGTGTGTGTGTGTGTGTGTGTGTGTGTGTGTGTGTGTGTGTGTGTGTGTGTGTGTGTGTGTGTGTGTGTGAGAGAGAGATTAGGGATAGATGGGTGTATGTATGTGAGGGAGTATTAGTGCATTTGTCCATGTCTATGTGTGTGTGTGTGTGTGTGTGTGTGTGTGTGTGTGTGTGTGTGTGTGTGTGTGTGTGTGTGTGTGTGTGTGTGTGTGTGTGTGTGTGTGTGTGTGTGTGTGTGTGTGTGTGTGTGTGTGTGTGTGTGTGTGTGTGTGTGTGTAGGTGTATTGGATAGAGATGGGAGTTGCCGACGTCTCAGTTGGGGAATTGGCCGAGGACTTCAGAGCACCGTCTGAATATACAATTAGACTAGGGGATTGTGGATAGAGACATCACTCCCCAGTAAAGGTCCTCGGAATCAAGACACACAACTATTGCTCTTCCCACTAGCGCTGCAGGCTATATCCCCTCAGCAGATAAATAAAGTAAAACTAAAACAACACACAAAGCCTATGAATGTTATTCATAAGAAAATCGGACTTCTCCCAAATGAAAATGGATGGCCCTCCCTTCAGCAAAATATATTTGACTTAAACCCTCCTTGAACACTTGAAAAAAAGGTGACCTCCCCTACAGCCAAAATAAGAATTAAAACAAAGTGGATAACAGAGAACATGTCGACCATTTACCATCACCTCTTGGACAGACCAGAGCCTTAGATATGTCGTTTTAAAAACGTTTTTTCATCCTGTAAGCATTACATGGCAACGCAGAAATGTTTATAGCGTACAGGGCTGCTGGCCAGAACATTGTGGGTTAGGCCTACCTACAGAGTAGGCCTACCTTTCCACCCCAAACAGAGTAGGCCTACCTTTCCACCCCAAACAGAGTAGGCCTACCTTTCCACCCCAGACAGAGTAGGCCTACCTTTCCACCCCAAACAGAGTAGGCCTACCTTTCCACCTCAAAACAGAGTAGGCCTACCTTTCCACCCCAGAGAGAGTAGATCTACCTTTCCACCCCAGACAGAGTAGACCTACCTTTCCACCCCAGACAGAGTAGGCCTACCTTTCCACCCCAGACAGAGTAGGCCTACCTTTCCACCCCAAACAGAGTAGGCCTACCTTTCCACCCCAGACAGAGTAGGCCTACCTTTCCACCCCAAACAGAGTAGGCCTACCTTTCCACCTCAAAACAGAGTAGGCCTACCTTTCCACCCCAGAGAGAGTAGACCTACCTTTCCACCCCAGACAGAGTAGACCTACCTTTCCACCCCAGACAGAGTAGACCTACCTTTCCACCCCAAACAGAGTAGGCCTACCTTTCCACCCCAAACAGAGTAGGCCTACCTTTCCACCCCAAACAGAGTAGGCCTACCTTTCCACCCCAGACAGAGTAGGCCTACCTTTCCACCCGAGACAGAGTAGGCCTACCTTTCCACCCCAGACATAGTAGGCCTACCTTTCCACCCCAAACAGAGTAGGCGTAACTTTCCACCCCAAACAGAGTAGGCCTACCTTTCCACCCCAAACAGAGTAGGCCTACCTTTCCACCCCAGACAGAGTAGGCCTACCTTTCCACCCCAAACATAGTAGGCCTACCTTTCCACCCTAGACAGAGTAGGCCTACCTTTCCACCCCAGACAGAGTATGCCTACCTTTCCACCCGACAGAGTAGGCCTACCTTTCCACCCCAGACAGAGTAGGCCTATCTTTCCACCCCAGACAGAGTAGGCCTAGCTTTCCACCCCAGACAGGGTAGGCCTACCTTTCCACCCCAAACAGAGTAGGCCTACCTTTCCACCCCAAACAGAGTAGGCCTACCTTTCCACCCCAGACAGAGTAGGCCTACCTTTCCACCCCGACAGAGTAGGCCTCCACCCCAGACAGAGTAGGCCCTTTCCACCCCAAACAGAGTAGGCCTACCTTTCCACCCCAAACAGAGTAGGCCTACCTTTCCACCCCAGACAGAGTAGGCCTACCTTTCCACCCCAGACAGAGTAGGCCTACCTAGCTTTCCACCCCAAACAGAGGGTAGGCCTACCTTTCCACCCCAGACAGAGTAGGCCTACCGACGCAGAAAAATGTACGCTTTAACTGCTGGCTACTCTTCTTCCGTGGCTTCACCAAATGAGAGAACTTCACGTCTTTCCCTAAAAGCGGTCTGGGTTTAAACATCTTCTATTGTACAGAAAGTGAATAGCTTAATCAATAGATAGTGACATAATTAGATTACTTCCTAAGCAAAGTCACATTTTTGCCTACTCAGCTATAGAAGGTTGTAGCGCAGCCTGTGAATGTCAAAGAAACGAAACAATGATATCTCCATATGCATCAGAGTCACATCTTTCCTGGATATTTTACAGCTTGTGTCTAGCATAAAGGATCGAGGACCAAAGTGCTGTTATAGAGCACTTTATATAATCAGACCTCTTTCATTTTCTTCAAAATCTTAGCCTAACAAGCGGTTGTGCTTTTTGCAATTGTCTTTCATAAAAGGTAGGTCTATGGCATAACCTCTCAGACCCCCTCAATTCGAGTATTGGTTTTAACCTTCACTGACATGGAGGTAAGCTATTTAAAGAATGCATGGTGGTTTGAGGAAATGACCGATAACTCTATGGATATAGCAGCCTAATTTTGCCTGTCAAACAGGTAGGTCTACCTCATTTCTTAAATAGGAAAAAATAGGCTCCAACCCAAGGTCCTCTTGTTGTTAGTATAGTCTAAATAAAATGAAGACTGTTGAAATGAATTATGCCTACTTTCAGCACCATGAATGATCCATTTCCGATTGATTGTGCCTTGGCTGCTGCTTCAAGTTTCAGCACCACAATGTAAGTTACTTGAATCTGGCTTACTGTGAGGTCGATAACCCTGATAAATAGACCTACATCATGGGCAAGAAACATATTGTTTTTAATCAAATCTATTATAGTAGTAGCAAGCTATCAACGTTGACCCCCAGTCCTCCTTCTCAAACTGAACAGAACAGAACATAGACTATAGGCTAGTCTGTGCACAAGATAGGGAATTTCTTGGACTAGGATTAATAAATAAAAACATTTGGAAGAAGCCTTTGACTCCTCCTGAACTACCACTGTAAGCCTACACAGCACAGCCATTGTTAGGCAGCACACAACAAAACGTTTTTCATCAGCAAGAACATTGCAGGCCGGGGCTCAGGGTTGTAATATCCATCCCAGTACACCATTCCAGCGACTATCTTAGAAATATACCTTTGCTCTGTGCTTCTCTGAGCACGCACTTTGTAGCCTGTAGCCTATTTGCTATGGATCATGTGATTGAGGCCACACTAAATAGCCTATAGGCTCACTTGATATTGCACACCCAGCAGAGAATCAGAAATGAGGGATGGCATCAGGCATAGCCTAATAAGCTACTAATTCTAAAATACTGAGAAACATTGACATTTCATCAATTACAAATGACATGACCCTCCCCTGGAGGACATTTTAAAAAGACTAAACCCTCCCCTTGACTGAAGTTGAAAAAGCATGGCCATTTTCCTCCAGGGACCCATTATGTAAATGCAAAACCATCCCTTAGTGATAGTAATGATAGTGATGATAGTGGTGATAGTGATGATAGTGGTGATAGTGGTGATAGTGGTGATAGTGATGATAGTGATGATAGTGATAGTGGTGATAGTGGTGATAGTGATGATAGTGATAGTGGTGATAGTGGTGATAGTGATGATAGTGATGATAGTGATGATAGTGATAGTGATGATAGTGATGATAGTGATGATAGTGATGATAGTGATGATAGTGATGATAGTGATAGTGGTGATGATAGTGATAGTGGTGATAGTGGTGATAGTGATGATAGTGATGATAGTGATAGTGGTGATAGTGATGATAGTGATAGTGGTGATAGTGATGATAGTGGTGATAGTGGTGATAGTGATGATAGTGATAGTGGTGATAGTGATGATAGTGGTGATAGTGATGATAGTGATGATAGTGATAGTGGTGATAGTGATGATAGTGATAGTGGTGATAGTGATGATAGTGATAGTGGTGATAGTGATGATAGTGATAGTGGTGATAGTGATGATAGTGATAGTGGTGATAGTGATGATAGTGATAGTGGTGATAGTGATGATAGTGATGATAGTGATGATAGTGATAGTGATGATAGTGATAGTGGTGATGGTGGTAGTGAAAGTGATGATGGTGGTAGTGATAGTGATGATGGTGGTAGTGATAGTGATGATGGTGGTAGTGATAGTGATGATGGTGATACTGATAGTGATGATGGTGATAGTGATGATAGTGATAGTGGTGATAGTGATGATGGTGGTAGTGATAGTGATGATGGTGGTAGTAATAGTGATGATGGTGATAGTAACAGTGATGATAGTGAAAAGTCATGGTTTCTACAGACGTGTGGATTCAGTGTTTATAGTAACGCCTCGGAAGAACACTCACCAAGTCGGTTGGCAATAAAAAGCAGAAAATGGCCGCCCCCTTCTTCTTCACAAATTGCCTGGGCCTTCTGTTTCTTTTACAGAGACAATTAGTTTCACGCATTTTGAAATATGCAAATCGAAGTGTTTGTGGCGTGGGGCCTGTCGCTGGAGGCCAAGAGGCTTGTTGACGACACACGCTTCATCTGTGGCAGCCGATCAATAGTCTCCTTCTCCTCCTCGACTTCATCTGCACTGATATGAAAGGACTGGAGAGGTGAAAAGCAGATTGCTTACACCTTTACTGTGTTGTCAGGTCAGTTCACTTGATTGAGACGGGACTATTTTACACTATTCATCTATTTTAGACTGTGAGATACTCTTTCCCAGTTTGAGGCTGTGAGTAATTTCTCATCTTTTGACTCTCATCTTGTTTCCATGCTCTCCAAGGCTCCCAAGTCTGCTTCTCGCCTGACATGAACAGCTGTCACTCTATCATAGATACTGGTCATCAATCAAGAACAGCTTTTTTTTGACAAAGTCCATTGAAATAAGATAGAGATGCAGTCTATCATTCCATTAGAAGATCATTGGGTCAGATATGCTACAAAGAAAGCCTGGATATGACAGAGGGAAAGAGAGTGTTTAATCTACGAGTCTGATAGCACACTGCAGAAACTATACAGGCTCTCCATATAGCGGACATGAGTCAGTCATGGGCACGTGATGAGGTTGCACCGCCTGAGCACTTCAAAAACAGTGTCTACCCTCAGCCCAAAAATGGACTGTCCTCTTGGTCTAACAGTCTATGATGTTGGTTGCTCCCCATGGGAGACCCAAGTTCATATCCTGCGGTTTAAACCTACGTATTGCCGTCCACTTTCCACAGGCCTCTTCTTCCTTATCAACTACATCCAGGGGTATGTGTAATCACTGTCCCCGCCATCCCTGTTAATATAAGGTCCCTGGTACTGCGCCAGTCAGCTAAACCAACTCATGATTAACACAGCCAATTTTATGGCACCAGCAGGCCCTGCAGACAAAGGTACTGGCAGAGAGAGGACGTACCCCATCAATAAGCCTTATAAAAGCTCTGGTTGGCTATTAAACTTTTGACCTCTCAGATCCGCCAGCACCCACTGGGAGGGCCCCTCTACTTCTTAAGGGCCCCTCTACTTCCTAAGGGCCCCTCTACTTCCTAAGGGCCCCTCTACTTCCTAAGGGCCACTCTACATCCTAAGGGCCCCTATACATCCTAAGGGCCCCTCTACACCTCTACATCCTAAGGGCCCCTCTACTTCCCCCTCTACATCCTAAGGGTCCCTCTACTTCCTAAGGGCCACTCTACATCCTAAGGGCCCCTCTACATCCTAAGGGCCCCTCTACACCTCTACATGCTAAGGGCCCCTCTACTTCCTAAGGGCCCCTCTACTTCCTAGGGGCCCCTCTACATCCTAAGGGCCCCTCTACTTCCTAGGGGGCCCCTCTACATCCCAAGGGCCCCTCTACTTCCTAAGGGCCCCTCTACTTCCGAAGGGCCCTTCTACTTCCTAAGGGCCCCTCTACATCCTAAGGGCCCCTCTACTTCCTAAGGACCCCTCTACTTCCTAAGGGCCACTTTACATCCTAAGGGCCCCTCTACATCCTAAGGGCCCCTCTACATCCTAAGGGCCCCTCTACTTCCTAAGGGCCCCTCTACTTCCTAAGGGCCCCTCTACTTCCTAGGGGCCCCTCTACATCCTAAGGGCCCCTCTACATCCTAAGGGCCCCTCTACTTCCTAAGGGCCCCTCTACATCCTAAGGGCCCCTCTACATCCTAAGGGCCCCTCTACTTCCTAAGGGCCCCTCTACTTCCTAGGGGCCCCTCTACATCCTAAGGGCCCCTCTACATCCTAAGGGCCCCTCTACTTCCTAAGGGCCCCTCTACTTCCTAGGGGCCCCTCTACATCCTAAGGGCCCCTCTACATCCTAAGGGCCCCTCTACTTCCTAAGGGCCCCTCTACTTCCTAAGGGCCCCTCTACTTCCTAAGGGCCCCTCTACTTCCTAAGGGCCCTTCTACATCCTAAGGGCCCCTCTACATCCTAAGGGCCCCTCTACTTCCTAAGGGCCCCTCTACTTCCTAAGGACCCCTCTACTTCCTAAGCCCGCCCCTGGTGGAAGAAACAGAGGTTTCTCTCCTAAAAGCCTTTGTTGATCGTTGTGATCACGTCTCTGATAAAAGTCAAGTGTACCTGGGGTACTTTCTTTTCCCACCGTGGGACCGCCAGCAGAATTACAACTAGACACACGTCTACTGGGAGGAAGAGGAATATGTGGGGTTTGTTTTTGTCGATATTGTTGTTATTTTTCCCTTTCAATCTCTTCGGAGACGCATGGGTTTTAGTTGATATTAGGAGGTACTGATTGGCTGGGGAAATTGTGCCGAGCGTCCGGCGATGCCGACAGCGGCTGAAGGAGAGGATCATATTTCAAGGTGAAGAGGGTTGGTTGGCGCGGCGGGCTGGCTGCCAGCCTTTTGTTAGGTTTAATTCTGCCTCCTGTCCACTGTTGTTTGGCGGGCGGATTTGTTATTGGCACTGGGATCGGGTTTCTCTACTCTGCCTAACCTGAACACCAAGCCTCTTGAGCGGTCATGCATTTGAAAGCTGAACAAACAGACTAAAAATGCATAAATAACTGTGCGCATGTATGGGCATGTGCACATTCTTAGCATCCTCGAAGGGGGCAGAAAGGTCCCCACACACATGCACAGCACAGGTAGACAGTCAGCAACTTTTCAGCACCTTCTGAGTCCAAGTCTCATCGTACACACATTACAGACACAGAGACTTGTCTTCTCATTGTTGGTGTGACAGTACATGAAAGACCGTCTTACTGAGAGACAGCCGCGGGTCATGTGAAAGGACCGGCCGAGTGTGTGTGAAGATCGTTCCCCAGAGAGTCATGCCAAGATTGGGCTATCTTTCAAAGTCACAGCTGGTTGGCTCAGTGAGCATTCTCTGGTTGAATATTTCTGACTGTGCATGCTACGGGAACACTACTTAAAACACAGTGGAATCTCTGAGTAACTCACTGAAAGCTAGAGAGAACCAGAGAGAGAGGAACCAAATATATTGGGATATGTGCCCAATATTGACAAACTTGATTAGTAGCAGAGCCAAGGAGGACCCTTCAACTACAGCAGTTGCCTATGGAAAATGGGGTATAGAATAGTGCCCCTTACCTTTGAGGTCCAGATTGCGGGCTCCATTGGAGTGCTGCGTGACGGTGCGGGAGTCGATCTTGAGCGTGTGCACGTTGTTGGCGTCCCGGGAGACCACCACGTTGTGCCACTGGTTGTCATTGAGAGGCTTGTCCGAGTTGCCCTTCATCAGCGACGGTCCGTTGCCGAGGTCAAAGACGTAATGGACGTAACTATAAACACAGGTCGTAAGAGACTGTTAGTAAATGACTGTAGGTGTGTGTGTGTGTGTGTGTGTGTGTGTGTGTGTGTGTGTGTGTGTGTGTGTGTGTGTGTGTGTGTGTGTGTGTGTGTGTGTGTGTGTGTGTGTGTGTGTGTGTGTGTGTGTGTGTGTGTGTGTGTGTGTGTGTGTGTGTGTGTGTGTGTGTGACACCTCATCCATCACATTCAGTCAGTGTGACCAAACCAAAATCAAAATGTCACCCACAGAACAAAGTTCTTTGAAATATGTGTAAACCAGAGAGAGGCAGATCTCGCCAAGCATGCTGAAGAATTTGGTGTTTGGCTCTTTTGAAAAATGTCCCTGGGTCTTTTGAAAAAAAGTTTTGTGTTTGAACAACTCCATGGAGATGCCATGCAGTCCTTTCAGTATAGTTAAGGCTGTTCAATGGAGGAGCCCGGAGTTCAAGGTGACAGGGTGAGTCAGTCCAACCAATATTATATTTAAACAGTATCCTTTCACACAGCCTCCAGCAGTAGATGACCCTACCTCACATTCAGTAATATACAGCTTCTCGGAAAATATATACTTTGAAATGTAAATAAGTCATTTTTCCTCTGAGACACTAAGAAAGAAACGTTTCCCTCCTGTTTGCCCCGAGGCGGACATGGTGGCATAGCTTGTTCATGGGCAAAATGATTTGCTTTTGTGTCGTCTGGTGATGACTGGTTTGCCTGAGCAATGTTTATCGAATGTGTTTACTCCTTTTGCCTTGTCTTTGTGTGTGCTGGAAGAGACGTTTGGGCTCCTTTGTGTCGTAACAATGCCAGGCGTGGAGGAAGAGGTGAAGGGAGATACATGCAACACAACGAGGACTTTTCATACATGCCGTAAGACTGGATGAATAGGCTGGCGACAGCAGGGAATCTAACGCACCAATCAGAGCAGTGCTATTTCAGGGTTCCTTTTCTTCAAAGCCTTCATTCAGAGTTTGAACAAGTAAATTACAATTTTAAGGCCAATTAAATAGCTTTCGTTCAGTCTGTTTACATTATGGGGTATACGGATTGTGTGTACAGCTGGATGGGCGTCTGGTCTTTACAATGAATAAAGTGTAATATTTCCTCCCCATAATCATAGCCTGTTCTGTCCATTCATGGAGCTATAAACCACAGTGATTATTAGCGCTCCCTGAGAAATAGAGGGAACTGCCTCCAACCAGCTCTGTTTCACAGTACCGTATTACCCAAACTCCCTGCTCTATCTTAGTGGAACGGATGTAGGACTTTATCATTTTCACCTCATCTACATCTTACAATATTTTCACGCAATTAATAGTTTTATGCTTTATTGTGTGATTAAGATGTGCCACACTTGGAATGGTATAGGCCATGTGGGAAGAATGATCGAAACTTCACCACATTTCATGTTTCAGGGTAACCTCATGTCATGTCCTTATCAGTAAGGACCAATCAGAGGTCCAGACTCACCCTTTGACCAGCTCCACGACGATGAAGTCGCTGCCGTCCCCCGAGTTGAAGAGCAACAGGCCGTCCGACGTGGTGGTCTTAAACTGGAAGAAGAGGTGCATGGAGGCGTAGGCCTGCAAAGTAGCCAACGCCAGGTAGCTCGCTTTCGTTCGAAACGTCACCGGATCGGCGATGATGTGGCGCATGCCGAAGCGAGCGTTGAGTTCACAGTAGGAGATGTCGCCGTTCTTGCACTGGTCCAGGTAGGGCACGCCGTTGACCGTCAGGCCCTGGAGGTGACCGATGAAGTTGGAGGGCACCACGGAGATGAAGCGGCGCTCTGTCATGATGCCCGTCTCAATGTTGTGGAACTCCAGACGGGTGTGGGCGCCTGTCATTTGGCCTGGAGGGTGAAAGAGGACAGGGGAATATGTTGGGATTATAGGCCTGAGTTCCTCCTCATTTTCCAAACCATGTGGCCTGATCAGGACAAGCTTTAGGCCCAGTTAATGACATGTATACGGATGGAATATGTGGGTTACATGCTCTGATGATGTTATCGCTTCCTAGTAATGAGCAGTAAGCGGCTTATTACAAATAACCCCGTCCTAAACATGGTCAGCCCCAGAGGACTTCTCGGGGTGGTGTGTGACCACCACAAACCGGTTCAAACTGACACTGGCAACTTAAGGAATAACTTCACAGGGTGATTTTTAGCCCCATGCCTAATCATATCCCCTCTCTCTTG
>NC_060197.1:37828674-37838674 GCF_021184085.1 Oncorhynchus gorbuscha
ACACACACACACACACACACACACACACACACACACACACACACACACACACACACACATAAACAGGATAACCGTTTTCCCATTAACTGTTGTTACCTTTCTCCCTGGCTTTTTGTCTGAAGCCACAGAATTGGATAGAGAGACGTTTAATCACACTATTTGAAAAGTAAATATGTGGCAAAGTCCCCTACTGCAGAGAGAGAGAACAGGAGAACGAGTTTAAGATAAACTGCTTGAGAGAGAGCTTATGAACAAGACAACGGGAGAGAGAGAGAGAGAGAGAGAGAGAGAGAGAGAGAGAGAGAGAGAGAGAGAGAGAGAGAGAGAGACAGAGAGAGAGAGAGAGAGAGAGAGAGAGAGAGAGAGAGAGAGAGAGAGAGAGAGAGAGAGAGAGAGAGAGAGAGAGAGAGAGAGAGAGAGAGAGAGAGAGAGAGAGAGAGAGAGAGAGAGAGAGAGAGAGAGAGAGAGAGAGAGAGAGAGAGAGAGAGAGAGAGAGAGAGAGAGAGAGAGAGAGAGAGAGAGAGAGAGAGAGAGAGAGAGAGAGAGAGAGAGAGAGAGAGAGAGAGAGAGACAGAGAGAGAGAGAGAGAGAGAGAGAGAGAGAGAGAGAGAGACAGAGAGAACGAATGGACAATAGATTTTGATGTACCACTGGAACACTTTCGGAGCCTGCAGAGCATAATTCATGGAAAATTGTTCCTCTGGGATATGTGCTATTTATCTGCCCCAGCCACAAGAGTCCAGAAGGCGATAACTCTAAGAGCACAAGAGGCCTGAAGAGAGCATGAGGGATAACTCTAAGGGGCACAATAGGCCTGAAGAGAGCATGAGGGATAACTCTATGGGGCACAAGAGGCCTGAAGAGAGCATGAGGGATAACTCTAAGGGGCACAATAGGCCTGAAGAGAGCATGGGGGATAACTCTAAGAGCACAAGAGGCCTGAAGAGAGCATGGGGGATAACTCTAAGAGCACAAGAGGCCTGAAGAGAGCATGAGGGATAACTCTAAGGGGCACAAGAGGCCTGAAGAGAGCATGGGGGATAACTCTAAGAGCACAAGAGGCCTGAAGAGAGCATGGGGGATAACTCTAAGAGCACAAGAGGCCTGAAGAGAGCATGGGGGATAACTCTAAGGGGCACAAGAGGCCTGAAGAGAGCATGGGGGATAACTCTAAGAGCACAAGAGGCCTGAAGAGAGCATGGGGGATAACTCTAAGAGCACAAGAGGCCTGAAGAGAGCATGGGGATAACTCTAAGAGCACAAGAGGCCTGAAGAGAGCATGGGGGATAACTCTAAGAGCACAAGAGGCCTGAAGAGAGCATGGGGGATAACTCTAAGAGCACAAGAGGCCTGAAGAGAGCATGGGGGATAACTCTAAGAGCACAAGAGGCCTGAAGAGAGCATGGGGGATAACTCTAAGAGCACAAGAGGCCTGAAGAGAGCATGGGGGATAACTCTAAGAGCACAAGAGGCCTGAAGAGAGCATGGGGGATAACTCTAAGGGGCACAAGAGGCCTGAAGAGAGCATGGGGGATAACTCTAAGGGGCACAAGAGGCCTGAAGAGAGCATGGGGGATAACTCTAAGAGCACAAGAGGCCTGAAGAGAGCATGGGGGATAACTCTAAGGGGCACAAGAGGCCTGAAGAGAGCATGAGGGATAACTCTAAGGGGCACAAGAGGCCTGAAGAGAGCATGGGGGATAACTCTAAGAGCACAAGAGGCCTGAAGAGAGCATGGGGGATAACTCTATGGGGCACAAGAGGCCTGAAGAGAGCATGGGGGATAACTCTAAGAGCACAAGAGGCCTGAAGAGAGCATGGGGGATAACTCTAAGGGGCACAAGAGGCCTGAAGAGAGCATGGGGGATAACTCTAAGGGGCACAAGAGGCCTGAAGAGAGCATGGGGGATAACTCTAAGGAGCACAGAGGACACATCAGACCAAAACAGCAGACCATAACAATGAAGGTCTCATCGTGCCTGCTACCCTGAGAGAACACCAGAAAGAGGTTTGGGGGCAGATAACAATGCAATGGGTCATATTAGCTTGAAGCTAATACACAGTAACCCTACTGTAGCTAGCTAGTAGCTAATGGGTTATCAAATGCCCCATTACCTTGGAGCTAATGTTCTGTAAAAGCATGCAGCACTACTGCAGCTAGCTAGCAGCTAATGGGTACTTCAATCCCCATAATGCTATGGCTCTACCACATGCTACTTACCCAACTGACAGGCTGATTGGGTTAAACTAGCTAGCTAGCTAATAGCTAATGGGCACTTCAATGCACATATTGCTTTTGCTCTACTACCTGTACACCTAACTGGCAGGCTGCTTAATGCTGACGTTTGACCATCTTCTAATGCCCAGGTAATGAAGACAGCAAACAGGCTAGGGGAGAGGGCTTAGGGCTAAATGAGGATGTAAACCTCATTGCTGCCGTGTCAGCCAGCCTCTCTCATCTCCATAGAAACAAGACAAATCATTAATAAGAGCAGCGGCATTAAAATGGAATTCATTTTAAGAGCGGATCCACTTTCTCTTTCTGTCGCTCTCCCTTCGTCACTGAGATCAATGGGAGAACGACCTCTGATCATATAAACAGAGGAGGTCATTCTCTCACTTGTTCTCTCGTTCATTCTCTGTTATCTCACATCGCTTCTCTATCTATCTCACCCTCCATCACTCCCTCCCCCATGTTGTCTGTCCTCAAGGTGGACGGTATTGGAAGCTCCTGTTTGTCTGGTTTAATGTGGATGTCATTTACTGTGTCGAGGACCCGTCAGCGGGATGGATGAGATGTGTTACATTCATAAGCTTTTTCCCAATTAACAATAGTCGATTAATCAATTATCACAGTATTTCTATGTAAATACCATTGATGAATGCACCCATTTCATCAGCGGCTATTTATTGCAGTGCAGTGCATCATTCCCACAAGTTAACTCCGGGTTAAGAGACTGGCAAGGAGAAGTAAAAGCTCTCCATTTTGGCTTGACCACTAGGGTACGGAGAGATGGGTGTACTTTGACCATTTATCAGCCACAACACCTTTGAAACAGTGGAACTGAGAGTCTCTACACAGATCTTCCCGAACCAACATCTCCTCGAAGTCTCAGTCTCGTCTCCCAAGAGATGAGATGAGAAACTAGGCTGTTGCGTGGCACGGCCGCTGCGAATCACGCACAGGCGGCACCATGGCATCGTTAACCGAGAGGAATCCTGACATGGCTGGGAGTCTAAATGGGCCGCAGCAAAGCATTGTGGGCCGCCTCGGGAGCAACAGCCTGTCTCCAAGAGAAAGAGAGTTCAGGACCTATCAGCACTGCAAGAAGACAGGGTCACACCCTCAGGGGCCGATAGTGTCACTATTACTACGCCACAAGCACAGCATGACTCCTTGGGGTGAGAGTCAAATGTGTTCCATGGGGTCACTGAAGCATGTGTAAATCATGGAGCCAAAGGTCATAGGGCACTGCAGTGGATGTACGTCTGTGTCACTGAGTCAAGGGTTTGGGATTATGTTTAGCCATTGAGACGCTGTCTACTGCTTTGCATGGCAGAGACTCCATGGTTTGAGGCAGTTCTGAAGCTATTTTGTTTTCATGTATGGTTTTTATACCGCACAGGCAATAATACATTTTATGCTAAGACTGTCAATGATAACTTTTGAAATGTGATTCATACATTTGTTTAAAGGGTTGCATGAACATAGGAGTCATTTTGGTTTTCATTTTCCCAATCTGTTTCCACTGCTTAACAAAGCAACTACAGGTCATACGTCTTCCTAATTGCCTATTTCATCCTTTCAAACTATCACCTTTATAGTTCGTAGAGTATAGCCTACAGTAGCCCAAAGAGATTGCCTGACTCAAAATCCATACAAGAGGGAATAATAATGAGGACCTAGCCGGATGTTGAGGTGGCGATTCAGCAGTACAGCCACGCGTGGCCTCCCAGGAAGAGGAACAGCATTGGGCCCGCATCCACTAATTAAAATGGGCTTCAGACAAATTCTCCCTCCTCTTTTAACTCTCCCTCTTTATTCCCTCGTTCTCCCCATTCTCAGCTCAGCAGCCCCCCTTTGAGGATGGAGGGAGGATGCCGACACTCAGAACCCGTTGCACAGTAAGTGTGTGTGTGTGTGTGTGTGTGTGTGTGTGTGTGTGTGTGTGTGTGTGTGTGTGTGTGTGTGTGTGTGTGTGTGTGTGTGTGTGTGTGTGTGTGTGTGTGTGTGTGTGTGTGGGTGGGTGGGTGGGTGGGTGTGCGAGAGAGAGAGAAAAACAAAGATGGAGAGAGAGAAAAAAAAGAGAGAAAGCGAGAGAAAGAGAGAGAGAGAGAGAGAGAGAGATAGCGAAAGAGAGAGAGGAAAACAGAAACAGAAAGAGAGAGAGAGAGAGAGAGAGAGAGAGAGAGAGAGAGAGAGAGAGAGAGAGAGAGAGAGAGAGAGAGAGAGAAGACAGAAACAGAGAGAGAGAGAGAGAGAGAGAGGAAGACAGAAACAGAAAGAGAGAGAGAGAGAGAGAGAGAGAGAGAGAGAGAGAGAGAGAGAGAGAGAGAGAGAGAGAGAGAGAGAGAGAGAGAGAGAGAGAGAGAGAGAGAGAGAGAGAGAGAGAGAGAGAGAGAGAGAGAGAGAGAGAGAGAGAGAGAGAGAGAGAGAGAGAGAGAGAGAGAGAGAGAGAGAGAGGAAGACAGAAACAGAAAAGAGAGAGAGGAGAGAGAGAGAATGAGAGAGAGAGAGAGAGAGAGAGAGAGAGAGAGAGAGAGAGAGAGAGAGAGAGAGAGAGAGAGAGAGAGAGAGAGAGAGAGGGGAAGACAGAAACAGAGAGAGAGAGAGGAAGACAGAAACAGAAAGAGAGAGAGAGAGAGAAAGGGAGAAAGGGAGAGATAAAGAGAAAGAGAGAGAGACAGAAAGAGAGAGAGAAAGACAGAAACATAAAAAGAGAGAGAGAGGGGTGGCAGATGAGTGTAGATCCTGGATGACAGCTATGGATTTTGATCCTGTGTTTTCAGCGCAGTGTGGAAAACGACTGCTAATATCTGCTGACTGGGGATGATCCTTATAGCCAAGGCACGGTGAGGAATCAAATGATAGAGGAGGGGAGGAGAGAGACTAGCTAATGCAACTCTCCATCTATAGGTGTCTGCTTTACTCCCGAGATAGACAGGTGGCGCGTGATCAAAGAGGAGAGGAGGGTGTGTGTGTGTGTGTGTGTGTGTGTGTGTGTGTGTGTGTGTAGATGCAGAGTTATTTTTCATGGATCTTGCACAGTAAGATAATGGTTCCCTGCAATGTTTCCATCTGAAAATAATAACACGGTACTGCAAATATTGGATGAGAAAACACCTTCAAAAAATGAACACACATGCACCTTTTATCACGTCTCTCTCCATCTATCTCACTTTAACACGTGCATGTATACAGACGCACACACACAGTTCCCCTTCTCCACACACACACACACACACACACACACACACACACACACACACACACACACACACACACACACACACACACACACACACACACACACACACACACACACACACACACACACACACACACACACACACACACACACACACACACACACACACACACACACACACACACACACACACACACAGAGCTTGACCACATAGTCCACAAACAGTGTAGATACGGAGGCCACTTTGCCACCACTGAAAAGCCACCCCAGGGACCAAACGTCACACAGTAGACGGGGGTGATGAGGCTAACAGGAAGCAGCTAAAGTGACTTCAGTGACTTAAGTTATAGGTCTGTGTACTGTACTGTAGGTGTGTACATGCACTGTAACTTAGTCTGAGACTGGGTGTATGCATGCTGTGTGGACATGTGTTGTGTGGGTGTACCACACAAACAAATACTACAGTTTACTATAGAATACTACTGTACTTACTATATAATTCTGTTGTAAACTGTAACAAACTATACTCCTCACTGTAGTATCCCTTGATCATGTGTAGTACTTGCTATAGAATGTTGTAGTATACTGTAGAATACTATACTAAATATTACAGTAATATACACAAGAAAACACTGTCGTAAATACAGAGACAGAGATGTCTGCAAAACAACCACAGTCTGCAAAAACACTACTTTTTAAAAACTATAGTAAATAGTATCGTATCTCATTTGCATATTACCTGCCCATTCTCTTCCCTCATATCCCAATTTGTGCCACCCATAAGTGAGAAATCTAGATGCCAAGTATACACCATATATTTTGTTCCCTACAGGTTATAGAAAAGCACTGAATAAGTAAACAAAACACTTAAAAGACAATACAGTAATTACTATAGAATGTACTGTAGTACACTTTTTAACTACATATTTTATACTATAGTACATTGTAAATAGTACAGTACACTACAGTAAAATAAAACTACAGTGAATACTACAGTATTCATTCCATAGTATACACATTTTTTTTGTGTGTGTCTGAGTGCCAGTCTGCTATCTGACAGGGTAACACAGGCTGTGCCCTAAAAATGCCTTCTCTGACATTGCACGGTCTCATACTGTGTACAGAGACACTAACATGTGGTCTGTGGTTGTGAGGCCGGTTGGACGTACTGCCAAATTCTCTAAAACGATGTTGAAGGTTGCGTATGGTAGAGAAACATTACATTCTCTGGCAACACTCTGGTGGACATTCCTGCAGATAGCATACCATGTGCACGCTGCCTCAAAACTTGAGACATCTGTAGCATTGTGCTGCACAGAATTTGAGAGAAATAACATTTTTGGTCCCATATTTCAGTTCTTGAAACATGCGACCAAAACATTACATGCTGCGTTTATATTTTGGTTCAGTATAAATAGAACGATAATTTTAATTCTATTGGGTAGACAGGGAGTGAAGAAATGACGAGAAGAGAGATGACGAGATAAGAGAATGGTAAGAGAAAGATAAGAGAATGGTAAAGTGCGAGAAAAAGGAATATAGAGAAATAGGATGACAGTGAAAGAGGAATAGAGAGAAATAGGAAGAGAGAGAAAGAGGAATAGAGAGAAAGAGGAATAGAGAGAAAGAGGAATAGAGAGAAAGAGGAATAGAGAGAAAGAGGAATAGAGAGAAAGAGGAAGAGAGAGAAAGAGGAATAGAGAGAAAGAGGAATAGAGAGAAAGAGGAAGAGAGAAAGAGGAAGAGAGAGAAAGAGGAAAGAGAGAAAGAGGAAGAGAGAAAGAGGAATAGAGAGAAAGAGGAATAGAGAGAAAGAGGAATAGAGAGAAAGAGGAAGAGAGAAAGAGGAAGAGAGAGAAAGAGGAATAGAGAGAAAGAGGAATAGAGAGAAAGAGGAAGAGAGAGAAAGAGGAATAGAGAGAAAGAGGAAGAGAGAGAAAGAGGAATAGAGAGAAAGAGGAATAGAGAGAAAGAGGAAGAGAGAGAAAGAGGAATAGAGAGAAAGAGGAAGAGAGAGAAAGAGAAAGAGAGAGAAAGATTTAATTGCAGGAAGTGGTTACCAGGTGTCACGGATCCCTCCAGAACTGTGTCATTGCGCACACCTGGTCCCCATTTCCCTGATTGTACTTGTTTAAACGTGCCCTTTGTTTTCTATTGGGATGTCGATTATTGTTCCAATGTCCGGTCGTGTGAGTTCCTGTGCTGTGTTGTTGTGGCTTTCGTGCTGCATGTATTGGGCAGATGATTACGGGTCTCGTCCCGTGTAGAGTCATTGTGTACGTGTATGTTACGAGTCTCATCCCGGGGGATTTATTCAAGGTACTTTTGATTGGGTTTCAACCCTGTGTTTTGTATACGTGTTTGTTTGGTCTTCGGTCCCTGTGCCTTTACACGTTGTAATTTGGGTAAATAAAAAAATTAAAAAATATTACGTATTCCTGCGCCTGTCTCCCGATCTCTTTATACCGACGTGACACCAGGTCCCTGGCACAGAGAGGAAGACTCAGTCAGAGATGTCGATTCAGCAATACGGCTTTCCCTACAGACTGCTCCACACCCAGGATGTGGCATGGGAAAACACTCCACAGGGTAGCTCACAGGCTCATGCGTGTGTGTGTGTGCGGGGTACAATTGGTTACATGCGTGTTTATGCAAGTGTGTGTGTGTGTGTGTGTGTTAGTGTGTGTGGGTGTGTAGCGTGAAGCCACCAGTCTCTGTGCCATCCCTGTGCCCCCGCTCTTCTCTGCCATCTGCTCTCTCTGGCATCCTTCCCATGTTGTTTGTGAAGGAGGAGGACCATCCCTCCATCCGCTTCTGTCTTTCTCATCACTCTCTCACATAGTCATCCTGAGCAGTGCCAACTACTCCTCCCTCCCTCCCTCGCTCCCTCCCTCCCTCCCTCCCTCCCTCCCTCCCTCCCTCCCTCCCTCCCTCCCCCCTCCCTCCCTCGCTCCCTCCCTCCCTCCCTCCCTCCCCCTCCCTCCCTCCCTCCCTCCCTCGCTCCCTCCCTCCCTCCCTCCCTCCCTCCCTCCCTCCCTCCCTCCCTCCCTCCCTCCCTCCCTCCCTCCCTCCCTCCCTCCCTCCCTCCCTCCCTCCCTCCCTCCCCTCGCTCCCTCCCTCCCTCCCTCCCTCCCTCCCTCGCTCCCTCCCTCCCTCCCTCCCTCCCTCCCTCCCTCGCTCCCTCCCTCCCTCCCTCCCTCCCTCCCTCCCTCCCTCGCTCCCCTCCCTCCCTCCCTCCCTCCCTCCCTCCCTCCCTCCCTCCCCCCTCCCTCCCTCCCTCCCTCGCTCCCTCCCTCCCTCCCTCCCTCCCTCGCTCCCTCCCTCCCTCCCTCCCTCCCTCCCTCCCTCCCTCCCTCCCTCCCTCCCTCCCTCCCTCCCTCCCTCCCTCCCTCCCTAACCTCATGCAAGACTCTCCAAAAACTGGTTTTGCTCATGACTTCTCCACAGTCTTTTGGCTTGAACACATTTGAAACTTGTGTCCTACTCTGCCTCTACGAGTATTTGTAAAAACTCCATATGTTTCTCCATACTCCCTGATATTGTCCATATATGATCATTTTGTTTGATTAGTCTATACATTGCAATGGCTTTAGACACGGCTACACTCTGCCGTACCACCTGCCCTCACGCCACTGATGTCTCATGTTCCTATGATTCTAGAGTTACTGTTTCAACCTGTTATGGAGCAGATAGGTAACTTCAGGATGGCATCAAACCAGCTGACACAATGGGCAGGCCACACCAACTGGGGGCATAAGCAGGGCAGGCCACACCAACTGGGGGAATAAGCAGGGCAGGCCACACCAACTGGGGGAATAAGCAGGGCAGGCCACACCAACTGGGGGCATAAGTAGTGCAGGCCACACCAACTGGGGTCATAAGCAGGGCAGGCCACACCAACTGGGGGCATAAGCAGGGCAGGCCACACCAACTGGGGGCATAAGTAGGGCAGGCCACACCAACTGGGGGCATAAGCAGGGCAGGCCACACCAACTGGGGGCATAAGCAGGGCAGGCCACACCAACTGGGGGCATAAGTAGGGCAGGCCACACCAACTGGGGGCATAAGCAGGGCAGGCCACACCAACTGGGGGCATAAGCAGGGCAGGCCACACCAACTGGGGGCATAAGCAGGGCAGGCCACACCAACTGGGGGCATAAGCAGGGCAGGCCACACCAACTGGGGGCATAAGCAGGGCAGGCCACACCAACTGGGAGCTAGGCAGGGCAGGCACTGGGAGCAAGGCAGGGCAGGCCACACCAACTGGGAGCATAGGCAGGGGGCCACACCAACTGGGAGCATAGGCAGGGCAGGCCACACCAACTGGGAGCATAAGCAGGGCAGGCCACACCAACTGGGAGCATAAGCAGGGCAGGCCACACCAACTGGGAGCATAGGCAGGGCAGGCCACACCAACTGGGAGCATAGGCAGGGCAGGCCACACCAACTGGGAGCATAACCAGGGCAGGCCACACCAACTGGGAGCATAAGCAGGGCAGGCCATACCAACTGGGGGCATAAGCAGGGCAGGCCACACCAACTGGGGGCATAAGCAGGGCAGGCCACACCAA
>NC_060197.1:37841174-37998674 GCF_021184085.1 Oncorhynchus gorbuscha
GAGAGAGAGAGCGGGAGAGAGAGAGAGAGAGAGAGAGAGAGAGAGAGAGAGAGAGAGAGAGAGAGAGAGAGCGGGAGAGAGAGAGAGAGAGAGAGAGAGAGAGAGAGAGAGAGAGAGAGAGAGAGAGAGAGAGAGAGAGAGAGAGCGGGAGAGAGGGACATGACTGACTCAACCTACATATAAAGAACTACCTAGCTAATGGAAGTAAATCTGCACACCAACATCATTATCCAAATGTCCATTGGTGTCATTCATCAAAATATATACATCTTTTAGATTTGATGCTGTACAGGATATTCAGATATGGATTTTGTATTATTATTGTTCTACTACAGTATGTAAATTCTTTCTCTGAGATACAAATGTTTTCCATTGAAACCGCTACACTTTCAGTATTCATCTAACCTATTTCCATACCATATAGCTCAAATGACTGCATGCATACTGTAGCCATTTCTTTTTGTACAGGCCTCAAATTGAATTCATGGAGGTAGCAGGGCTGTGCAACTAACAGCTTATTTAAAGACCCTGGGAACATTTTCATGATTCATGACCATGAACTGTGTTATTAACCTACCTCATTGACTTTCAGATTGTGGAGTGGCTCGGTTAGAAATGAACCCCAGCACCATTTCAATTGGAAACCATTCCTGGTATAGCATGCTGTACTTGTAAATAAGCCCTATTCCCGTGAATACAGTGCCATTTAACAGGGTCCATATTGTTTTGTAGGGGACAATAAAAACGCTATTGATTTGTTTCATCATCTGGTGAATAACATTTGTTAAGAGGGTGATTGAGATTCTATGATGTGCAATGGACAGACCCGTCTGGGCATGTCTCTCTCCATGTTTCAGGACAACAGCAATGGACAGACCCGTCTGGGCATGTCTCTCTCCATGTTTCAGGACAACAGCAATGGACAATGGTCTCTCTCCACAGACAGCCGTCTGGGCATGTCTCTCTCCATGTTTCAGGACAACAGCAATGGACAGACCCGTCTGGGCATGTCTCTCTCCATGTTTCAGGACAACAGCAATGGACAGACCCGTCTGGGCATGTCTCTCTCCATGTTTCAGGACAACAGCAATGGACAGACCCGTCTGGGCATGTCTCTCTCCATGTTTCAGGACAGCAATGGACAGAGACCCATGTTTCTGGGCATGTCTCTCTCCATGTTTCAGGACAACAGCAATGGACAGACCCGTCTGGGCATGTCTCTCTCCATGTTTCAGGACAACAGCAATGGACAGACCCGTCTGGGCATGTCTCTCTCCATGTTTCAGGACAACAGCAATGGACAGACCCGTCTGGGCATGTCTCTCTCCATGTTTCAGGACAACAGCAATGGACAGACCCGTCTGGGCATGTCTCTCTCCATGTTCCAGGACAACGGCAATGGACAGGACAACAGCAATGGACAGACCCGTCTGGGCATGTCTCTCTCCATGTTTCAGGACAACAGCAATGGACAGACCCGTCTGGGCATGTCTCTCTCCATGTTCCAGGACAACAGCAATGGACAGACCCGTCTGGGCATGTCTCTCTCCATGTTCCAGGACAACAGCAATGGACAGACTGGGCCTGGGCATGTCTCTCCATGTTTCAGGACAACAGCAATGTCTCTCTCCATGTTTCAGGACAACAGCAATGGACAGACCCGTCTGGGCATGTCTCTCTCCATGTTCCAGGACAACAGCAATGGACAGACCCGTCTGGGCATGTCTCTCTCCATGTTTTCAGGACAATGTCTCTCTCCATGTTCCAGGAAATGGACAGACCCGTCTGGGCATGTCTCTCTCCATGTTTCAGGACAACAGCAATGGACAGACCCGTCTGGGCATGTCTCTCTCCATGTTTCAGGACAACAGCAATGGAAGGCTTTGTTGTGATATACTGCTGAAATGGTTGAGAAGTGGTTTCTATAGCATGAGATGGTCACTTGGCTCTGCTTAGGGATCAGGCTGTCTTTGACATTGATCGTCTTTGTCTCCTTAGCGTATGATGTCATATTTTCTATGATATCCAAGGAGAGAGGGGCCCATCTCAGATTTAATGAAGGGTGTGTGTGCCAGCCAGTTGTAATAGCGCCAGTCTGCTAACAGCTAGCGCATCCACCGAGATGAAAGACGTGCTGAACAACAGAGTGTGGTGATTAAAACACAAGAAGACAGCCAGACAAGATCCTCTCCGACTCTCACTCTGTTTTCTCATGCTCTCAATTTCTCTCTGTCCATTCCCCCTCTCTCCCCCTCTGCTCCTGTTTTGCTTTCTCTTTACCCCCCCCCCTTTCTCTCCACCACCTCTCGCTCTACCTCATTCTCTCCCTTGCTACATACTCTCAGATCCCCATCCTCACAGAACAGAAAATACCTCTTTCTCTCTCTTTATCTCCATCTCACCCTCTTCCCTCTCATCTATTTCCATATTGAAAACGGAGCAGACCTTTTCTCATCTCTCATCTCTCCCTCTTGGGGAAAGTAGGCCACGCTGGCAGTCAGTTGAGGACACTGTCGCATCCTGCCACCAAAGCAGAACAACCCCAGCAGCCAAAACATGGCCTGATTTGCCAGGGGATACGAGGGAGGGGGATGGGAGAGACGGCCACACAGAGTGTGACTCCCAGCCATGATTATCCATTATCCATGACCCTGTAGGCCAATTATCACGATAAGGGACAGAGAGGAGGGCCAGGTGGGTTGTTATCAGACTGCTTCTCTAACACCTGCACCCTCACTGTAAGGTGTGTGGTGCCTGTTCGCATGCATGATGAGACCAAATCTGTTGTTATCTAGCCGAGCAATGGAGGGAGGGGAGATGTCGAGTGGAAGAGTGATTGATACTAATAGTGAAGGAGGTGAGAAATTAATCTCTCTCTCTCCTTCATCTAATTAATCTTCCTCTTCATCGTCCTCCCCATCTTCCTCTATCTATCATTTATTCCCTCTATCTTCCTCTTTATATCGTTTCATCTCTCTATCTTCCTCTTTCTATCGTTTCATCTCTCTATCTTCCTCTTTCTATCGTTTCATCTCTCTATCTTCCTCTGTCTATCGTTTCATCTCTCTATCTTCCTCTGTCTATCGTTTCATCTCTCTATCTTCCTATTTCTATCGTTTCATCTCTCTATCTTCCTCTTTCTATCGTTTCATTTCTCTATCTTCCTCTTTCTATCGTTTCATCTCTATCTTCCTTTCTATCGTTTCATTTCTCTATCTTCCTCTTTCTATCGTTTCATCTCTCTATCTTCCTCTTTCTATCGTTTCATCTTCTCTATCTTCCTCTGTCTATCGTTTCATCTCTCTATCTTCCTTTCTATCGTTTTTCATCTCTCTATCTTCCTCTATCTGTTTCATCTATCTCTATCTTCCTCTATCTATCTTTCATCTCTCTATCTTCCTCTGTCTATCGTTTCATCTCTCTATCTTCCTTATCTATCTCTTCATCTCTATATCTTCCTCTGTCTATCGTTTTCATCTCTTCTATCTTCCTCTGTCTATCGTTTCATCTCTCTATCTTCCTCTATCTATCTCTTCATCTCTATATCTTCCTCTGTCTATCGTTTCATCTCTCTATCTTCCTCTTCTATCGTTTCATCTCTCTATCTTCCTCTGTCTATCGTTTCATCTCTCTATCTTCCTCTTTCTATCGTTTCATCTCTCTATCTTCCTCTGTCTATCGTTTCATCTCTCTATCTTCCTCTTTCTATCATCTCTCTATCTTTCCTCTTTCATCTCTCTATCTTCCTCTGTCTATCGTTTCATCTCTCTATCTTCCTCTGTCTATCGTTTCATCTCTCTATCTTCCTCTGTCTATCGTTTCATCTCTCTATCTTCCTCTGTCTATCGTTTCATCTCTCTATCTTCCTCTGTCTATCGTTTCATCTCTCTATCTTCCTCTTTCTATCGTTTCATCTCTCTATCTTCCTCTGTCTATCATTTCATCTCTCTATCTTCCTCTGTCTATCGTTTTTCATCTCTCTATCTTCCTCTATCGTTTCATCTCTCTATCTTCCTCTGTCTATCGTTTCATCTCTCTATCTTCCTCTGTCTATCGTTTCATCTCTCTATCTTCCTCTGTCTATCGTTTCATCTCTCTATCTTCCTCTGTCTATCGTTTCATCTCTCTATCTTCCTCTGTCTATCTCTTCATCTCTCTATCTTCCTCTGTCTATCGTTTCATCTCTCTATCTTCTATCTTCCTTCTATCGTTTCATCTCTCTATCTTCCTCTTTCTATCGTTTCATCTCTCTATCTTCCTCTTTCTATCGTTTCATCTCTCTATCTTCCTCTTTCTATCTGTTTCATCTCTCTATCTTCCTCTGTCTATCGTTTCATCTATCTCTCTATCTTCCTCTGTCTATCGTTTCATCTCTCTATCTTCCTCTTCTATCGTTTCATCTCTCTATCTTCCTCTTTCTATCGTTTCATCTCTCTATCTTCCTCTTTCTATCGTTTCATCTCTCTATCTTCCTCTGTCTATCATTTCACCTCTCTATCCTCCTCTTTCTATCGTTTCATCTCTCTATCTTCCTCTATCGTTTCATCTCTCTATCTTCCTCTGTCTATCGTTTCATCTCTCTATCTTCCTCTGTCTATCGTTTCATCTCTCTATCTTCCTTATCTATCTCTTCATCTCTATATCTTCCTCTGTCTATCGTTTCATCTCTCTATCTTCCTCTTTCTATCGTTTCATCTCTCTATCTTCCTCTGTCTATCGTTTCATCTCTCTATCTTCCTCTGTCTATCGTTTCATCTCTCTATCTTCCTCTGTCTATCGTTTCATCTCTCTATCTTCCTCTGTCTATCGTTTCATCTCTCTATCTTCCTCTTTCTATCGTTTCATCTCTCTATCTTCCTCTGTCTATCGTTTCATCTCTCTATCTTCCTCTTTCTATCATTTCATCTCTCTATCTTCCTCTTTCTATCATTCCATCTCTCTATCTTCCTCTATCGTTTCACCTCTCTATCTTCCTCTGTCTATCGTTTCATCTCTCTATCTTCCTCTGTCTATCGTTTCATCTCTCTATCTTCCTCTTTCTATCGTTTCATTCTCATTCTCTATCTTCTCTTTCTATCTTCATCTCTCTATCTTCCTCGTTTCATCTCTCTATCTTCCTCTGTCTGTCGTTTCATCTCTCTATCTTCCTCTTCTGTCGTTTCATCTCCATCTATCGTTTCATCTCTCTATCTTCCTCTTTCTATCGTTTCATCTCTCTATCTTCCTCTCTATCGTTTCATCTCTCTATCTTCCTCTGTCTATCGTTTCATCTCTCTATCTTCCTCTTTCTATCGTTTCATTTCATCTTCCTCTATCTTCTATCTTCCTCTGTCTATCGTTTCATCTCTCTATCTTCCTCTCTATCGTTTCATCTCTCTATCTTCCTCTTTCTATCGTTTCATCTCTCTATCTTCCTCTTTCTATCGTTTCATCTCTCTATCTTTCCTCTATCGTTTCATCTCTCTATCTTCCTCTGTCTATCGTTTCATCTCTCTATCTTCCTCTTTCTATCGTTTCATCTCTCTATCTTCCTCTGTCTATCGTTTCATCTCTCTATCTTCCTCTGTCTATCTGTTTCGTTTCTCTCTATCTTCCTCTGTCTATCGTTTCATCTCTCTATCTCCTCTCTATCTTCATCTCTCTCTTTCTATCGTTTCATCTCTCTATCTTCCTCTGTCTATCGTTTCATCTCTCTATCTTCCTCTTTCTATCATTTCATCTCTCTATCTTCCTCTCTTCTATCATTTCATCTCTATCTTCTATCTCTATCGTTTCATCTCTCTATCTTCCTCTGTCTATCGTTTCATCTCTCTATCTTCCTCTGTCTATCGTTTCATCTCTCTATCTTCCTCTTTCTATCGTTTCATCTCTCTATCTTCCTCTTCTATCGTTTCATCTCTCTATCTTCCTCTGTCTATCGTTTCATCTCTCTATCTTCCTCTTTCTGTCATTTCATCTCTCTATCTTCCTCTTTCTATCGTTTCATCTCTCTATCTTCCTCTATCGTTTCATCTCTCTATCTTCCTCTGTCTGTCGTTTCATCTCTCTATCTTCCTCTTTCTGTCGTTTCATCTCTCTATCTTCCTCTTTCTATCGTTTCATCTCTCTATCTTCCTCTATCGTTTCATCTCTCTATCTTCCTCTGTCTATCGTTTCATCTCTCTATCTTCCTCTTTCTATCGTTTCATCTCTCTATCTTCCTCTATCGTTTCATCTCTCTATCTTCCTCTGTCTATCGTTTCATCTCTCTATCTTCCTCTGTCTATCGTTTCATCTCTCTATCTTCCTCTGTCTATCGTTTCATCTCTCTATCTTCCTCTGTCTATCGTTTCATCTCTCGTTTCATCTTCCTCTGTCTATCGTTTCTTCTATCTTCCTCTGTCTATCGTTTCATCTCTCTATCTTCTCTTTCTATCGTTTCATCTCTCTATCTTCCTCTGTCTATCGTTTCATCTCTCTATCTTCCTCTCTTCTCATCGTTTCATCTCTCTATCTTCCTCTTTCTATCATTCCATCTTCTCTCTATCATTCCATTCTATCTTCCTCTTCTTTCTCTCTATCTTCCTCTGTCTATCGTTTCATCTCTCTATCTTCCTCTGTCTATCGTTTCATCTCTCTATCTTCCTCTGTCTATCGTTTCATCTCTCTATCTTCCTCTGCCTATCTCTTCATCTCTCTATCTTCCTCTGTCTATCGTTTCATCTCTCTATCTTCCTCTGTCTATCGTTTCATCTCTCTATCTTCCTCTGTCTATCGTTTCATCTCTCTATCTTCCTCTTTCTATCGTTTCATCTCTCTATCTTCCTCTTTCTATCACTCCATCTCTCTATCTTCCTCTTTCTATTGTTTCACCTCTCTATCTTCCTCTATCGTTTCACCTCTCTATCTTCCTCTGTCTATCGTTTCATCTCTCTATCTTCCTATTTCTATCGTTTCATCTCTCTATCTTCCTCTTTCTATCGTTTCATCTCTCTATCTTCCTCTCTATCGTTTCATCTCTCTATCTTCCTTTTTCTATCGTTTCATCTCTCTATCTTCCTCTGTCTATCATTTCACCTCTCTATCCTCCTCTTTCTATCGTTTCATCTCTCTATCTTCCTCTATCGTTTCATCTCTCTATCTTCCTCTGTCTATCGTTTCATCTCTCTATCTTCCTCTGTCTATCGTTTCATCTCTCTATCTTCCTTATCTATCTCTTCATCTCTATATCTTCCTCTGTCTATCGTTTCATCTCTCTATCTTCTATCGTTTCATCTCTCTATCTTCCTCTGTCTATCGTTTCATCTCTCTATCTTCCTCTGTCTATCGTTTCATCTCTCTATCTTCCTCGTTTCATCTCTCTATCTTCCTCTGTCTATCGTTTCATCTCTCTATCTTCCTCTGTCTATCGTTTCATCTCTCTATCTTCCTCTGTCTATCGTTTCATCTCTCTATCTTCCTCTGTCTATCGTTTCATCTCTCTATCTTCCTCTGTCTATCGTTTTTCATCTCTCTATCTTCCTCTCTTCTATTCTTCCTCTGTCTATCATTTCTCTATCTTCCTCTTTCTATCGTTTCATCTCTCTATCTTCCTCTGTCTGTCGTTTCATCTCTCTATCTTCCTCTTTCTGTCATTTCATCTCTCTATCTTCCTCTTTCTATCGTTTCATCTCTCTATCTTCCTCTATCGTTTCATCTCTCTATCTTCCTCTGTCTATCGTTTCATCTCTCTATCTTTCATCGTTTCATCTCTCTATCTTCCTCTTTCTATCATTTCATCTCTCTATCTTCTCTTTCTATCGTTTCATCTCTCTATCTTCCTCTGTCTCTATCTCTGTCTATCGTTTCATCTCTCTATCTTCCTCTGTCTATCGTTTCATCTCTCTATCTTCCTCTTTATCGTTTCATCTCTCTATCTTCCTCTTTCTATCGTTTCATCTCTCTATCTTCTCTATCGTTTCATCTCTCTATCTTCCTCTGTCTATCGTTTCATCTCTCTATCTTCCTCTTTCTATCGTTTCATCTCTCTATCTTCCTCTATCGTTTCATCTCTCTATCTTCCTCTGTCTATCGTTTCATCTCTCTATCTTCATCTTTCTATCGTTTCATCTCTCTATCTTCCTCTGTCTATCGTTTCATCTCTCTATCTTCCTCTGTCTATCGTTTCATCTCTCTATCTTCCTCTTTCTATCGTTTCATCTCTCTATCTTCCTCTCTATCGTTTCATCTTCTCTCTATCTTCCTCTGTCTATCGTTTCATCTCTCTATCTTCCTCTTTCTATCGTTTCATCGTTTCTCTCTATCTTCCTCTGTCTATCGTTTCATCTCTCTATCTTCCTCTTCTATCGTTTCATCTCTCTATCTTTCTATCGTTTCATCTCTCTATCTTCCTCTGTCTATCGTTTCATCTCTCTATCTTCCTCTGTCTATCGTTTCATCTCTCTATCTTCCTCTGTCTATCGTTTCATCTCTCTATCTTCCTCTGTCTATCGTTTCATCTCTCTATCTTCCTCTTTCTATCGTTTCATCTCTCTATCTTCCTCTGTCTATCGTTTCATCTCTCTATCTTCCTCTTTCTATCATTTCATCTCTCTATCTTCCTCTTTCTATCATTCCATCTCTCTATCTTCCTCTATCGTTTCACCTCTCTATCTTCCTCTGTCTATCGTTTCATCTCTCTATCGTTTCATCTCTCTATCTTCCTCTGTCTATCGTTTCATCTCTCTATCTTCCTCTGTCTATCGTTTCATCTCTCTATCTTCCTCTGCCTATCTCTTCATCTCTCTATCTTCCTCTGTCTATCGTTTCATCTCTCTATCTTCCTCTGTCTATCGTTTCATCTCTCTATCTTCCTCTGTCTATCGTTTCATCTCTCTATCTTCCTCTTTCTATCGTTTCATCTCTCTATCTTCCTCTTTCTATCACTCCATCTCTCTATCTTCCTCTTTCTATTGTTTCACCTCTCTATCTTCCTCTATCGTTTCACCTCTCTATCTTCCTCTGTCTATCGTTTCATCTCTCTATCTTCCTATTTCTATCGTTTCATCTCTCTATCTTCCTCTTTCTATCGTTTCATCTCTCTATCTTCTCTCTATCGTTTCATCTCTCTATCTTCCTATTTCTATCGTTTCATCTCTCTATCTTCCTCTTTCTATCGTTTCATTTCTATCTTCCTCTGTCTCATTTATCTCTCTATCCTCCTCTTTCTATCGTTTCATCTCTCTATCTTCCTCTATCGTTTCATCTCTCTATCTTCTATCTTCTCTCTGTCTATCGTTTCATCTCTCTATCTTCCTCTGTCTATCGTTTCATCTCTCTATCTTCTCTTTCATCTCTTCATCTCTATCTTCCTCTGTCTATCGTTTTTCATCTCTCTATCTTCTCTCTGTCATCTTCATCTTCTCTATCTTCCTCTTTCTGTCGTTTCATCTCTCTATCTTCCTCTCTTCTATCGTTTCATCTCTCTATCTTCCTCTATCGTTTCATCTCTCTATCTTCCTCTGTCTATCGTTTCATCTCTCTATCTTCCTCTTTCTATCGTTTCATCTCTCTATCTTCCTCTATCGTTTCATCTCTCTATCTTCCTCTGTCTATCGTTTTTCTATCTCTTTCTATCTTCTCTCTTTCTATCGTTTCATCTCTCTATCTTCCTCTATCGTTTCATCTCTCTATCTTCATCTTTCTATCGTTTCATCTCTCTATCTTCCTCTATCGTTTCATCTCTCTATCTTCCTCTGTCTATCGTTTCATCTCTCTAACTTCCTCTGTCTATAGTTTCATCTCTCTATCTTCCTCTTTCTATCGTTTCATCTCTCTATCTTCCTCTGTCTATCGTTTCATCTCTCTATCTTCATCTTTCTATCGTTTCATCTCTCTATCTTCCTCTATGGTTTCATCTCTCTATCTTCATCTTTCTATCGTTTCATCTCTCTATCTTCCTCTATCGTTTCATCTCTCTATCTTCCTCTATCGTTTCATCTCTCTATCTTCCTCTATCGTTTCATCTCTCTATCTTCCTCTATCGTTTCATCTCTCTATCTTCCTCTTTCTATCGTTTCATCTCTCTATCTTCCTCTATCGTTTCATCTCTCTATCTTCCTCTTTCTATCGTTTCATCTCTCTATCTTCCTCTATCGTTTCATCTCTCTATCTATCGTTTCATTTCATCTCGTTTCTCTATCTTCTCTATCTTCCTCTTCTATCGTTTCATCTCTCTATCTTCCTCTTTCTATCGTTTCATCTCTCTATCTTCCTCTATCGTTTCATCTCTCTATCTTCCTCTTTCTATCGTTTCATCTCTCTATCTTCCTCTATCGTTTCATCTCTCTATCTTCCTCTTTCTATCGTTTCATCTCTCTATCTTCCTCTGTCTATCATTTCATCTCTCTATCTCTTTCATCGTTTCTCTCTATCTTCCTCTTCTATCGTTTCATCTCTCTATCTTCCTCTATCGTTTCATCTCTCTATCTTCCTCTGTCTATCATTTCATCTTTCATCTTCTCTCTATCGTTTTCCTTATCTATCTCTTCATCTCTCTATCTTCCTCTGTCTGTCGTTTCATCTCTCTATCTTCCTCTTTCTATCGTTTCATCTCTCTATCTTCCTCTTTCTATCGTTTCATCTCTCTATCTTCCTCTATCGTTTCATCTCTCTATCTTCCTCTGTCTATCGTTTCATCTCTCTATCTTCCTCTTTCTATCGTTTCATCTCTCTATCTTCTCTTTCTATCGTTTCATCTCTCTATCTTCCTCTGTCTATCGTTTCATCTCTCTATCTTCATCTTTCTATCGTTTCATCTCTCTATCTTCCTCTATCGTTTCATCTCTCTATCTTCATCTTTCTATCGTTTCATCTCTCTATCTTCCTCTATCGTTTCATCTCTCTATCTTCCTCTGTCTATAGTTTCATCTCTCTATCTTCCTATCTTTCTATCGTTTCATCTTCTATCTTCCTCTGTCTATCTTCTATCTCTATCGTTTCATCTCTCTATCTTCCTCTATCGTTTATCTCTATCTTCATCTTTCTATCGTTTCATCTCTCTATCTTCCTCTATCGTTTTTCTATCTTCCTCTATCTTCATCTCTATCGTCTATTTCATCTCTCTATCTTCCTCTATCGTTTCATCTCTCTATCTTCCTCTTTCTATCGTTTCATCTCTCTATCTTCCTCTTTCTATCGTTTCATCTCTCTATCTTCCTCTATCGTTTCATCTCTCTATCTTCCTCTTTCTATCGTTTCATCTCTCTATCTTCCTCTATCGTTTCATCTCTCTATCTTCCTCTTTCTATCGTTTCATCTCTCTATTTCATCTCTCTATCTTCTCTATCTTCCTCTATCTTCTATGTTTCATCTTCTCTATCTTCTATCTCTTTCTATCGTTTCATCGTTTCTCTATCTTCCTCTATCGTTTCATCTCTCTATCTTCCTCTTTCTATCGTTTCATCTCTCTATCTTCCTCTATCGTTTCATCTCTCTATCTTCTCTTTCTATCGTTTCATCTCTCTATCTTCCTCTATCGTTTCATCTCTCTAACTTCCTCTGTCTATCGTTTCATCTCTCTATCTTCCTCTGTCTATCTCTTCATCTCTCTCCCCCTCTCCTGGTGGATTTAGTTGATTTGGACCACGTCACCCAGCATGCAGCAGCAGCGTTGCCCTTGGAGACCCCATCATTCTGCTACAAGAGTATGAACCCAGACAGCATCAATGTGCTGTTGCTCCTCTCATTACACCTCCCATAACAAGCCTATATTTAACCTATCTCTCTGTCAGCCTATCGGGTTGAATGGGCTGACATCTCACCATGCAAGTTGAATACTAAGAGACTAGGGGTGTATCTCAATGCTGTTAAGTTGCTTCCATTTCTTGTGTTTTCATCTCCATGATCACTGATCTGGCATGGCCTAAAATGGCCAGGCACGTATGCTGTTTGTCACTTGTTTGTGTTAAAAGTATACATGGAAAGGAAGCCATGGATGAGTATTGACACACCCAAGGAGATGAGTTGTATACCATCTTACCAAGCCATTAGGGTAGTGAAAAATGGTACAACATGGGGACAGGTAAGGAATATTCTGTAGCACCATACAGGGCTGGTGGGCAGGATGGCACCATACAGGGCTGGTGGGCAGGGTGGCACCATACAGGGCTGGTGGGCAGGGTGTCACCACACAGGACTGGTGGGCAGGGTGGCACCACACAGGACTGGTGGGCAGGGTGGCACCATACAGGGCTGGTGGGCAGGGTGTCACCATACAGGACTGGTGGGCAGGGTGGCACCATACAGGACTGGTGGGCAAGGTGGCACCATACAGGGCTGGTGGGCAGGGTGGCACCATACAGGACTGGTGGGCAAGGTGGCACCATACAGGACTGGTGGGCAGCAGGGTGGCACCACACAGGACTGGTGGGCAGCAGGGTGGCACCACACAGGGCAGGTGGGCAGGGTGGCACCACACAGGACTGGTGGGCAGGGTTGCACCAAACAGGGCTGGTGGGCAGGGTGGCACCATACAGGACTGGTGGGCAAGGTGGCACCATACAGGACTGGTGGGCAGCAGGGTGGCACCACACAGGACTGGTGGGCTGGGTGGCACCATACAGGACTGGTGGGCTGGGTGGCACCATACAGGACTGGTGGGCTGGGTGGCACCATGCTGGGCTGGTGGGCAGGCTGTCCTGGTGCCATAAATCATGGGGAGAGAGATAAATGGAGGGAGAGATACTCCTTGGGCGTCATGACACCCTCCTTAAATTATCCTCACTTTAAGTTACACCACCACCTTTTTCTGTCTTTCTGTATGTGACACACTGTCTCTCCCTCTATCGCTCCCTTTCTCACTCTTTCTCCCTTTCTCTCTATTTCTCTCCCCCTCTCCCTCTATTTCTCTCTCCCTCTCCCTCTCTTTCTCTCTCCTTCTCCCTCCATTTCTCTCTCCCTCTCCCTCTCTTTCTCTCTCCCTCTCCCTCTCTTTCTCTCTCCCTCTCCCTCTATTTCTCTCTCCCTCTCCCTCTATCGCTCACTCTCTCACTCTTTATCCCTTTCTCTCTATTTCTCTCCCCCTCTCCCTCTATTTCTCTCTCCCTCTCCCTCTATTTCTCTCTCCCTCTCCCCTCTCTCTCCATTTCTCTCTCCCTCTCCCTCTATCGCTCCCTCTCTCACTCTTTATCCCTTTCTCTCTATTTCTCTCCCCCTCTCCCTCTATTTCTCCCCCCTCCCTCTATTTCTCTCCCTCCCTCTATTTCTCTCCCTCTCCCTCTATTTCTCTCTCCCTCTCCCTCTATTTCTCTCCCCCTCTCCCTCTATTTCTCTCCCCCTCTCCCTCTATTTTCTCTCCCCATCTCCCTCTATTTCTCTCCCCATCTCCCTCTATTTCTCTCCCCATCTCCCTCTATTTCTCTCCCCTCTCCCTCTATTTCTCTCCCCCTCTCCCTCTATTTCTCTCTCCCTCTCCCTCTATTTCTCTCCCCATCTCCCTCTATGTCTCTCCCCCTCTCCCTCTATTTCTCTCTCCCTCTCCCTCTATTTCTCTCCCCCTCTCCCTCTATTTCTCTCCCCCTCTCCCTCTATTTCTCTCTCTCTCGTCTGTTGTCATTTCTCTGCTTCAGTCCTCACACCTCATTCTGTATCTCTGAGCTACTGTTGGTCTATTTCTCTCCCCCTCTCCCTCTATTTCTCTCCCCATCTCCCTCTATGTCTCTCCCCCTCTCCCTCTATTTCTCTCCCCCTCTATTTCTCTCTCCCTCTCCCCCTCTCTCTCCATTTCTCTCTCCCTCTCCCTCTCCCTCTATCGCTCCCTCTCTCACTCTTTATCCCTTTCTCTCTATTTCTCTCCCCTATTTCTCTCCCCCTCTCCCTCTATTTCTCTCTCTCCTCCCTCCCTCTATTTCTCTCCCCTCTCCCTCTATTTCTCTCCCCCTCTCCCTCTATTTCTCTCCCCTCTCCCTCTATTTCTCTCCCCATCTCCCTCTATGTCTCTCCCCCTCTCCCTCTATTTCTCTCTCCCTCTCCCTCTATTTCTCTCCCCCTCTCCCTCTATTTCTCTCCCCCTCTCCCTCTATTTCTCTCTCCCTCTCCCTCTATTTCTCTCCCCATCTCCCTCTATTTCTCTCCCCATCTCCTTCTGTCTCTCCCCCTCTCCCTCTATTTCTCTCCCCCTCTCCTCCTCTACTTCTCTCTCCCTCTCCCTCTATTTCTATTTCTCCCCCTCTCCCTCTATTTCTCTCCCCCTCTCCCTCTATTTCTCTCTCTCTCGTCTGTTGTCATTTCTCTGCTTCAGTCCTCACACCTCATTCTGTATCTCTGAGCTACTGTTGGTCTATTTCTCTCCCCCTCTCCCTCTATTTCTCTCCCCATCTCCCTCTATGTCTCTCCCCCTCTCCCTCTATTTCTCTCCCCCTCTCCCTCTATTTCTCTCTCCCTCTCCCTCTATTTCTCTCCCCATCTCCCTCTATGTCTCTCCCCCTCTCCCTCTATTTCTCTCTCCCTCTCCCTCTATTTCTCTCCCCCTCTCCCTCTATTTCTCTCCCCCTCTCCCTCTATTTCTCTCTCTCTCGTCTGTTGTCATTTCTCTGCTTCAGTCCTCACACTTCATTCTGTATCTCTGAGCTACTGTTGGTCTATTTCTCTCCCCCTCTCCCTCTATTTCTCTCCCCATCTCCCTCTATGTCTCTCCCCCTCTCCCTCTATTTCTCTCTCCCTCTCCCTCTATTTCTCTCTCCCTCTCCCTCTATTTCTCTCCCCATCTCCCTCTATGTCTCTCCCCCTCTCCCTCTATTTCTCTCTCCCTCTCCCTCTATTTCTCTCCCCCTCTCCCTCTATTTCTCTCTCTCTCGTCTGTTGTCATTTCTCTGCTTCAGTCCTCACACCTCATTCTGTATCTCTGAGCTACTGTTGGTCTATTTCTCTCCCCCTCTCCCTCTATTTCTCTCTCTCTCGTCTGTTGTCATTTCTCTGCTTCAGTCCTCACACCTCATTCTGTATCTCTGAGCTACTGTTGGTCTATTTGTCTCCTCTCCTCTTTCTCTACGTTGCTCTCTATTTTGGGTGAATAGTGTGAAGTAAGGGGTCTGACAGAGACAGTAGAAGAAACTTCCAGACTGGGGAAACACTCCCAAAAATGTAATCTCCCTCTAATTGTAAGGTGGTGGCAGGGTAGCCTAGTGGTTAGAGCATTGGACAAGTAACCGGAAGGTTGCAAGTTCAAACCCCCGAGCTGACAAGGTACAAATCTGTCGTTCTGCCCCTGAACAGGCAGTTAACCCACTGTTCCTAGGCCATCATTGAAAATAAGAATTTGTTCTTAACTGACTTGCCTAGTTAAATAAAGGTTAAAAAATCAAATAAAAAGGTCACAGTCAACATTATACTGACTGGCACCCTTTCAGGCTGGTCTTTCAGTCTACGTATTGCCCTTGTGGAAAACTGGCACATATCTTGTTCACTTTGGTGTTTTTTTGGCAAAGAAACATAAGCAATATTGATTCATTGTAATTTCACTGGAGACTAGTTTCCCCTTACTATTGGGGTAGCTTTCAACAGACTTGGAAAGGGAGTTTTGAAAAACGTACACCACATAACCACATACATGTGCACTTGTACACGCTCATTCCGTTTCAGCTCTAGTTAGGAAAATACCCTGATTATGTCGTCCTTTGAAGTTTGATGTGCTTCAAAGCTCTACTTTATTAGGTCATTTCTGCTTAACATCTGAAGAGGCATTTGGTTCATTTCTGATGTAAACATGCAGCAAGCCGGAAAATGTGTCAAGATTAAACGAGAACACATATGCGGTGGACACATGGATATTTGCGAACGTTTTTCCAAATCTTCAAAACGGGCCTCGGTAATGTTGTGAGAGTCATATCTCTGTTCCTGAGTGTAGCCATCTTATGAAGAAGTGTCTTCTCTCTCTGTGTGCACATTGCATATCCAGTAACACAGGACATTTCATAGGACACATTACAACTGTCCTAACCGGTTGTCATTTAATCAAAGTATATAATCAAAAATCAAACAAACATCGCTGACATAATTCTAGCTATTACGTTCATTTCATAAAGAATGCAGCTCATTGCAAAGGGTGCAGAAATGAAGACAAGTGTCCTAATACATGCCATCTCCTCAACAGTTGGCTGCTTGGAATGAATTTGGCCCTGAAGAGAGTCTGGGTATGAAAAGATCATTGAATTAAGCTCTGACCGCCACTCAAGCATTAAATTGCCTTAAAAGATGATTTAATTTCATCAGAGCATTGGGTGAAATGGAACTATTATACATGGCGATGTCAATACATGTCCAAACTGAACTCTACTGTAGTGTGGACTACTATCATAACTGATTTCATACAGCGTCACAATTATTTACATTTTTTACATTTTAAGTCATGATGTCTTGTTGAGTGTTGCTCTCGATAAGGACCCAATACATAAAACATTTTATGACACATATTAATCTTTATACATATGTACCACTTACATATTTAAACAGTAAGTTGTCTACCTATATTTAAGTGATAAGGCACAAGGGGGTGTGGTATATATTGGTCATATACCACAAACCCCCAAGGTGCCTTATTGCTGTTATAAACTGGTTACCAACGTAATTAGAGCTGTAAAAATACATGTTTTGACACACCCGTGGTTTACAGTATACGGTCTGATATTCAGGGCTCGACCTCCCAGTTTATAAATGCCTGTATAGCTAAATACCAATCCTATAGCCCTTGTTTTTCTCTATGCTAGTACTGTAGTCTGTTTCTCCGTCTCTGTGTTCTGGATGTCTCTGTGTGACTCGGGGACATGGGAAGTCATGCCTCAAAGCTCAGCGCAGGGCGACACACAGGCACAGAGATGTTACAGCGAGCAGGTGACACGGTGGTACTCACACACAGCCTACATGTTCCTGTGCCCCCACGTTTCTTCTATCTGGCCTTTGTGTGTGTGTGTGTGTGTGTGTGTGTGTGTGTGTGTGTGTGTGTGTGTGTGTGTGTGTGTGTGTGTGTGTGTGTGTGTGTGTGTGTGTGTGTGTGTGTGTGTGTGTGTGTGTGTGTGTGTGTGTGTGTGTGTGTGTGTGTGTGTGTGTGTGTGTGTGTGTGCGTGCGTGCTTATGAGCCTATACTCTACTTCATGCGCAAATATGTGTGTGTGCCTTAGATCGTGTGTGTGCCTAGGATCGTGTGTGTGCCTTGGATCGTGTGTGTGCCTTGGATCGTGTGTGTGTCTTGCATCATGTGTGTGCCTTGGATCGTGTGTGTGCCTTAGATCGTGTGTGTGCCTTGGATCGTGTGTGTGCCTTGGATCGTGTGTGTGCCTTGGATCGTGTGTGTGCCTTGGATCGTGTGTGTGCCTTGGATCGTGTGTGTGCCTTAGATCGTGTGTGTGCCTTGGATCGTGTGTGTGCCTTGGATTGTGTGTGTGCAAGTGGATGGGGCAAAAGGGCGTGACATTGACAGAAGGGTCTGGAGAGAACAACATTGCTCACCATACGTCACAACACATCTCATTGCAGAGAGGCTGGTGCTGTTAGGTGGTGAAATATCACCCTCCATATTGATACATCACTTACACCACCAAACTAACCACGCCCACTGGGTTACAGGATATCACTTACACCACCAAACTAACCACGCCCACTGGGTTACAGGATATCACTTACAGTGTAGGGAAGAATCTCACCCCAATTCACATAGGGAATAATTGGCATTATGTCTGCAGGAACACAAGTATTTCCCTACACCCGCAATAACATCTGCAATAACATCTGCTAAATATGTGGTATGCAACCAATAACATCTGATAAATATGTGGTATGTGACCAATATGTGACCAATAACATCTGTATGTGACCAATAACATCTGATAAATATGTGGTATGTGACCAATAACATCTGATAAATATGTGACCAATAACATCTGATAAATATGTGGTATGTGACCAATAACATCTGATAAATATGTGGTATGTGACCAATAACATCTGATAAATATGTGGTATGTGACCAATAACATCTGATAAATATGTGGTATGTGACCAATAACATCTGATAAATATGTGGTATGTGACCAATAACATCTGATAAATATCTGTGGTATGTGACCAATAACATCTGATAAATATGTGGTATGTGACCAATAACATCTGATAAATATGTGGTATGTGACCAATAACATCTGCTAAATATGTGGTATGTGACCAATAACATCTGATAAATATGTGGTATGTGACCAATAACATCTGATAAATATGTGGTATGTGACCAATAACATCTGATAAATATGTGTTATGTGACCAATAACATCTGATAAATATGTGGTATGTGACCAATAACATCTGATAAATATGTGGTATGCGACCAATAACATCTGCTAAATATGTGGTATGTGACCAATAACATCTGATAAATATGTGGTATGTGACCAATAACATCTGATAAATATGTGGTATGTGACCAATAACATCTGATAAATATGTGGTATGTGACCAATAACATCTGATAAATATGTGGTATGTGACCAATAACATCTGATAAATATGTGGTATGTGACCAATAACATCTGATAAATATGTGGTATGTGACCAATAACATCTGATAAATATGTGGTATGTGACCAATAACATCTGATAAATATGTGGTATGTGACCAATAACATCTGATAAATATGTGGTATGTGACCAATAACATCTGATAAATATGTGGTATGTGACCAATAACATCTGATAAATATGTGGTATGCGACCAATAACATCTGATAAATATGTGGTATGCGACCAATAACATCTGATAAATATGTGGTATGTGACCAATAACATCTGATAAATATGTGGTATGCGACCAATAAAATTAGATTTCATCCTAAATGGCACCAAATTCCATTTATGATTCTCGTCAAAAGTGCTGTATAGGGAACACGGTGGCATTTGGGATGCAGCCTATCAGTGGGCTACTGGATATAACTTTTTCTTTTTACATTTTTTCTTTTAACCTTTATTTTACTAGGCAAGTCAGTTAAGAACAAATTCTTATTTTCAATGACAGCCTAGGAACAGTGGGTTAACTGCCTGTTCAGGGGCAGAACCACAGATTTGTACCTTGTCAGCTCGGGGATTTGAACTTGCAACTTTTCAGTTACTAGTCCAACACTCTAACCACTAGGCTACCCTGCCACCCCAAACTTAAGGGAAGAAGGAGATATTGGCATATAGACTAAATCAGGGGTATTCAAACATTACCCTGCGAGGTCCAGAGGTCCAGACTACTGCTGCTTTTCAGTTCTACCTGATAATAATGCCCCCATCTGATATCCCAGGTCTAAATCAGGGGTATTCAAATGTTACCCTGCGAGGTCCAGAGGTCCAGACTACTGCTGCTTTTCAGTTCTACCTGATAATAATGCCCCCATCTGATATCCCAGGTCTAAATCAGGGGTATTCAAATGTTACCCTGCGAGGTCCAGAGGTCCAGACTACTGCTGCTTTTCAGTTCTACCAGGGGTATTCAAATGTTACCCTGCGAGGTCCAGAGGTCCAGACTACTGCTGCTTTTCAGTTATACCTGATAATAATGCCCCCATCTGATATCCCAGGTCTAAATCAGTCCCAGATTAGAGGGGAACAATTGAAATAAGCAGTGAAACTGGCTTCGAGGTCCAGATTTGAATTTGAGGGGCTGCGTTTACGTATGCAGCCCAAAGCAGATGTTTTTTCTCCATTAATTTGGTCTTTTGACCAGTTAGATCAGCGTTTTTCCCAATAATTGGGTTAAAGATAATAATTGGGCTGTCTGTGTAAATCTATAGCAGATCTATGATAAGTAGAGCTAAGTAGAACAAGTTGGGTTTCCACAGGCTTTCTGTCGTCGTCTGAGGGTAGATAACCAGGAGAATTCCCTCAAACGACTGTACTGCCACTCAGAAACACAATGAAATGGAGAATAGACCATTCACTTGTTGATCCAGAGATGTCTGTGTGTGCGCCCCCTGCTGGAGAAACATAACCCTCCTTAATCCTTCTCTTTTCCAGAGACAAAGACTTGTCCATGTGTTATCCTGACATCTAGTGTTGGCTTGGTTGTAGTATGTTGTGTTCAAACCATCCCATTATTTCAACGTGAGTCATATATATATATGCCATTTAGCAGACGCTTTTATCCAAAGCGACTTACAGTCGTGTGTGCATACATTCTACATATGGGTGGTCCCGGGGATCGAACCCACTACCCTGGCGTTACAAGCGCCATGCTCTACCAACTGAGCTACAGAAGGACCACGCCAGCAGCAATAGAGAGAAGGAGGCTGTTCCATCATCATTATGACTCTTTCAGTATGCTGGTGGCGATGGCATGAATACAGGGCCTTCAGCATGAATACATGAATACAGGGCCTTCAGCATGAATACATGAATACAGGGCCTTCAGCATGAATACATGAATACAGGGCCTTCAGCATGAATACATGAATACAGGGCCTTCAGCATGAATACATGAATACAGGGCCTTCAGCATGAATACATGAATACAGGGCCTTCAGCATGAATACATGAATACAGGGCCTTCAGCATGAATACATGAATACAGGGCCTTCAGCATGAATACATGAATACAGGGCCTTCAGCATGAATACATGAATACAGGGCCTTCAGCATGAATACATGAATACAGGGCCTTCAGCATGAATACATGAATACAGGGCCTTCAGCATGAATACATGAATACAGGGCCTTCAGCATGAATACATGAATACAGGGCCTTCAGCATGAATACATGAATACAGGGCCTTCAGCATGAATACATGAATACAGGGCCTTCAGGAAGTATTCACTCCCCTTGACTTTTACACATGTTGTTGTTACAACCTGAATTCAATTGCGATTTTCTTTGTCACTGGCCTGAATATAGTTTTTAGATTTTATTATTATTTTTATTTTTTTACACATTAATAAAAAATCTAAAGCTGAAATGTATTGACTCAATAAGTATTCAATCCCTTAGTTATGGCAAGCCTATTTAAGTTCAGGAGTAAAAAAAATGCTTAAGAAGTCACATAATAACACCCTGTGTTCAAAATGAGTGTTTAACATGATTTCTGATTGACTACCTCATCTCTGTACCCCACACATCCAGTTATCTGTCAGATCCCTCAGTCCAGCAGGGCCTTTTAAACACAGATTCAACCACAAAGACCAGGGAGGTTTTCCAATGCCTCACAAAGAAGCCACCTATTGGTACAGCAGGTGTATTTTTTTAAAGCAGACATTGAATATCCCTTTGAGCACGGTGAAGTTATTAATTACACTGTGGGTGATGTATCAACACAACCAGTCACTGTAAAGATACATTCATCCATCTTAACTCAGTTGCTGGAGAGGAAGGAATGCGCTCAGCAGTGGTGTAAAGTACTTAAGTAAAAATACTTTAAAGTACCACTTAACTCATTTTTGAGGGTATCTGTACTTTAATATACTATTCCATTTTTTAAAAACGTTTACTTTTACTTCACTACATTCCTAAGGAAAAGTATGGACTTTTTACACATTTTCCCTGACACCCAAAAGTACTTGTTACATTTTTAAAGCTAAGCATAATCCAAAACATGCATCCTGTTTTGCACCATGTACTAGAGTCATACTGCAAAAAACGTGGCAAAGCAATGAACTTTTAGTCCTGAATACAAAGTCTTATGTTTGGGGCAAATCCAATCCAACACAATCCAACACTCTCCATATTTTCAAGCATAGTGCTGGCTGCTTCGTGTTATGGGTATGCTTGTAATCGTTAAGTATTGGGGAGTTTTTCAGGATAAAAGAATTACGGAGTGGAGAGTATTTTGTGTAGATTGTTGACAAACAATTACAATTAGATCCATTTTAATCCCACTTTGTAACACAACAAAATGTGAATATTTGCTGAAGGCACTGTATATTGCTGTGTATGTGGAATGCTTGTAGCACATACAAATATAGATACATATAGATACATATAGATACTGGCACTTTAAAAAAAGTATACATTTGTGCACTCAATGACAGACAGACAGACACACACACACACACACACACACACACACACACACACACACACACACACACACACACACACACACACACACACACACACACACACACACACACACACACACACACACACACACACACACACACACACACACACACACACACAGCAGGTTTCTCCTTAGTCATAGTGGGGCCTGCACTTACCTTGTCTGTTGACATGTTAACAGAGACAGTTTGCTGTCGTTCTCTCAGCATGCGTTGAAATACTTTTGTTTGTTCCCATGACGCTGTATATCTGTCTACTCTAGGGGGCTGTGCCCTCAATGGAGTCTACAGTTTTACATTTCAATTTCAGACATTTAATGAGTGCAGTAATTTCCCATTACGTATAGTGATTTCACATGATGCATTCCAACACCAGCACACATAAAACGAATCAACTAAACAGCCCTGTTCATTTGACTTAAATGAATCCCCAATAGTAGGGGGGAATTCACCAGTGTGTGAGTATGTGGGCAGAGAAAGTGAAAGTGTGTAGATTGGAAAGGGAAATGAGAGAGATATGCCTACAAAGCCATCGGGTCGTTCCAGCAATAGATGTCTTTTGAGTAGCGTAACTTGGTGGGAGAATTTTGAACATTCGGTCATGAATTGCACATGTTCAAATTGGTGGCAGAATTTTGAACATTCGGTCATGAATTGCACATGTTCAAATTAATAAAAAAATACATTTCCCATCTCAAGAGGTAATGCCTATTAAGCACCAAATAAAGTAACAGGATTGACTGTAACAGGGTTGACCGTAACAGGGTTGACCGTAACAGGGTTGACCGTAACAGGGTTGATGACTTCATCTTAAGTCAGCCATAAATCCCCTTGTGACAGGGGGAAAATAGTCTTGATGTTTGCAACAGGGAGGGGCAATTGAATGCAAGCTTCACAAATCCATTTAAATAGTTAAATTGTCGTGGGTGACAGGGTTGAAATGTTACACTCAACCTACTCAGTTTTTCACCACAAACACTAGAAAATGGCCAAAAAGAGTAGAGTGCTCTTACACTACGATTTGGCTATTGGATGTCCAATGTTTCTTTAAAAAATATATATATCCAAAAAGGGTTAGTTTAAACCATAATTAAAACGAGAATTTAGTTCAAATGACAGGGTTGAGCTTAACAAGAGGGAAAGGGTCTTTTGACCTTAAAATGAATAACTAAAGGCATTAAATAAAGAACATTCTTCTGAAAGGAGTTTGTCAACGCAATAAAATAATTGGCGCTTTACAATGCTGGCTAAAACTTGGGGTTAAACGGGTTAACATTTTCCTAGAAGCCACTTTAGCAAGTAGTTATTCAAATCAAAAAATCATATTTATGTCATTTTCCACGTGGTCTATATTAAAAGGCACTTCATTTAATATAACAGGCTTTTAACGTTCTATATTTGTGCACAAGACCTACTTAAAATATCAAAGGGAGGCACTCACTTCATGGAACGACCATATTAATGAAATGAGCAGGGTGGAATAGAAGGAAAGGAACAGTCAAAAGGACCAAAAAGGGGGGAAATAATAGACAGAAAGAAGAAAAGAAGGAAGGAAATTACAGGGGATTTATAAGAAAATTCTATCATGAAATGAAAATGGAAAAATCCTAGTCTCAGAGGCAGAATAAATAGCATAGGATGAGAAGATAGAGTATTGTATTACCAAAGAGGATAGATTTGTTTTAAATGGCAAAGATGACAAAGAGAGATAGCTTGTTTAAAAAAGGGCATCACAAAATAAAAGTGATTGGATTGACTTGACTTGAATGCATTACGGCAAAAACATTTATAAGGGACACACTTAACAGAAGACTGTTGATACAATCAGCAGAAAAATATAGATATAGTCATAAAAATGCATAGAACCACTTACTGAGGTTACAGTCTATCCTGATACAATCTGGTGGGAGAGAGAGCGAGATGGTGAGATCAAATCAAAAAAAGAGAGAGGAGAGAAAGAAGAATGAGAGAGAGAGAGAGAGAGAGAGAGAGAGAGAGAGAGAGAGAGAGAGAGAGAGAGAGAGAGAGAGAGAGAGCGAGAGACAATAACATTTTACATCCTTCAAGGTACATTCTGCAGACAACCAAGCATTTAGCTAGGGGCCACCATCCGGGGACAGAGCTACGAGTCAGGATCACCCTTTCCCACACCTCCGTCATCATCCCCTCACCATCCACCCCTCCCACCATCCACCCTTCAAAAGCCACCCAGTCCCAATGCACTACAGAAGGCAAGCTATTCACTCAATCCTTGATACAATGAAGCTCTCTCTCTATATATATATATATATATATATATTAAATATCACTGTAGGCCCACTCGATGGCAAGGGGACAATGCCCATTCAATAGGTTGACGATGATGAATGTACATTATTGTTACCTTGTGATGGACGACCAGTTTGATAGACAAAATAATAAATACATCCAGGTTAGAAAAGCGACACGATGCGATTGAACATAGAAAACTGAAGGATCTAATCTCACAGATAATAAGACTCATTCTTATACTTGTCTTCGACAGAACTGCAGTACATGTGACATGGACCGTTCACCATTGTTTGTCACAAGCATGTCATTTCAAGCTGCATATAAATCCAGTCTAATTTCATTTGTTAAATGTGCCGAATACAAGTGTAGACCTTACCTTGAAATGCTTTAGTAAATAGAGTTAAGAAAATATTTACTAAATAAACTAAATTAAAAAATAAGTAAATATCTGAATCAATCAAAAAGTATCACAATAAATGTACATAACAATAACAAGGCTACATCTAAGGGGCACCGGTACCGAGTCAATGTGCTGGGGTACAGGTTAGTCGAGGTCATTTAGAGAGTCAGGGAAAGCATGTCATTATTCCTATTCCCTCGAGTAGCTTTTATCAGAAATGACTTGACCATGTGCAAACAACTGCTCCATGGCTTTGTGGTTGTGGGTTAGAAACAGCTTGCCTTTTGTAGCCCCTCGGGTGTGGAAACCAACAGCAGCAATATTGGGAAAGGGTGATCTGCACACCCCAGCCACAGTAAGTCAAGCGCACACTTCTACAATATGGATATACTAAGAGCTATGCTATATGCTCTCAATAATCTCAATAAATGTTTTTCACTCGTCTTTAGTCTACACAGATTCCTCTGAAACGCACGTCCTCTGATAGAAATTGTAAAATGGCCGAGCTCTGTTATTGAGTTAGTGGTCTCTTGTGCCCTCTGGTGGCGACAGGCTGTGTGTGCGTGTGGCTGAGGCTGAGGAGTGGTCTCGAGCTGTCAACCGCTACAGAATAGATGACTCAAACAGCCAGGAACCAGGCTCACTGTTATAGGGGGGAGGATTGCAACTGCAGATATGAATGTGATCATCCATTCCTCAATGACAAAATTGTCCACAGCTTGTGAGAGTGAGGTGTACAGTATGTTAACTAATGTGATTTCATGGCAAGTATTAGAGCATTGTTGTAATTTAAGCAGCTGTCTCAGAACGCAGAATGGTTGATTTAAAACCATCTAATTGTAGATTGATAATCTGATTATGAGTGTGTCATCTTCCCTGATCACAAGTCGACATTATCAGTGCAGTTTCCCTGTACACCGTTTGATATTGATCAATTAACTCATCTTTAATTAGGCCTATCATAATGGTAAGCAATAACACATATCTCCAAGAGCATCCTCTGATTCTATAATGATTCCACCTCCAATTAATTTCCTCCAAATGAGCTATGAATAGAAATGTTGATGTGGATTTGACACCTCTGGGCATTGTGGGGTTTTGGATACATTAGGGAGACAGCTAATAGGAAGAGGTAAACCAATATCTGGTTCATTTGGACACATTAGCACTATGGATTAGCATTTAGCTTCATTAGCAATGTGTTTAGAGGGGGGGGGGTGATTGTTCTGGTCCAAGGCTGATGTGGGTGTGTGTGTGGGTGCTGAGGCTCGCAGGGCTGAGCAGCATTGTCAGCACAGGACCTCCGACTGTGTGTGTGTGTGTGTGTGTGCGTGTGTGTGTGTGTGCGTGTGTGCGTGTGTGTGTGTGTGTGTGTGTGTGTGTGTGTGTGTGTGTGTGTGTGTGTGTGTGTGTGTGTGTGTGTGTGTGTGTGTGTGTGTGTGTGTGTGTGTGTGTGCGTGCGTGCATGTGTGTGTTTGTGGATTTGTGGGTGTAGCTGTGTGTAGCTGTGGGACATCACTGGGCTCTGAGCCGGTCTCTCTGACTGTTTGATCCAAGGGCCGCAGACATACAGGCCATTGAAGGGATGAAAAGTTCCATCTTCTGAGCCTTGGCCAGGTGAGAGATGAGAGAGAGAGATGAGAGAGAGATGAGAGAGAGAGAGAGAGAGAGAGAGAGAGAGAGAGAGAGAGAGAGAGAGAGAGAGAGAGAGAGAGAGAGAGAGAGAGAGAGAGAGAGAGAGAGAGAGAGAGAGAGAGCGAGAGAGAGAGAGAGAGAGAGAGAGAGAGAGCCAGAGCGAGAGAGAGAGAGAGAGAGAGAGACAGAGAGAGAGAGAGCCAGAGCGAGAGAGAGAGAGAGAGAGAGAGAGAGAGAGAGAGAGAGAGAGAGAGAGAGAGAGAAGAGAGAGAGAGAGAGAGAGAGAGAGAGAGAGAGAGAGAGAGAGAGAGAGAGAGATTGAAAGGGAGAGAGAAGGGTAAGATAGGGATAGATGAATATGCTATGGCATTATTGGAGGAACCATCCTCTCCACCACCACCTCCTGTCACTAAGTTGGTGGCCCACACTCCTGTATCCCAGGGTGCACCTGGGCTCCGTTTCTCCCCGGCTCCTGCTCTCTCCCTTTAAAAGATGGAAGATAAAGGGGTGGCACCATCACTGCCTTAGATCACAACAGTCTGCCAGGAGTCCAAACTTCTGGATGTTGGCATTGAAGCCATTTATCTACTTCTCCAGAGTCAGATGAATCATGGATACCATTTTATGTCTTCAGTTTGAAGGAAGCTGCTAACTAGCTCTAGCGCAACTGCTAATTAGCGTTGGTGAAATGACTGGAAGTCTATGGTATCTGCTAGCATGTAGAGATGCCCATAGACTTCCAGTCATTACACTCAGGCTAGTTAGCTTTTGCTCACAAAACTATCTGTAATTTCCTTCATACTGGACACAGAGACATACAAATGGTATTGATGAGTTCACCTGACTCTGGGGAAGTAGATAGTATCCCGTTAAGGCTTAGCGCTGTAGAATAATATGTTTCTGTTTTCTTATTCCATATCATCGTTTTAAAATATATCAATATATTACTGCATTCCAGTCTTTCTTTTTTTGTACTAATTTAGAAAGATGTTAGTGTCTATATGGACAATAATGTCTCTGACTTTACCATTCTCTTTTTTTAAATGTATTTATTTATTTATTTGACCCCTTTTTCTCCCCAATTTCATGGTATCCAATTTTTTATTATTTTTAGTAGCTACTATCTTGTCTCATCGCTACAACTCCCGTACGGGCTCGGGAGAGACGAAGGTTGAAAGTCATGCGTCCTCCGATACACAACCCAACCAAGCCGCACTGCTTCTTAACACAGCGCGCATCCAACCCGGAAGCCAGCCGCACCAATGTGTCAGAGGAAACACCGTGCACCTGGCGACCTGGTTAGCGCGCACTGTGCCCGGCCCGCCACAGGATTCGCTGGTGCGTGATGAGACAAGGTCATCCCTACCGGCCAAGCTCTCCCTAACCCGGACGACGCTAGGCCAATTGTGAGTCGCCCCACAGACCTCCCGGTCGAGGCCGGTTACGACAGAGCCTGGGCGCGAACCCAGAGTCTCTGATAGTACAGCGCCCTTAACCACTGCGCCACCCTGGAGGCCCCTGACTTTACCATTCTCTATAGCACCCTCTACTGGCAGACTGTCTGAACAACCAAACCCCTTTATGTTCCTTTAGCTAGAGATATCTCCATAGGGTCCAGGGGAGAAACAGAGCAGAGAGGCTACAGGTGTAACCAGGGAAGCAGAGACAGGAGGCGGGCTTGCAGTGACAGACAAAGGCTCAGGTTTACGGGGTGGACATGGAGCTTGACGGAAGAGGTTAAGAGAAAAACAGAGGTTGTCATGGTGGGGTTGTCATGGGATACCTAGGTTGACGGTCAGCTTGACCCTGCCACCGTCCAGCTCTAGCCGCAGGGTGTCGGCGGACTCTTTGGAGGTGGTGGCCATGAGGAGGCCGTAGGCCCTTTGGGACATGAACCGCAGCGCCACGTCCTCTGCCTCGGTGTGCATGGTGCCTGGGATGAGGATCTTCAGGTACATGCTGCTGTCGTAGCTCAGCACCGTCGCCTCTGTCAGGGGGCAGGGGTGTGGAGAGGAATGTAGAAGCATGCACACATGAGCAGACGCCGATACAGGTTCAGACAGACAGGCACATACATTATGAAGTGACACGTCATGACGTTTAACAAGAGAACCAGAGATTACAGATCTGATATTGTAGTTTTCCCAGTACGTACATTAACACCCAGTGCAGAAAGGTCAACCAAGGTGAGCAACGTGTCTTTTCTTTGACTAGAGAGGACAGTAAAGTGAAGTGTTATGACAACACTAAGAGTGACAGGTAGCCTGGCGGGAGGAAGGAGCGTGGGGCCGGTAACCAAAAGGTTGCTGGATCAAATCGCTGAGCTAAAAATCTGTCGTTTTGCCCCTGAACAAGGAGAACCTACTGTTCTCCAGTTAACATACTGTTCTCCCCCCCCCCCTTTTACAACTGACTAGGTATCTCCCCTTTCCCTCTAATAGAACCAACAGAAGATATGATGTACATAACATCATAGACACCAACAACAAAACCCCTGCAGCTGACTTTACATAGATCCCTTCCGAAGAGACAGGTTGCCTAAGGAGGTCTCTCTGTATGTGGGTAAACACATGTTGCCGTGGGCTGATTCACCATGACTGGGGACTTGCCTTTTTATTTTGGATGAATATGGTTTGGAGCACAAACCAAATGCTATATGATACTACTTGTCAGACCACTGAAATCCTCTTTAACACAAAGCCTTTTGGCAAACAGCTACTTGCTGTTGAATAAAACGGCAGACTCAAACGGTTAGTTTCCAATCTCACTGTATTAGTGAAGATCAAGTCCCACTACTTGAACACTAATATTGAGTTAGACCCTGGTCAGACAACTCTTTTTCATACACTTGCAGTATCAGATAAAGCCACTAGAGGGCAGGGAAGCACCACAAACACACAGCCCATCAGTAACTAACATTATACCAAAACTGGTACAAACTGACCATTCATTCGATGATGTTCAGTCCTTCACTGCCTTGGTTTCAATCCAGACTCTTGTTACCATTGATACACAGCATCTCTGAGTTGTGCATTCACTTCTAGTGGTGGAAAAAGTAGCCAATTGTCTGACTTGAGGAAAAGTAAAGATACCTTAATAGAAAATGACTCACGTAAAAGTGAAAGTCACTCAGTCAGATACTACTAAAAGTCTAAAAGTATTTGGTTTTAAATATACTTAAATATCAAAAGTAAATGTAAATGATCTAAATCATTGTAATTCCTTATTTTAAGCAAAACCGATTATTTAGTTGAATTGACTGACACCCAGGGGCACACTCCAACATTTAGACATCGTTTAGAAACCAAGCATTTGTGTTTAGCGAGTCTGCCAGACCAGAGGCAGGAGGCATGACCATGTGTTCTCGTGATAAGTGTGTAATTGGACCATTTTCCTTCCTGCTGAGAATTAGAAATGTAACTAGTACTTTTGGGTGTTGGGGGGAAAATGTATGGAGTAAAAAGTATATTATTTTCTTTAGGAATGTAGTGAAGTAAAAGTAAAACTTTTCAAAACTATAATGAGTAAAGTAAAGATAGTACTTCAATGTGTTTTTACGTCGCACCGCTGGGTCTCGAAGGAGATGTTACAGGCTTTCCTTTAGTGCTACGACACAGCCGGCAGCCTACAGCTAATTAGAATGGATCAGACATACGTAGCCGCTAGCACGTTGTGTCACCCCCGCACAGGCAGACAGAGAGAGCAGCCTCACACCACCTGGATGTATGTGACAAGCCCAGATGGTGACAATAAGCATCGTCGCTCTACCGAGCTCCACAAGCCTCCATCAGCCTCCCACCAGTTCAGTCAGCTAGCTCCTCATCCCTGCCAGCGCAGGACCAAATGCCACCCATCCCCAAGTGCATAGCTCCTTTTAGCACACTGCAGCTGGTGGATGCTTTAGAGAGGCACCAGGGTAAGTCAATATAGCCTCATCATCTAAGCCTATTATGACTCGGGTTAGCTCGCTTGTAAGCATGAAACCCAATGGAACTTAATCCCGACGGATCCCACTTCTGACATCGTCTCCCCACGGATCCCACCGCTGCCACCAAATGTCCCCATCCTGTTTCATCACCACCTGTTCCCCACTGCCCTGTTCCTCCCCGTTTCCCAGCCATTCCTCCCCGTTTCCCAGCCACTCCTCCCCGTTTCCCAGCCACTCCTCCCCGTTTCCCAGCCACTCCTCCCCGTTTCCCAGCCACTCCTCACCGATTTCACAGTTGCTGCCCAGGTAGCCGGTGCCGGTGCAGTCGCAGATGTAGCGGTTCCATCCCTCTTTACACAGGCCTCCGTTCCCACAGGGGGTGCTGCTACACCTCTTCTGAAGCTCGCGGGTGCAGAAGCTGCTGACGCCCGGGGAGCTCTGGATCTCGGCCAGGCGGCGCACGTCGCGGCTCTTGCCGTCGATGAAGAGGTCTCGGACGCAGCCCACGTAGCCGTAATTGAGCAGGGCGGTCCAGACCTCGGGGGGCAGCACCAGGTCAGAACGGGTCTCGGGGAGACCCCCCAGGAACATGTCGCTGTCCAGGTCCAGGATCTCACTGCCCTCGTTGGAGTTGAAGGGGATACTGCGGCTGTTCACTGAGATGGAGCCTGGGAGTGGAGGAAGAGAGAGGAGAGATAAGGGGGTGTATACATGATGTCAAGTGTGTGTGTGTGTGTGTGTGTGTGTGTGTGTGTGTGTGTGTGTGTGTGTGTGTGTGTGTGTGTGTGTGTGTGTGTGTGTGTGTGTGTGTGTGTGTGTGTGTGTGTGTGTGTGTGTGTGTGTGTGTGTGTGTGTGTGTGTGTGTGAGTGCAATTGAAGCATCAGGTAAGGTAATGTGTGTTAGTGTGTTTACGTGTTGGTATCTTGTGTGTTTGTCTGTAAGCGTTATTTATTGCATGCGACTTTGTGTGTGTGTTTAAGTGTTGAGTGCTTTTATATGTTCTTGTGTGTTTGTCTTGAGGCTGTAATCGATTGGCTGAAGGGGAAATGACCCAGGAGTATACAGCACGGTTGAGAGTAGATGAGACCTGGGCTCCTCTTGGCTGTGATTTACCACTCACTCTAAATTGTCAATGAAAACGCTCCAACAGGAAGGACAGGAGTGTGATCAGAGAGACTCCCTATAGGAGCATCCCAATATGGGGATTAGTTAGGATGTATGAGGAGGCTTCCCACACACTCTCTCTCACACACACGCAAGAACGCAGACACGTACACACACACACACGCACAAACACACAGACACACAAAAACATAAGTGCCTACGTGCATCATGCACATCCCTCAGGGGACAGTACTAGGAGATAAGACATGGATATGACAGCACGAGAGAGAGGCAGGCCGAGAGGGCTGAGAGGTGTGTAGAACAGCTTTAAGACAGGACAGAGAGAGAGGCAGGCCGAGAGGGCTGAGAGGTGTGTAGAACAGCTTTAAGACAGGACAGAGAGAGAGGCAGACCGAGAGGGCTGAGAGGTGTGTAGAACAGCTTTAAGACAGGACAGAGAGAGAGGCAGGCCGAGAGGGCTGAGAGGTGTGTAGAACAGCTTTAAGACAGGACAGAGAGAGAGGCAGGCCTAGAGGGCTGAGAGGTGTGTAGAACAGCTTTAAGACAGGACAGAGAGAGAGGCAGGCCTAGAGGGCTGAGAGGTGTGTAGAACAGCTTTAAGACAGGACAGAGAGAGAGGCAGGTCTAGAGGGCTGAGAGGTGTGTAGAACAGCTTTAAGACAGGACAGAGAGAGAGGCAGGCCGAGAGGGCTGAGAGGTGTGTAGAACAGCTTTAAGACAGGACAGAGAGAGGCAGGCAGAAGGGGTGGAAAGGTGTGTGGAACAGCTTTTAGACAGGACAGAGAGAGAGGCAGGCCGAGAGGGCTGAGAGGTGTGTAGAACAGCTTTAAGACAGGACTGAGAGAGAGGCAGGCCGGGAGGGCTGAGAGGTGTGTAGAACAGCTTTAAGACAGGACAGAGAGAGAGGCAGGCCGAGAGGGCTGAGAGGTGTGTAGAACAGCTTTAAGACAGGACAGAGAGAGAGGCAGGTCTAGAGGGCTGAAAGGTGTGTAGAACAGCTTTAAGACAGGACTGAGAGAGAGGCAGGCAGAAGGGGTGGAAAGGTGTGTGGAACAGCTTTTAGACAGGACTGAAGGACAGGAAGATAAGAAATAGAACAGGTGGATGACGGAGAATGAGTATACATCACAGGAGGTTGGTGGCACCTTAATTGGGGAGGACGGGCTGGAGCAGAATAAGTGGAATGGTATCAAATTCATCAAACATATGGTTTCCATGGTTTCCATGTGTTTGATGCCATTCCATTTGCTCCGTTTCAGCCATTATTATGAGCTGTCCTCCCCTCAGAATCTTCCACTGGTATACAGTACATAGTCTGTATTTATGTGTACATCTCCGCAACATAAGAGTACCTGGAAATGTGTATAGTTGTTACAATGGCTTCCTAGCTTTTACATGAATATGTCGTAACGTAGAAAAGTACTGATGTATTGCTTTATAGATGTTCATATCCTCACCTTTCCTCCCTTCCCTCTGGAAGTCCACATGGCACCACTCCCCGTCGTTCACCTTCTTATTACTGGTCTTCAGCTTGATACTCCCAGATCCCATGTCCATTAGCAGGTAGAGAAACCCATCCAACAGCTCCATGGCGAAGTAGTCTGACTTCATGTCACGACCTGGTTTCTGCTCTTTAGGACCCTGGGTGCGCCCGTGGCTAAACAGGAGCAGGCCGCTGGGTTCTGTGGTGCGGAAGTCGAAGGAGATGGAGCCTGTTTTCTTGGTGTTCCACTTGGGCAGGGCGATGAAGGACTCGGGGGACTCAAAGGTGACGGGGTCCAGGGCGGCCACGTCCTCACAGCGGAAGACGAGGTCTCCGTTCAGGCTGATCTTAGGGTCCCGCTCGATGGCCAGCCGGGAGAGTTCTAGCTTGAAGTCGTTATTCTTGTATACCACCTACAGGGAAAGGGGGAAGGCAATAGAAACAATTGGATGTAATATTGTCAGCTGATGTTTACCTTCTGTATGCTGTGCTAGCAATCATAGACCCCACATGAATGTGGGAAAGAGAAGTTATGCATACAAAGGCCTACTGCCTAGTTTTATATTGATAGGTTTGACAAAGACTACGCCCAACAATGCATCAGGGACTTTGAATGTGAATAAATATATAACACACTGTTCTTTGAATATTGATGCTGTCTAGCTTTTCTTGGAAAGAAAATGTGTCCATGATAGTTTACACTGCTTTACAATTCAAAATGCACTTCATTCCCTTCACGTTGAATTTAGCATCTCAAGGTCTATATGCCTAGAATTTTCAAAGGACTAACCGTAGACATTAAAAGAAGTGTGGCGTTTGTTTGTGTGAATATGACACATAGTTTAGCGAACTCAATTATTTACAATGGCACTCTGGGAGATCTCAAGTTGCAGGATGAATTGAATAAAACAATGGATAAACTAGACGCCTACAGACTAATGCAAATTCCTGAACGACTTGATTATGAAAAGTGTCTACATTGTAATAATAATAATAATATATGCCATTTAGCAGACGCTTTTATCCAAAGCGACTTACATAGTTAGTCCTCCCTGTCGGTCCATCTTTGCATAGTTAGTCCTCCCTGTCGGTCCATCTTTAAGTTAGTCCTCCCTGTCGGTCCAGCTTTACATAGTTAGTCCTCCCTGTCGGTCCAGCTTTACATAGTTAGTCCTCCTGTCGGTCCATCTTTACATAGTTAGTCCTCCCTGTCGGTCCATCTTTACATAGTTAGTCCTCCCTGTCGGTCCAGCTTTACATAGTTAGTCCTCCCTGTCGGTCCAGCTTTACATAGTTAGTCCTCCCTGTCGGTCCAGCTTTACATAGTTAGTCCTCCCTGTCGGTCCATCTTTACATAGTTATCGGTCCATCTTTAATAATAATAATATATGCCATTTAGCAGATTTATCCAAAGGACTTACATAGTTAGTCCTCCCTGTCGGTCCATCTTTGCATAGTTAGTCCTCCCTGTCGGTCCATCTTTACGTAGTTAGTCCTCCCTGTCGGTCCAGCTTTACATAGTTAGTCCTCCCTGTCGGTCCAGCTTTACATAGTTAGTCCTCCCTGTCGGTCCATCTTTACATAGTTAGTCCTCCCTGTCGGTCCATCTTTACATAGTTAGTCCTCCCTGTCGGTCCATCTTTACATAGTTAGTCCTCACTGTCGGTCCATCTTTACATAGTTAGTCCTCCCTGTCGGTCCATATTTACATAGGTAGTCCTCCCTGTCGGTCCATCTTTACATAGTTAGTCCTCCCTGTCGGTCCATCTTTACATAGTTAGTCCTCCCTGTCGGTCCATCTTTACATAGTTAGTCCTCCCTGTCGGTCCATCTTTACATAGTTAGTCCTCCCTGTCGGTCCATCTTTACATAGTTAGTCCTCCCTGTCGGTCCATCTTTACATAGTTAGTCCTCCCTGTCGGTACATCTTTACATAGTTAGTCCTCCCTGTCGGTCCATCTTTACATAGTTATCGGTCCATCTTTAATAATAATAATATATGCCATTTAGCAGACGCTTTTATCCAAAGCGACTTACATAGTTAGTCCTCCCTGTCGGTCCATCTTTACATAGTTAGTCCTCCCTGTCGGTCCATCTTTACATAGTTAGTCCTCCCTGTCGGTCCAGCTTTACATAGTTAGTCCTCCCTGTCGGTCCAGCTTTACATAGTTAGTCCTCCCTGTCGGTCCAGCTTTACATAGTTAGTCCTCCCTGTCGGTCCATCTTTACATAGTTAGTCCTCCCTGTCGGTCCATCTTTAATAATAATAATATATGCCATTTAGCACGCTTTTATCCAAAGCGACTTACATAGTTAGTCCTCCCTGTCGGTCCATCTTTGCATAGTTAGTCCTCCCTGTCGGTCTATCTTTACATAGTTAGTCCTCCCTGTCGGTCCAGCTTTACATAGTTAGTCCTCCCTGTCGGTCCAGCTTTACATAGTTAGTCCTCCCTGTCGGTCCATCTTTACATAGTTAGTCCTCCCTGTCGGTCCATCTTTACATAGTTAGTCCTCCCTGTCGGTCCATCTTTACATAGTTAGTCCTCCCTGTCGGTCCATCTTTACATAGTTAGTCCTCCCTGTCGGTCCATCTTTACATAGTTAGTCCTCCCTGTCGGTCCATCTTTACATAGTTAGTCCTCCCTGTCGGTCCATCTTTACATAGTTAGTCCTCCCTGTCGGTCCATCTTTACATAGTTAGTCCTCCCTGTCGGTCCATCTTTACATAGTTAGTCCTCCCTGTCGGTCCATCTGTACATAGTTAGTCCTCCCTGTCGGTCCATCTTTACATAGTTAGTCCTCCCTGTCGGTCCATCTTTACATAGTCAGTCCTCCCTGTCGGTCCATCTTTAATAATAATAATAATAATATATGCCATTTAGCAGACGCTTTTATCCAAAGCGACTTACATAGTTAGTCCTCCCTGTCGGTCCATCTTTGCATAGTTAGTCCTCCCTGTCGGTCCATCTTTACGTAGTTAGTCTGGGTGTCCTGGGTGTCTCCATTCATAATGTAAAGTATTAGGTGTTAAAACTCTGGATAGTGTGTTAAGCTGTATTCGGGTGTATTTTCTTCCTGCAGCTTTTTCTGATAGGTACATAGACCATGATGATTGCTGTCATCGGATAGATGCTGGAAAGGTGGCACACTGTGAAACCGCTATATGAAAACACCTCTTCGACACAGGGTGAAGAGACAGCAAGAGAGTGGGCTCTTGTCCCAGAGCTCTTAACGCACACACACACACACACACACACACACACACACACACACACACACACACACACACACACACACACACACACACACACACACACACACACACACACACACACACACACACACACACACACACACACACACACACACTGACACACACACACACTGACACACACTGACACACATACACACACACACACACAGACACACACACAGACACACACACAGACACACACACACAGACACACACACATACACACCACATTGACCACACGCAGGCTCCTAGACACACACACACACACAAGCCCAAACACTGTCCCCTGAAAGTAGTGCTTTTAGAGTCGTGTTAGAGTCCAAGCACAGGCTCCAATTTCTTCTATCCTATCAAGGCAGTGCAGAGATACTGCAAAGTCAGCAACAAAAATGGACCAGCTGAAATCTCAGGGTTCACTGAAATGATTGTAAAACCCCCTAAAGTCAATTGATGCACCGGTGTGTACATTTAAGTTACAAAAAAAATTACCAGCAAAAACCGCTAGTGTCACACTTCTGCATCTGCGGTGAAAGTTGCCAGAGCTAGAGCGGTGTTTGTTTTACTCTATGACCCCCACAAGTGTGCCTTGTTAAAAGTTTGTGGAATCTCTTTCTTTGAAATGCGTTTGAGCCAATCAGTTGTGTTGTGACAAGGTACCGGTAGTATACAGAAGATTAGCCCTATTTGGTAAAAGACCCAAGTCCATATTATGGCAAGAGCAGCTTAAATAAGCAAAGAGAAACGACAGTCCATCATTACCTTAAGAACAGAAGGCCAGTATATACGGAAAATTTCAAGAACTTTGAACGTTTCTTCAAGTGCAGTCGCAAAAACAATCAAGCGCTATGATGAAACTGTCTCTCATGAGGAACGCCACAGGAAAGGAAGACTGTGAGAGAAAAATTCCGTACTTACCTGATTTATTTGATATGAATGGTTAACAATGAATATTGAACTAATAGTAAGACATTTCTGACCTACTAATGCTGTTTTTACGGTCTCCTCTCTAGTTCCCTGCAGCTAATCGGGGCATATGGTTATTAGAGATGGCTTAAGCTGACAAATGAGTTAAAGACTGCATTACATAGACAAGATTTTACTAGACGTATCTTAGGAGTAGAACAATCCCTCATCGTCTCAAAATAATCCTTGCATCTGGGAAACTAAGCCAGGGTGGGGGTAAGACAACACCCCCGTGCAGATAACAACAGGATGAACCCAGAGTGGCTTATGTTGCCCCAATCTGCATGGGAGGGGTGGAACCAACCATGACTAAACATTCTTAGATCAGCCTTATAAAGATCTCTGCATTTGTATAAAGGTTACGCTACTCGGGCCAACAGTCAAGATTGTGGGGTTGACTAGTCTCATTATTGCAATAATTAATTGATATTAAATAAAGATGATTGTTTGAAGAAATAACAAAGTCTCTCTCAGTATGAATTTCCAGGACAAGACCCAGAGGTACCTCTGTTGCAAAGGATAAGTACATTAGAGTAACCAGCCTCAGAAATAAATGCTTCACAGACTTCTAGCAATAGACACATCTCAACATCAACTGTTCAGAGGAGACTGCATCAATCAGGCCTTCATGGTCGAAATTCTTCAAAGAAACAACTACTAAAGGACACCAATAACAAGAAGAGATTTGCTTGAGTCAAGAAACACGAGCATTGGACATTAGACTGGTGGAAATCTGTCCTTTGGTCTGATGGATCAGACTCTGTGGTGAGACACAGAGTAGGTGAACAGATCATCTCTGCATGTGTGGTTCCCACCGTGAAGCATGGAGGAGGAGGTGTGATGGTGTGGGGGAGCTTTGATGGTGACACTGTCAGTGATGTATTTAGAATTCAAACAAAAGTTAACCAGCATGGCTACCACAGCATTCTGCAGCGATACACCATCCCATCTGGTTTGCTCTTAGTGGGACTATCATCTGTTTTTCAACAGGTCAATGACCCAACACACCTCCAAGCTAGCGTAGGGGATATTTGATCAAGAAGGAAAGTTATGGAGTGCTGCATCAGATGACCTGGCCTCCACAATCAACTGACCACAACCCAAATGAGATGGTTTGGGATGAGTTAGCAGGGTAGCCTAGTGGTTAGAGCGTTGGGCTAGTAACTGGAAGGTTGCAAGTCCAAACCCCGAGCTGACAAGTACAAATCTTTTGTTCTGCCCCTGAACAGGCAGTTAACCCACTGTACCTAGGCTGTCATTGAAAATAAAAATTTGTTCTTAACTGACTTGCCTAGTTGAATAAAGGTCAAATAAATAAAAGAGTGAAGGAAAAGCAGCCAACAAGTGCTCAGCATATGTGGGAACTCCTTCAAGAGTGTTGGAAATGCATTCCATGTGAAGCTGGTTGAGAGAATGCCAAGAGTGTGCAAAGATGTCATCTAGGCAAAGGGTGGCTACTTTGAAAAATCTAAAATATATTTTGACATTCTGTTAAAGGCCCTCAAAGCACACACATCCCTGAGTACTCCTCTTTTCAGTTCACTGCAGCCAGCGACTGGAACGAGCTGCAACAAACACTCACACTGGATCATTTTATCTCCATCTCTTCATTCAAACACTCAATCATGGACACGCTTACTGACATTTGTGGCTGTTTCACATGATGTTTTTTTGGCTATACCTTCTTGCCCTTTGTCTGTGCCCAATAGTGTTTGTACCATGTTTTGTGCTGCTACCATGTTGTGCTGCTGCGTGTTGCTAACAGCATAGCAGCGTAGCCTAGTGGTTAGAGCTTTGGACTAGTAACTGAAAGGTTTCGAGTTCAAACCCCCGAGCTGACAAGGTACAAATCTGTCGTTCTGCTCCTGAACAGGCAGTTAACCCACTGTTCCCAGGCCGTCATTGAAAATAAGAATATGTTCTTAACTGACTTGCCTGGTTAAATAAAGGTTACAAATAAAAAAAAACATGTTGTTGTCATGTCATGTTGCTACCATGCTATGTTGTTGTCTTAGGTCTCTCTTTATGTAGTGTTGTGGTGTCTCTCTCTTGTCGTGATGTGTGTTTTGTCCTATATTTTTATAGAAAAAAAATAATCCCAGCCCCCATCCCTACCTACAGGAGGCCTTTTGGTAGGCCGTCATTGTAGGACATACCTAGGAGTCTGGTTAGACTGTAAACTCTCCTTCCAGACTCACATTAAGCATCGCCAATCCAAAATTAAATTTAGAGTCGGCTTCCTATTTCGCAACAAGGCCTCCTTCACTCATGCTGCCAAAAATACCCTCGTAAAACTGACTATACTACCGATCATTGACTTCGGCGATGTCAGTTACAAAATAGCCTCCAACACTCTACTCAGCAATCTGAATGTAGTCTGTCACAGTGCCATCCGTTTTGTCACCAAAGCCCCATATACTACCCACCGTTGCGACCTGTACGCTCTCGTTGGCTTGCCCTCACTACATATCCGTCGCCAAACCCACTGGCTGCAGGTCTTCTATAATTCTTTGCTAGGTAAAACCCCACCTTATCTCAGCTCACTGGTCACCATAGCAACACCCACCCGTAGCACGCGGTCCAGCAGGTATATTTCACTGGTCATCCCCAAAGCCAACTCTTCCTTTGGCCGCCTTTCCTTCCAGTTCTCTGCTGCCAATGACTGGAACAAATTGCAAAAATCTCTGAAGCTGGAGTCTTATATCTCCCTCTCTAACTTTAAGCATCAGCTGTCAGAGCAGCTTACCAATCACTGTACCTGTACACAGCAAATCTGTAAATAACACACCCAACTACCTCATCCCCATTACTTACCCTCTTTCTCTTTTGCACCCCAGTATCTCTACTTGCACATCATCATCTGCACATCTGTCACTCCAGTATTAATGCTAAATTATAATTATTTTCACGTCTATGGCCTGTTTGTTGCCTACTCTTCTACATTTGCACACATTGTACATAGATTTAAAAAAAATATATATATTTTCTATTGTGTTATTGACTGTACGTTTATTTTTGTGTAACTCTGTGTTATCCCATGTGTAACCTTGTTGTTTTTGTCACACTGCTTTGCTTTACCTTGACCAGGTAGCAGTTGTAAATGAGAACTTGTTCTCAACTAGCCTGCCTAGTTAAATAAAGGTGAAATAAAAATAGATAAAATCAAAAATTGTAAAAAAGAATTTGATCTTAACTGACTTGCCTTGTTAAATGGTAAATAAATACATTTAAAAAATGTAACACTTTTTTTGGTTACTACATGACTCCATATGTGTTATTTCACTGATGTCTTCGCTACCCCCCAACGTCTTCGAAATAATGAAACATGACAACTGGAGAGTTCCTCAACTCACTTCTCCCATTTCAACATTTAATACAAGCAGCAAATCTCTCCTTTCCCTCTCCTCCATAGCTCTACTTACTGTGAAGCTGACTTATTTGTTTCTCCTTTTTCATAGTTACAGCAGGCTTGGCTAACTCAGTGAGCATTTGATTGAGCCTACCCTGAGTGCTACATAGGCAGGTGTTTGTACTTCCGGGACCAATTCATTGATTTTATTGCACCAGACATAGCTCAGGCAAGCCCAGCCAAAGTATTTCATTGAAAACAACTACTAATTGAACCCAGGTCTGAACTCTGTCTGAACCCCAGAGGTTTTGGGGATCCAACTTCTGCCCTGTGGACTTCACAATCTCGTCATTAGGATGGATTAGTGAGGCTAATAAGCTATGCTAACACTGTTTTGGCAGTCAACGAACAGCAGACTCAACTCAAGGTGTTAGATACAGAGTGAGGGAAGGACAAGACAAAATAAGGAGACGAGGATGAGGACGATCCCTCACAATGCTGGTATTGTGATGTCTGAGATGCCAGACCGAGTGAGTCAGGGGACAAAGACAGTGATGAAAGCCTTCTTTCAGCCAAGAGGGCTATGAGACAATTCCTGTCTGGCTCTATTATAACACAGCCTGTAAGAGAGTGTCTGGCTTTATAAAGAGACACATTTCAGGAATCACTTCTTTTACAAGTCAGTGTGAGGTCTGTAGACATTACAGTACTGTAAAGTACAACAGCAATAATCAAACTTTCAATGAACTTCCGCGAGTTTAGTGGTAAGACGGCCTCTGTGTCCGTCTGAACACCATTTCTAAGGTTCTGTACTAAGATAACCCTTTTTCCTGAAGTTATTTAACCACTTTAGCCAATAACTTTTGCCAGAATGTCTGTCTGAATCGATGACGTGTATCGGCTTAGGGGTTTTCACTGTTCTGACGGCTGGCACTATATCGCTGGGCCATTCCTCTTCTTCAGGGTGACTGGATTGATTTGTTTTGTCATTGAGAAACTCGGACAACCAAAGCAGCCGCTGCTGCAGTCCAGCAAGCAGCCAGCCTGCCGCAGACATAATCACTTTCACTGACACTCCTAGGCGCTGGGGACCTCGTGATAGGTGGGTGGAGGGGGGTGTGTGAGGGGGGGGGGGTGTTTGTGTGTGAGGGCACTAGAATAGTCTGCAGTGCCCGGAGTCACCCTACTGGAATCTGAAGTCAAATGTCTACTGTTTGCTGATGATTTGGTGCTTCTGTCCCCAACCAAGGAGGACCTACAGCAGCACCTAGATCTTCTGCACAGATTCTGTCAGACCTGGGCCCTGACAGTAAATCTCAGTAAGACAAAAAATAATGGTGTTCCAAAAAAAAGGTTCAGCTTCCAGGAACACAAATACAAATTCCGTCTAGACACTGTTGCCTTAGAGCACACAAAACACTATACATACCTCAGCCTAAACAAAGCTGTGAATGAGCTGAGAGGCAAGGCAAGAAAAGCATAGAATTAGGATCTGTCTCGACATACTTGAATCAGTTATAGAACTCATTGCCCTTTATGGTTGTGAGATCTGGGGTCCGCTCACCAACCCAAGAATTCACAAAATGGGACAAACACCAAATTGAGACTGCATGCAGAGTTCTGCAAAAAAAATCCTCTGCGTACAACGTAAACATCAAGTAATGCATGCAGATCAAATTTAGGCCGTTACCCGCTAATTATCAACATCCAGAAAAGAGCCATTAAATTCTACAACCGCGTAAAGGAAGCGACTCCCAAACCTTCCATAACAAAGCCATCACCTGCAGAGAGATGAACCTGGAGAAGAGTCCCCTAAGCAAACTGGCCCCAGGGACAGCAAAACAATTCGACCCAACCAAATCACGAGAAAACAATAAGATAATTACTTGACACATCGGAAAGAATTAACAAAAAAAATGAACAAACTGGAATACCATTTGGCTCTAAACAGAGAGTACACAGCGGCAGAATACCTCACCACTGTGACTGACACAAAATTAAGGAAAGGTTTGTACTATGTACAGACTCAGTGAGCATAGTCTTGCTATTGAGAAAGGCTGCCGTAGGCAGACTGACTCTCAAGAGAAGACAGGCTATGTGCACACTGCCCACAAAACGAGGTAGAAACTGAGCTGCACTTCCTAAACTCCTGCCAAATGTATGACAATATTAGCGAGACATACTGTATCTCAGACAGACCCCAAAATATATTTTTTTAATTCAAATTTTGATAAACTCCCTTATCTATTGGGTGAAATACCATAGTGTGCCATCACAGCAGCAATATTTGTGACCAGTTGCCACAAGAAAAGGGCAGCCAGTAAAGAACAAACACCACAGTAAATAAAACCCATATTGTCATATTATTTATTTTCCATTTTGTACTTTAACTATTTGCACATCACTGTATATAGCCATAATATGACATTTGAAATGTCTTTATTCTTTTGGAGTGTAATATTTACTGTTCACTTTTTATTGTTTATTTCACTTTTGTTTATCCATTTGACTTACTTTGGCAATGTAAACATATGTTATTCAACCATGCTGGACCTGAGCCCTAGGACCGTGCCCCAGGACTACCTGACATGATGGCTCCTTGCTGTCCCCAGTCCACCTGACTGTGCTGCTGCTCCAGTTTCAACTGTTCTGCCTTATTATTATTTGACCATGCTGGTCATTTATGAACATTTGAACATCTTGGTCATGTTCTGTTATAATCTCTACCCGGCACAGCCAGAAGAGGACTGGCCACCCCACATAGCCCGGTTCCTCTCTAGGTTTCTTCCTAGGTTTTGGCCTTTCTAGGGAGTTTTTCCTAGCCACCGTGCTTTTACACCTGCATTGTTTGCTGTTTGGGGTTTTAGGCTGGGTTTCTGTACAGCACTTTGAGATATCAGCTGATGTACGAAGGGCTATATAAATAAATTTGATTTGATTTGATTTTGATTTGATGTTTCCCATGCCAATAAATCCCCTTGAATTGAATTGATAGAGAGAGAGAGGATGTTTGCCCAAATGGCATAACATTTCCTTGTGTGTGTTTGTGTGGGTTGTTGTAAGTGTCAGTGTTATTTTCTTCAGGAAAACCGATGAGGATCATTTTGAAGAGGACTAATAATTGTGTTGCCTCTACGTGTTGTTGTTTACATACAGGTGTGATGTTTTGTCAGTATTCAACAGCTACTTCATGTTCTGTGTTCAGAGACCAGAGAGCAGCAAACAAGACCGCATTCTAATCGCTAATGGATGTTTCTCTGTTACTTACAAGCCAGCTCAGACGCATAGGCCCAAACACACATGCACACACGCACACACATACACGCATGCATGCTTGCACGCACACACACACAGTCCCTCACTTACGCACGCGCAGGCAATCATCCAACTCTCAACTAATTTCTCATTGTGGAGATACGAATTGGGAAGGCCACCCGCTGAGGTGCCTGAGTAAAATGTGTCTGAAATGAGGGGCGGTGCGGGAGGAGAGTTTGAGGGATCCTATCATCCCTACCAAGGTGAGTCTCAAAAGAGCAGTAGAGAGAGAGAGAGAGCGGGAATAAGAGAGGGATGAGAGGGGCCTTCTGCTAGTGTGGGAATCAGTCGAAGAAATCAATTTTTAATTTGGCTGTCATGATGGTATAGCTGGTGGAACAGCAACACTGGCATAGATTTAATTGCACACATGTCTGGAGAGAGAGGGAGAGGGGAGAGAGAGGGAAGAGAGAGGGATAGGAGGGAGAGGAGGGTGTGAAAGAGGGCAATAGTAAGGTCATATGTTGAGAGAATGAGAGATGGCACAGGGGAAGACTCATTTCAGGAAACAAGGTACAGTGGGGCAAAAAAGTATTTACTCAGCCACCAATTGTGCAAGTTCTCCCACTTAAAAAGATGAGAGAGGCCTGTCATTTTCATCATAGATACAAATCCTGCAGTGCCGGACGTGTCCCCCTGCTTAAGCCAGTACATATCCAGGCCCGTCTGAAGTTTGCTAGAGAGCATTTGATGATACAGAAGAAGATTGGGAGAATGTCATATGATCAGATGAAACCAAAATATAACTTTTTGGTGAAAAGCAACTCGTCCTGTTTAGAGGACAAAGAATGCTGAGTTGCATCCAAAGGACACCATACCTACTGTGAAGCATGGGGTGGAAACATCATGTTTCTGAGATTTTGAGTGAAAACCTCCTTCCATCAGCAAGGGCATTGAAGATGAAACGTGGCTGGGTCTTTCAGCATGACAATGATCCCAAACACACCACCCGGGCAACGAAGGAGTGGCTTTGTAAGAAGCATTTCAAGGTCCTGTAGTGGCCTAGCCAGTCTCCAGATCTCAATCCCATATAAAATCTTTGGAGGTAGTTGAAAGTCTGTGTTGCCTAGCAACAGCCCCAAAACATCACTGCTCTAGAGGAAATCTGCATGGAGGAATGGGCCAAAATACCAGCAACAGTGTGTGAAAACCTTGTGAAGACTTACAGAAAACGTTTGACCTCTGTCATTGCCAACAAAGGGTAATAACAAAGTATTGAGATAAACTTTTGTTATTGACCAAAATAAATTCATTAAAAATCCTACAATGTGATTTTCTGGATTTTTTCCCCCTCATTTGTCTGTCATAGTTGAAGTGTACCTATGATGAACATTACAGGCCTCTCTCATCTTCTTAAGTGGGAGAACTTGCACAATTGGTGGCTAAGTAAATACTTTTTTGCCCCACTGTATATGTTGCACGTCACTACTTCACAGGAGAGACATTTGAACATATATATATTTTTTTAAATCAAAATGCCTTCTGGAACATGTCAGCTTTCATGTGCCTTAATAACAAAACGTTTATGCCATCTGTAAATAAAAATTAAATGGTTAAATTACAAGCCTAGTTGGTTTAGCCACAAAAAAATCCAGTGACCTTCCCGCTAGCCATGATTAGCTGACATAATGAGAGGGCTGGACATGCCGAGAGATGAGTTCGGGTTGGTCTGCCATGTAGATATGTTTATTTGAGTTTGTCAGTATGTGTAGTTAATCCTGTCTAACGCAGCTTTAAAAAAAAACATATTGTGTAGTGGAACTGCATAAGTGTTGCTCTTCACTTTCTGGAGGACCAAGTTTTGAAATCAGTGTAATTAGAGTATGATACCTACGAAGCTGGAGAAAACACCTGTCTCCGGATTACATCTTCAAAAGTGTCCACGGACCATTCCCACATTCTCAAAAATATAAATATTGTTTAATTATTCAAACGTTTGATTGTCCAAGTGTCTCTCTGTGTTCCACAGTTTACATTCCATTCTCGAACACTACAGAGTATAGAGGCAGCGTATTTTACGACCGCCAACAAACAGCAGACTTCCCGCTCTCCCCCTCTACGAGAGAGAGCACACTGTAGAGCAGACCCACTGGAACCTGATCTTTCAGATCGTCACAGGAGAGTTATGACAATGGCATCCGTGAGAGAGGGAAAATCATCCACCCATGTATATGGGTATGATAGTCTAGCTAGCTACATATTCAGATATTACACATTTCCAAGTTAAAGTGTACTGTTAGCTAGCTAGCTAACGTTACGTGTATGATCGGTGTCATAATAATAATAATAATAATAATATTATTTGTATCTCAGAGCCATTAGCTAGCTAGCTAACATTGAACCTGGTTGGTTAGCTACCTGCAGTTTCATGCAGGGTAGTAACGCCATGAGTTGGAATTATGGTTCATTGTTTAGCTAGCTAGCTACATGTCTTAACGAAAGAAGTATGCATTTCAGTAGGGCGAGTAAAATGGTCAGTGAGCTGTTCTGTAATTTGTGTCTGGAAGTAGATAGCAAGCTAGCCAACTTTAGCCATTTAGCTTGGGTGCTTGACTGCTGTTGTTAGGTCAGCTAGCTAATGTTACATGTATGATCTGTATAGTAATATTATAAGTATCTCAGAGCCATTTGTTTTGCTAGTTATAGCCTAATGTTAGCTAGCTAACATTAAACCTTGTTGGTTTGCTACCTACCTAATTGTTTAGGTAGCTAGATAGCTACATGTCTTAAAAGATTCCACTATACAATTAACCCTTTCAATAGAATGTTAATCATGTCGCTGCAACAACTGCTGATAGACGTAGCTGGTAAAATCTCTCTGGCTATCTACTCCGATTTCAGAGCAGTCTCGTCTGAGTGTGCCAGAGCGCAGAATAACTGATGAATTTACAAACTCTGAACATGTTGAATTTGGCCGGTTTCAGTAAACGTTGGCCAGTTAGCCAACGTTAGCCAGTTAGCTTGACTGCTGTTGTTAGGATAGAACGCTTGGATCATACCTTAAAGAGATGGGTGGGCCTAAAGTTTAAGAGGGTGTGAACGATGCTGAATGGGTGTAGACAAAGCAGTGGTCTCCAGTAGGTGTACCAAAACATTCAAAGGCCATTTTCTCAAAACTGAGGTTAAAAGTTGATCTACTTTCAAAGTATGATGCCATTTTCTAACTCTGAGTCTCCTCTTTTATCCAATGTAAAAAACACCATTTCAAATTTTGCTACATAAGGCCGAATCGATCCGGTCTTTCACAGATGGTAATATCGGGGGAAAGAGAGGTCTCAAGTTGAGAGAAGGAGAGCTGGCAGAGAGGAAGACAGATGGTAATATGGGGGGAAAGAGAGGTCACAAGTTGAGAGAATGAGAGATGGCAGAGAGAAAGACAGGAAGTAATATGGGGGGAAAGAGAGGTCTCAAGTTGAGAGAAGGAGAGATGGCAGAGAGAAAGACAGGAAGTAATATGGGGGGAAAGAGAGGTCACAAGTTGAGAGAATGAGAGATGGCAGAGAGAAAGACAGGAAGTAATATGGGGGGAAAGAGAGGTCACAAGTTGAGAGAAGGAGAGATGGCAGAGAGAAAGACAGGAAGTAATATGGGGGGAAAGAGAGGTCACAAGTTGAGAGAAGGAGAGATGGCAGAGAGGAAGACAGATGGTAATATGGGGGGAAAGAGAGGTCACAAGTTGAGAGAATGAGAGATGGCAGAGAGGAAGACAGATGGTAATATGGGGGAAAGAGAGGTCTCAAGTTGAGAGAATGAGAGATGGCAGAGAGGAAGACAGGAAGTAATATGGGGGGAAAGAGAGGTCACAAGTTGAGAGAATGAGAGATGGCAGAGAGGAAGACAGATGGTAATATGGGGGAAAGAGAGGTCACAAGTTGAGAGAAGGAGAGATGGCAGAGAGAAAGACAGGAAGTAATATGGGGGGAAAGAGAGGTCACAAGTTGAGAGAATGAGAGATGGCAGAGAGGAAGACAGATGGTAATATGGGGGAAAGAGAGGTCTCAAGTTGAGAGAATGAGAGATGGCAGAGAGGAAGACAGGAAGTAATATGGGGGGAAAGAGAGGTCTCAAGTTGAGAGAATGAGAGATGGCAGAGAGGAAGACAGGAAGTAATATGGGGGGAAAGAGAGGTCTCAAGTTGAGAGAATGAGAGATGGCAGAGAGGAAGACAGGAAGTAATATGGGGGGAAAGAGAGGTCACAAGTTGAGAGAATGAGAGATGGCAGAGAGGAAGACAGGAAGTAATATGGGGGAAAGAGAGCAAAGGTGAGAACAACACTGGAGGGGGATTTCACTCCACCCCCCACCCCCAAAAAAACTCTCACCAAAAAAGACACGCAAACACACATCACACACCCACAGTGTTACCTCAGATCAATACAAGTCACATCACACACCCACAGTGTTACCTGAGAACAATACAAGTCACATCACACACCCACAGTGTTACCTCAGATCAATACAAGTCACATCACACACCCACAGTGTTACCTCAGATCAATACAAGTCACATCACACACCCACAGTGTTACCTGAGAACAATACAAGTCACATCACACACCCACAGTGTTACCTCAGATCAATACAAGTCACATCACACACCCACAGTGTTACCTCAGATCAATACAAGTCACATCACACACCCACAGTGTTACCTGAGAACAATACAAGTCACATCACACACCCACAGTGTTACCTGAGAACAATACAAGTCACATCACACACCTACAGTGTTACCTCAGATCAATACAAGTCACATCACACACCCACAGTGTTACCTCAGATCAATACAAGTCACATCACACACCCACAGTGTTACCTCAGATCAATACAAGTCACATCACACACCCACAGTGTTACCTGAGAACAATACAAGTCACATCACACACCCACAGTGTTACCTCAGATCAATACAAGTCACATCACACACCCACAGTGTTACCTCAGATCAATACAAGTCACATCACACACCCACAGTGTTACTCTCCTCTTTCTCTCTTCTATCTCACTCTATCCTCTTAATCTCTCTTCTATCTCACTCTCTCCTCTCTCACTCTTTTATCTCACTCTCTCACTCTATCCTCTCTCTCAATCTCTCTTCTATCTCACTCTATCCTCTCTCACTCTCTCTTTCTCTCTCTCTCTTCTATCTCACATACTCCTCTCTCACTCTCTCTTTCTCTCTCTCTCTTCTATCTCACATACTCCTCTCTCTCAATCTCTCTTCTTCCCTTCATTGGATATCTTGCTCCTGGAGGCTCCTGGCCAAGCGTATCAAAGGCCTTTTGCGCCACTGGGAACTTGAAAGCACAGCCACAACCCTGACACAAGACTTGTAATTCTGCCCACAGTATTGGCCAACAGGATGAAACGGCCTACAGTCTGAAAGCAGCACATTTCTTTCTTTCTTTCTCCCTTCCTTCTCTCGCTCTCTCCCTCTACTCATTATTTTTTATCTTCCTCTCTCTCTCCCCTTCTCTCTCACTCTCTCTCTCCACTCACTCTTCTCTCTGTCCTCTGTCCTCTCTCCCTCTTTCCTCTATCTCCAGTCACTCTTCTCTCTGTCCTCTCTCCCTCTTTCCTCTCTCTCTCTCCACTCGCTCTTCTCTCTTTCCTCTCGCCCTCTTTCCTCTCTCGCTCCACTCGCTCTTCTCTCTTTCCTCTCCCTCTTTCCTCTCTCTCCAGTCACTCTTCTCTCTGTCCTCTCTCTCTCTCCACTCTCTCGTCTCTCTCTCCCTCTTTCCTCTCTCTCTCTCCACTCGCTCTTCTCTCTTTCCTCTCGCCCTCTTTCCTCTCTCGCTCCACTCACTCTTCTCTCTTTCCTCTCCCTCTTTCCTCTCTCTCCAGTCACTCGTCTCTCTGTCCTCTCTCCCTCTGTCCTCTCTCTCTCTCCACTCTCTCGTCTCTCTCTCCCTCTTTCCTCTCTCTCTCTCCACTCGCTCTTCTCTCTTTCCTCTCTCTCCCTCTTTCCTCTCTCTCTCTCTCCACTCGCTCTTCTTTCTTTCCTCTCTCTCTCCCCTTCTCTCTCACTCTCTCTCTCCACTCACTCTTCTCTCTGTCCTCTGTCCTCTCTCCCTCTTTCCTCTATCTCCAGTCACTCTTCTCTCTTTCCTCTCTCTCCCTCTTTCCTCTCTCTCTCTCCACTCGCTCTTCTCTCTTTCCTCTCTCTCCCTCTTTCCTCTCTCTCTCTCTCTCTCCACTCGCTCTTCTCTCTTTCCTCTCTCTCCCTATTTCCTCTCTCTCTCTCTCTCTCCACTCTCTCGTCTCTCTCTCCCTCTTTCCTCTCTCTCTCTCCACTCGCTCTTCTCTCTTTCCTCTCTCTCCCTCTTTCCTCTCTCTCTCTCTCCACTCTCTCTCCCTCATTCCTCTCTCTCTCTCTCCACTCGCTCTTCTCTCTTTCCTCTCTCTCCCTCTTTCCTCTCTCTCTCTCTCCACTCTCTCGTCTCTCTCTCCCTCTTTCCTCTCTCTCCCTCTTTCCTCTCTCTCTCTCCACTCGCTCTTCTTTCTTTCCTCTCTCTCCCCCTCTCTGATTTCTCCTTAATTCATGTCTGCACGGTCTTATCACTTTTACTTTGTATCCTCTCTTCCCCCATTTTTAAAATTTGTCCTTTTCCCTCTTTATCTCATTATGCTTCTTCACCTTCCCTTTCCCTAATTTCTACTCATCCTCTGCCTCCTTTCCCTCTGTTTGGGAATTGAATCTATAATCATCAGCATCTTCATAAGACTAGAATTGCTTTGGGAGGATGATTTGAAGAGGGAATTTCCCAAATAGCAACCAAAACAATGAAAATGTAATTACTATATGATTCATTAAATCTGATGAAACAATAATGACTTATTCAATCAGATAACGTTTATAAGGAAAGTATTGCTGTCCTATTCCCATCTGTTCCTCTATATATCATTACTTGGATCGGTCTTCTCCTCAGCTTGTTGAGTTGTGGCTTGGAGCCTTATTGGGGACATTGTTTTGTTCAAACCAACTATGGGGATTTATCATTTTACTTCCTCTTAGAGTTAGAATAATAACTAAGCATCCCTGAGACAATATCCAGCCTGTTAATAGGAGGAGTTATGATGCATCTAAAAGCCGGTCATAGTCCTCTCTCTCTCTCTCTCTCACACACACACACACACACACACACACACACACACACACACACACACACACACACACACACACACACACACACACACACACACACACACACACACACACACACACACACACACACACACACACACACACACACACACACACACACACTAGCCCACATTACATCTGTGTGTGTGTGTGTGTGTGTGTGTGTGTGTGTGTGTGTGTGTGTGTGTGTGTGTGTGTGTGTGTGTGTGTGTGTGTGTGTGTGTGTGTGTGTGTGTGTGTGTGTGTGTGTGTGTGTGTGATTCCCCCCTCGATCCCCAGTACTGAACCAGAGACACTCACGTCTTTGAGGCAGCCCATGAAGTTGTTGCTGACGGGTGATCCGGGCAGATCTGCAGTATTGGGACTCCCCCCAATGTAGAAGAAGTCATCTGATCCCAACATGGTATAGTCCTCCTGGGTATAACCAGTAGTGGTCAAAATACCATCCACTGATATGGTCACCTGGTACGGGCACGGCCCAACAGACACAGGTAGGTATAGAGGGATAGATAGATGGAGAGAGACAAAAAAAGAGAGAAAGAGTAGAGGAGTGGAGTGGAGGGGAAAGGAAAGGAAGAAGTTGGATTAAACACTGGCGGTCGGCGGGTCTGTCCCCTACGGTGGGACGTTACTCGCAGTTTACTCGCGTTTGCGCAGCTCAGAGGGGAGTCGCTCGGGAATGCAGTTGCTGGGGTTGACCACTGGGACGGCGCCGTTTTCACTCTCTAATAACAGGTCTCAAGGGCATATTATTTTACCACTTTACAAACTGCACCACTGATAATATCCACACATTGTTAAATGCATGCCCTTGCAGGGTCAAACAACTGATAAACCTCAACGTTTGACTATTCTGTCTGCGTTCCCAGTTGAACATAACCTCAATCAAGAGAATCGGGGGATAAAAATAACTTTCTTTGAATATTTAATTGCCAAATGTCGCGTCTTTTGTGTGAGGTTCTGGGTGTGAGCGGCATCTTTGATCACTGACAGAGTGGAAACCACCAGGCTGAATCAAACGCACACCGCCAGAAGTCTGATGGAGGGGAGATACCGCCGACTGAGAAGAGAAACACGCCTTTGTTTTCCTTTCATGGAACGTAAAAAGGCGTCAACCGTCTGTTTTAAAGGCTCCCTCAGGCCCTTCGGGGGAAGATTGTCAGTTTTTGACAGAAAGGCACCAGGCACGTAGACATATTATTTCCCTCTGTCTACAGAATGTTAAGTTCTGAGTCTATTCATTAGTATTTTCAAGACACCAGAATATCCTTCAGTGCATAGTCACTGTGAGTTGACCTTAATTTGATTTGAGATGAGAGGGGGACTCTTTAACATGTAACACCAGGATCTGCCTTAGCTCCAGACTACTCGGGGTGGGGGAGGAAATCAGACATGAAATCTGTCCAATTGAAGTTACTGCGCAGTGTGAATAGATACAAATACCCCATTTGCCTTGTAACAGACTTATACATTATATGCAGTGTTTATAATTAAATGTCCAACTATTATAATAATGAATGTTTTGATGCCTGTTTTGACGACTGAGGAACACTGTAACTGTGTTTGCCAGGAGTTTTGTGGAAACAGATCAGTGTCTTGCCAAGTGACTCCATTTGGATCTGATACAGTCCGATACTCATTTAATTTATAGTGTAATTAGACTAATAGTCCTGGCTGGAGTCGCTACGACGCTCTCCAATCTTTAATTTGACATCTGTTGGTCCACATACACACTGAACCACACACAAACCAACAGCCCTGCTCTGGGTTACAATGAACAACGTTACATTTCCACAGTACAAATGCTACATACTGGGTGTATAGGTCGTTTGGGATTTACTGTACTTGTCCCTAATCCAGGCTGATTGGAGGTGGTAGAAAACAGACAATTATTTTCTTCTTTATTTTCTCTTTTAATACAGTAGGGGAGAGTGGGGTAAGTTGAGCCAAAGGGGTACGTTAAGCTGCCCTTGTTTCTAGGAAACCATACACAAAATGAATAGTTTGACCAAATATTTAGGAAGAGGTCATCATTTAATGGAGTCTGTGAAGAAAGAAACCGCATGGAAAATGTGGTAAACAAGTTAAGTAAAGAAAACTGATTTTCACAAAGTTTAATTTATTTATCGTGTTAGAGGTCTCATGATGCTTGTATCTCAACCAAAGTAGATACTTTTAAGATTGTTCTATACATCAGTTGGGATCTCTATAAGCTTCAATATGAGGTCCTAAAGCTAGTATGAAAGCACATTCTTGTTTGCCTTGGGGTAAATTGAACCAATGGCCATGGGGTAAGTTGAGCCAATGAACCAATGGCCATGGGGTAAATTGAGCCAATGAACCAATGGCCATGGGGTAAGTTGAGCCAATGAACCAATGGCCATGGGGTAAATTTAGCCAATGAACCAATGGCCATGGGGTAAGTTGAGCCAATGAACCAATGGCCATGGGGTAAATTGAGCCAATGAACCAATGGCCATGGGGTAAGTTGAGCCAATGGACCAATGGCCATGGGGTAAGTTGAGCAAATGGCAAGTTGAGAAAATGGAAGTGTTTTCTTCCCAGGTGTAATGCAAGGTATTATTGCTGGGATATAAGGTAACAACATGGCCTCTGTTAATTAAAAGTGTTTTTTAAAAGTACAAAGTGTTTGTTAGGTGTTAAGCCTGTGTTAACATATGCTTAAAATTGATGTGTTGAATTGTGTTTGGAAAATAAAGATAGACATGATTTTAAAAAAGGTAGTGGTAATTATTCATTCAGTACAGACATTTGTAGGGGACTTAACTTACCCTGTCCTGCGGCTCAACTTACCCCATACTTACCCCATACCCAGTTAAGGGTAGCCAAAAGACCACTTTGTTTTGGACAAGCTACGTTTTTAAAACTGTGATGTTTACATGCGTTCATATATTTTCCATGGATACACAACGTCCTGAAATATATGTCAAATCAACTCAAAGTTTATTGGTCGCTAACACAGCTTTGCAGATGTTATCGCAGGTGCACTGAAATGCTTGTAGATAGGCATCACCAGCCTGAATTTCAACTAGATTACACATATCTACACACAATACCCCATAATGACAAAGTTATGTGTTTTTAGAAATGTTTGCTAATTTATTGAAAATGAAATACAGAAATCTAATTTACATAAGTATTCACACCCATTTGCTATGAACCTCCAAATTGAGCTCAGGTGCATCCAATTTCCTTTGATCATCTTTCAGATGTCACTAGAACTTGATTGGAGTCCACCTGTGGGCAATTTAACTGTTTGGACATGATTTAGAAAGAAACACACCTGTCTATATAAACTCCCACAACTGACAGTGCAGAAACTGTACCATGCAGTCCAAGGAACTGTCCGTAGATCTGAGACATCTATCTGGGGAAGTGTATGAAGACCGTTTCCAAGAGCACAGTGGTCTCCATCAAAGAAATGGAACGACCCAGACTCTGCCTAGAGCTGGCCGTCTGACCAAATTGACCAACCGGTCAAGAAGGACATTGGTCAGGGAGGTCACCAAGAACCCTTTGACAGAACTCCACAGTTATTTTCCTGCAAGAAAGAATGGGAGTAAATCCCCAAATCCAGATGTGCAAAGCTGATACACACATACCCAAGATGACTCAAAGCTGATACAGACATACCCAAGATGACTCAACACTGATACAGACATAACCAAGATGACTCAACGCTGATACAGACATACCCAAGATGACTCAAAGCTGATACAGACATAACCAAGATGACTCAAAGCTGATGCAGACATAACCAATATGACTCAAAGCTGATACAGACATACCCAAGATGACTCAAAGCTGATACAGACATAACCAAGATGACTCAACGCTGATACAGACATACTCAAGATGACTCAACGCTGATACAGGCATACCCAAGATGACTCAACACTGATACAGACATACCCAAGATGACTCAACGCTGATACAGACATACCCAAGATGACTCAACACTGATACAGACATACCCAAGATGACTCAACGCTGATACAGACATACCCAAGATGACTCAACGCTGATACAGACATACCCAAGATGACTCAACACTGATACAGACATACCCAAGATGACTCAACGCTGATACAGACATACCCAAGATGACTCAACGCTGATACAGACATACCCAAGATGACTCAACGCTGATACAGACATACCCAAGATGACTCAACACTGATACAGACATACCCAAGATGACTCAACGCTGATACAGACATACCCAAGATGACTCAATGCTGATACAGACATACCCAAGATGACTCAACGCTGATACAGACATACCCAAGATGACTCAACGCTGATACAGACATACCCAAGATGACTCAACGCTGATACAGACATAACCAAGATGATACCCAAAGCTGTATTTGCCGCCAAAGGTGCTTCTACAAAGTATTGACTCGGGTGTGAATACTTATATAAATGAGATATTTCTGTTTTTCATTTTCAATAAATGTACAAACATTTAAAAAAACATGTTTTCATTTAGTTATTACGAGGTAGTGTGTATAGATGGGTGAGGGGAAAAAAAGCTATTTAATCCATTTTGAATAAAGGCTGAAAAAACAAAATGTGGAATAAATAAAGGGCTTTGTATACTTTCTGAACGCAATGTATATCGATGTAGATATCTTTGTTATAATACTACATTTCCAATGAGGGAGTGATGCTGAATGTCAAAAATGGCTGAACTTAGCCCACTCACTCTCCCTTACCTGTAGGTTGATTTTGAGTATCTACTGAATCGGTTTTGTCGCTAGTTTCAAATATTCAACATTTTCTATCAATTGAGATGAATTGTAGCCTACGAAAAGGGAACATACATTACATTGTGGTCTGTAAAACATTTTAGATCAAAATATTTCTTCAGCAATGTTTACCAATCAAATACTTTAGACATCTCCATACAGACAACTCAATGTTCTGGCAAACGACTGGTTTATAATAACAGTTTTCCCTCATCGAAATCAATAACAGACCAGTTGAGTACCAAACTGTGAATACCAAACAAGCAAAATAATCTATTTCCATTCAACTTTTCTAACTTCACCAACATTAAACATTTATACAAATATGCCTGAGTTGAAAGTGAAAACCATGATGCCTTGTTCTTTTGAGGTCCTGAAAAGAACCCTGACAACAACTGCACTCCAAATGTCTCGTCCCCAGCAGAGCGCTCGGCTATTCCTTTTTATTTGGTCCTTTTAGTTTTTTTAACGTACTTCCCTCGAAACAGGGCAACCCATTTTTATGTCTGCTGTCACTACTTGAGGAGAATATATAGAGGTCAGTTTTGGTTATAGGAGACGTGGAAGAGGAGGTGGTGGAGGTGGAGTTGGGCACATCCCTGGTCTTCCTGGGGATGCAGGGCTGTCGATATGTTCGCCTGAGGGCAACGGCTCTGGAGGGGGAGGGGTCCTGTGGGGGGAGGAGACTGAGGGGGGAGAAGGGAGGAGGGTCAATGTTACCGGCTATCAGTCTTTCGAGAAGAATCATAGCCCAATTGGCCCAATTGATTCCAACACAGGGGGGTTGGTTGGTGGAACCTTAATAGGAGAGGACGGGCTTGTGGTAATGGTTGGAGCAGAATAAGTGAAATGGTATCAAATACATCAAACACATGGTTTCCATGGTTTCCATGTGTTTGATGCCATTCCATTTGCTCTGCTCCAGCGTTATCATGAGCCATCCTCCCCTTAGCAGCCTCCACTGGATTCCAAGTACGAGTGAGTTTGACACAAAAAAACAGGGATCCGTCGCAATTGAGTTCTCACTCCACGAACAACACAACCTCTTCTTGGCTGTTAGTTGAACCCATTTCCGGGACAGAATAAGATACGAACTGCAGCAATTAAGGCAGTTTTGGCAGCGGGCCCTGTGGGTTTAGCTGTGTGGTGGTTGTCGGTGTAGCGCTACGGTAGCCTGGCACTGAGTCCAGTAGTTAGCATCATTAGAGGGCCGTTAATGGAGGGAGCGTCAGCCAGCTGCCAGCCACCTGTGAGGATCACAGCTGAAAGAGGAACATAGGAGATTAGCACTGGTTTTAGCCCCATCTCTCTCTCTTTCTCATCCTCTCTCACCGCTTTGCCTGCCCCTCTGTATTCAGAGCCTCTCAGATCACCCATTCATGCAAGAAAAAGTAACAAGAGGTAGTTAAACGTTGTCGTCTCCATTTAACTATGTTTTTTTTTTTTTATACTGTTTCCTGGCAATATACCTACATGTGTTATGCTGTTAATTGTTCCAAGTTGGTTAACTCAATTTGTCCATGCGATAAGATATACAGTTGAATCAAGGGAACTGGCTTTTGGCCAGAGCAAATGTCTACAGAATATTAAGGGCGGTACTGGAGGTATTGCCTCAGTCTTCAGCTTAACAGAATATTATTGTTTGGCTTGATGTTGCTTGTGGTTGCATCATCATCCATTGGTCATCATCATTCAATTTGCCTGAGACTAACTGGTGATGACATCACAGCTAGCTGCTGGTTCAAAACGTTTTAAATACTACTAGAGAGTATGTGCCCGGATATTTCTCTTGGGCCTTTCTTAGTTTGTATCTCCGAATGTCCATTTGTCTGGAATCCAACAGCTCTTTCATACACAGTGTAGTCAGCCCCTCCTCTCTGCCTGACCTAAAAGGAGATGGAAAATTCAGCATCGTCACAAAGCACAACCTGAAATCACCACCTGTCATATAACCTGTCACTATCTCCCTCTCTATCTGTCTCAGACAAACACACACAATGTTGTGCATGTAAACACATACAGTTGAAGTCAGAAGTTTACATACACTTAGGTTGGAGTCATTAAAACTCGTTTTTCAACCACTCCACAAATGTCTGGGTTAATAAACTATAGTTTTGGTAAGTTGATTAGGACATCTACTTTGTGCATGTCGCAAGTCATTTTTCCAACAATTGTTTACAGACAGATTATTTCACTTATAATTCATTGTATCACAATTCCAGTGGGTCAGAAGGTTACATACACCTGTATTTCAAGGCCGACCTTCAAACTCAGTGCCTCTTTGCTTGACAACATGGGAAAATCAAAAGAAATCCGCCAAGACCTCAGAAAAACAATTGTACACCTCCACAAGTCTGGTTCGTCCTTGGGAGCAAGTTCCAAACGCCTGAAGGTACCACGTTCATCTGTACAAACAATAGTACGCAAGTATAAACCCCATGGGGCCATGCAGCCATCATACCGCTCAGGATGGAGTCTCCTAGAGAGGAACGTACTTTGGTGGGAAAAGTGCAAATCAATCCCAGAACAGCAGCAAAGGACCTTGTGAAGATACTGGAGGAAACAGGTACAAAAGTATCTATATCCACAGTAAAATGTGTCCTATATAGACATAACATGAAATGCCGCTCAGCAAGGAAGAAGCCACTGCTCCAAAACTGCCATAAAAAATGTGTGAGCAGAACTGAAAAAGCGTGTGTGAGTAAGGAGGCCTACAAATCTGATTCAGTTACACCAGCTCTGTCAGGAGGAATGGGCCAAAATTCACTCAACTTATTGTGGGAAGCTTGTGGAAGGCTACCTGAAACGTTTGACCCAAATTAAATTATTTAAAGGCAATGCTACCGAAAACTAATTGAGTGTATGTAAACTTCTGACCCACTTTTCCCACTGGGAAAAATAAAAGCTGAAATAAATCATTCTCTCTACTAGTATTCAGACATTTCATATTCTTAAAATGGTGGTGATCCTAACTGACCTAAGACAGGGAATTTTTCCTAGGGTTAAATGTCAGGAATTGTGAAAAACTGAGTTTAAATGTACTTGGCTAAGGTGTATGTAAACTTCCGACTTCAACTGTACCATACACACTCAGACACACACACCGTCTCATCCAAGCTTGGCCTTGTTCGAATGACTCTCTGGTGATTGATGTTTGCTGTGTCCTCGTTAAAGGATCAATAACATCTCAATTTCACTTTTTAAAGGCCGAAACCCCATCATGAAAGACTAACCTGTCTTCACCTGACTACCCATCATGAAAGACTAACCTGTCTTTAGCTGACTACCCATCATGAAAGACTAACCTGTCTTCACCTGACTACTCATCATGAAAGACTAACCTGTCTTCACCTGACTACCCATCATGAAAGACTAACCTGTCTTTAGCTGACTACCCATCATGAAAGACTAACCTGTCTTCACCTGACTACTCATCATGAAAGACTAACCTGTCTTCACCTGACTACTCATCATGAAAGACTAACCTGTCTTCACCTGACTACTCATCATGAAAGACTAACCTGTCTTCAGCTGACTACTCATCATGAAAGACTAACCTGTCTTCAGCTGACTACTCATCATGAAAGACTAACCTGTCTTCAGCTGACTACTCATCATGAAAGACTAACCTGTCTTCAGCTGACTACTCATCATGAAAGACTAACCTGTCTTCAGCTGACTACCCATCATGAAAGACTAACCTGTCTTCACCTGACTACTCATCATGAAAGACTAACCTGTCTTCAGCTGACTACTCATCATGAAAGACTAACCTGTCTTCAGCTGACTACTCATCATGAAAGACTAACCTGTCTTCACCTGACTACTCATCATGAAAGACTAACCTGTCTTCACCTGACTACCCATCATGAAAGACTAACCTGTCTTCAGCTGACTACTCATCATGAAAGACTAACCTGTCTTCAGCTGACTACTCATCATGAAAGACTAACCTGTCTTCACCTGACTACCCATCATGAAAGACTAACCTGTCTTCAGCTGACTACTCATCATGAAAGACTAACCTGTCTTCAGCTGACTACCCATCATGAAAGACTAACCTGTCTTCACCTGACTACCCATCATGAAAGACTAACCTGTCTTCACCTGACAACCCATCATGAAAGACTAACCTGTCTTCACCTGACTACCCATCATGAAAGACTAACCTGTCTTCAGCTGACTACTCATCATGAAAGACTAACCTGTCTTCACCTGACTACCCATCATGAAAGACTAACCTGTCTTCAGCTGACTACTCATCATGAAAGACTAACCTGTCTTCACCTGACTACCCATCATGAAAGACTAACCTGTCTTCACCTGACTACTCATCATGAAAGACTAACCTGTCTTCACCTGACTACTCATCATGAAAGACTAACCTGTCTTCACCTGACTACCCATCATGAAAGACTAACCTGTCTTCACCTGACTACCCATCATGAAAGACTAACCTGTCTTCACCTGACTACTCATCATGAAAGACTAACCTGTCTTCAGCTGACTACTCATCATGAAAGACTAACCTGTCTTCACCTGACTACTCATCATGAAAGACTAACCTGTCTTCACCTGACTACCCATCATGAAAGACTAACCTGTCTTCAGCTGACTACTCATCATGAAAGACTAACCTGTCTTCATTTGACTACTCATCATGAAAGACTAACCTGTCTTCACCTGACTACCCATCATGAAAGACTAACCTGTCTTCAGCTGACTACTCATCATGAAAGACTAACCTGTCTTCAGCTGACTACCCATCATGAAAGACTAACCTGTCTTCACCTGACTACCCATCATGAAAGACTAACCTGTCTTCACCTGACTACCCATCATGAAAGACTAACCTGTCTTCACCTGACTACCCATCATGAAAGACTAACCTGTCTTCAGCTGACTACTCATCATGAAAGACTAACCTGTCTTCAGCTGACTACTCATCATGAAAGACTAACCTGTCTTCACCTGACTACTCATCATGAAAGACTAACCTGTCTTCAGCTGACTACTCATCATGAAAGACTAACCTGTCTTCACCTGACTACTCATCATGAAAGACTAACCTGTCTTCAGCTGACTACTCATCATGAAAGACTAACCTGTCTTCACCTGACTACCCATCATGAAAGACTAACCTGTCTTCAGCTGACTACTCATCATGAAAGACTAACCTGTCTTCACCTGACTACCCATCATGAAAGACTAACCTGTCTTCACCTGACTACTCATCATGAAAGACTAACCTGTCTTCACCTGACTACTCATCATGAAAGACTAACCTGTCTTCACCTGACTACCCATCATGAAAGACTAACCTGTCTTCACCTGACTACCCATCATGAAAGACTAACCTGTCTTCACCTGACTACTCATCATGAAAGACTAACCTGTCTTCACCTGACTACCCATCATGAAAGACTAACCTGTCTTCACCTGACTACCCATCATGAAAGACTAACCTGTCTTCACCTGACTACTCATCATGAAAGACTAACCTGTCTTTAGCTGACTACTCATCATGAAAGACTAACTTGCCTTTAGCTGACTACTCATCATGAAAGACTAACCTGTCTTTAGCTGACTACTCATCATGAAAGACTAACTTGCCTTTAGCTGACTACTCATCATGAAAGACTAACCTGTCTTTAGCTGACTACTCATCATGAAAGACTAACTTGCCTTTAGCTAACTACTCATCATGAAAGACTAACCTGTCTTTAGCTGACTACTCATCATGAAAGACTAACCTGTCTTTAGCTGACTACTCATCATGAAAGACTAACTTGCCTTTAGCTGACTACTCATCATGAAAGACTAACCTGTGTTTAGCTGACTACTCATCATGAAAGACTAACCTGTCTTCAGCTGACTACTCATCACAAAAGTCTTTCTAAGAATCTTTGTTGTGTGACATGCCAAGCCTTGTTCGGATGAGATATTGCTGATGTTTTATACTGCGCCAGAGAATTAAACAATCCTATTAGATGAATGGAGTGCCAGTCAAAGGCAGCACATTTTCTCAAAGTGCTGCCAAACATATAACTAGGTGGCTAACACTTCTAGAACCCTTTACTTTGAACAAGGCCCAAGACATTTTGTGCTGGCACCAGCATTACATGGTAAAGCCTATTCGTTTAACACATTTGAGGTCTGGATCATGTCCTCATGGCTGCAACACCTTATGGGCTACAAGCCTGACGTTGGAGGCTTTGGAGGTAACACCTGGCACGAGACAGGATATGTCAAGGCAACAGTGACTACAAGGTAATACCACTAAGATCACATGTGGATCAAGAACACAGGCTGAGGACGAAAGAGGCGGGGGCTTTGTTAAGAGTTCTATTGACTCTTGAGCTTCAGCTTTTCCTCTCTGTCAACATGAAATGATTGTATCCAGATCATAGCCAATGATAATCCATTATACTGTGTATGCTGGGTCAGTGAACCAATCCAAGTCGCTTAAACCTATATGCTCTAATCCGTGATACATATTGTATGATCATGGTTTCTTCATGCTGGAGAGGGCAGAATCAGTGAAGCCAATTCCCCAGAGCTGAACCATAAGCTATTGCCTTTTTACCATTGATTTCTGAAAAAGCAGACAATGCACTCTTAATAATGGGTAAATGGAGTGGGTCGTTCTATTTCTTTTAATTTATTTTATTTTAATCTAATATAAACGAGTAAATGATACAACATCCTAAAATGTTGACACAGATTTGGTGCAATGTTTAGTGTAGTTATCCTTCTGAAGTGTAGCAGGGCACCTTTCCATCAGTGCATCAGGCTTACATTTCCTCACGTATCTTTGAAGTATGTGATGGTGGGAAATTGGCTGTTTTCACTTCAGTTGCTCAGCCAGTGTTATTTTTGACACACCCTAACGTGTGAGGGAAATTACACTGGTTTACATGCAGAAAGGGTTTGAAGGACTCTGGGATAAAGCAGGTAAAACCAGGTCATATCCACAGCTATGCACGGAGCATGCTATAGGACAATTTTTGGTATCACGCCCTTAAATATTCAACTATCATTGCTGTCAATTTGATGATTAGTGGAATATGCGTGTGCTTGCAGGGCTGGAACAAATGCATGCCCACCCTGCAAGCTAGATAGGAGGTCAGATAAATATGCCATCCAGCTATGAATTTTGGATTTGATGACGCTGCAAAGTTTCACCCGCATTTGGTAAAAGTTTCCATCTTGTTGCCACGGGACCGAATTGATGCATTCTGGGAGTAACGTATCACCTTGTCAGCCAAGATATAATGATATCATATTGGTGTACTGGAACCATGGCCATTTCTGACCCTCTTTTATTTACCTTAAATGTGCCCTGACAGCTCATTCCTTCTCGTGCCAAACCAACTGTGTTCCTCAGCACCGAATATATTATATGTACCGTCCTCAAGAAGACAATAGTAGCGCTACACCCGCCTTTCTATTTAACGCGACAATAGACTGAGCGCTATGTAATTGATTCCTATTACAACATCGTAATTCCCCTCAAAACATGGCATGCAGCTCCAGCTCAGTGAGCAAATAGCCTGGGTATCAATGGAATACGGAGACTCACAGTGCCTTCGGAAAGTATTCAGACCCTTTGACTTTTTCCACATTTTGTTAGGTTACTGCCTATTTCTAAAATTGATCAAATATATTTTTTCCCCTTAACAATATACACACAATACCCCATAATGACAAAGCAAAAACACTTTTTTAGAAATGTTTGCTAATTTATAAAAAAAATAAAAAAATAAATGTCAAATTTACATAAACATAACACCCTTTACTCAGTACTTTGTTGAAGCACCTTTAGCAGCAATTAAAGTCTCGACTCTTCTTGGGTATGATGCTACAAGCTTGGCACATGTGCATTTGGGGAGTTTCTCCCCTTCTTCTCTGCAGATCCTCTCAAGCTCTGTCGGGTTGGATGGGGAGCGTCGCTGCACAGCTATTTTCAGGTTTCTCCAGAGATGTTCGATCGGGTTCAAGTCCAGGCTCTGTCTGGGCCACTCAAGGACATTCAGAAACTTGTCCCAAAGCCCCTCCTGTGTTATCTTGGCTGTGTAGGGTCATTGTCCTTTTGGAAGGTGAACCTGCACCCCAGTCTGAGGTCCTGAGCACTCTGGAGCAGGTTCTATACAAGGATCTCTCTATACTTTGCTCCGATAATTTTTGTCTCGACCCCTGACTAGTCTCCAAGACCATGCTGTTGAAAAACACCCCCACAGCATGATGCTGCCACCACCAGGCTTCACCGTAGGTTGCCTCCAAACATGATGCTTGTCATTCAGGCCAAAGAGTTGAATATTGGTTTCATCAGACCAGAGAATCTTGTTTCTCATGGTCTGAGAGTCCTTTAGGTGCCTTTTGGCAAACTCCAAGCAGGCTGTCAGGTGCCTTTTACTGAGGAGTGGCTTCCATCTGGCCACTCTACCATTAAGGCCTCATTGGTGGAGTGCTGCAGAGATGGTTGTCTTTCTGAAAGGCTTCCCCATCTCCACAGAGGAACTAAAGAGCTCTGTCAGAGTGACCATCGGGTTCTTGGTCACCTCCTTGACCAAAGCCCTTCTCCCGTGATTGCTCAGTTTGGCCTGGCAGCCAGCTCTAGGAAGAATCTTGGTGGTTCCAAACTTCTTCCATTTAAGACTGATGGAGGCCACTGTGTTCTTGAGGACCTTCAATGCTGCAGACATTTTTTTGTTACCCTTCCCCAGATCTGTGCCTCAACACAATCCTGTCTCTGAACTCTACAGACAATTCCTTCAACCTCATGGCTTGCTTTTTGCTATGACATGCAATGTCAACAGTGGGATCTTGCGTAGACAGGTGTATGCCTTTCCAAATCATGTCCAAACAATTGAATTTACCACAAGTGGACTCCAATCAAGTTGTAGAAACATCTCAAGGATGATCAATAGAAACAGGATGCACCTGAGCTCAATTTCGAGTCTCATAGCAAAGAGTCTGAATACTTACATATGTAAATAAGGTATTACTGTTTTATATTTTTTTAACGTAACAGAATGTGGAACAAAAGTAAATTGTCTAAATACTTTCCGAAGGCACTGTATATAAAAGCACAAAATCCCTGTTCAGGTGATAAACAGAGTTTCATTATGCTTCTCTGCAGCGTAGCTGGGTTTTCTGATCTGAGCATTGATGCGCTGACTTGTTCTCCGGACAAATCTCATTGCTGCTCAATCCATCGCTTGCTGTCATTAAAAATGAGCAATTATTAAGGCTTTGTTTACCTAACATTTATTGCGGAATAGCTCAAGCTCATTGTACACTTTATCATACTGAGATGCCAAAAAGTATTCCTATATTTTCTAAACCGATGGTGTAATCAATATGTCATATACTGTAGGATACCAATAAAGTAGCGTATTGAGAGTAAGAAGCTATAGAGGTACAGGATGGAATTAATCTGAGTCAATAATCTATCTGAGATTCTCACACAAAACCCAATCTGGCACATGTGCAAGCAGACACACACACACACACACACACACACACACACACACACACACACACACACACACACACACACACACACACACACACACACACACACACACACACACACACACACACACACACACACACACACACACACACACACACACACACACACACACACACACACACACACAGATAGACCACCTATTCCTGAACCTCATTGCAGGACACAGCCAACTTAAATCAAAAGTGCTGTTGATGTTAATCGCACAGCATCGGTGAACCAAACAGAATCAGTGAACCACAACACCATCAGTGAACCACAACACCATCAGTGAACCACAACACCATCAGTGAACCACAACACCATCAGTGAACCACAACACCGTCAGTGAACCACAACACCATCAGTGAACCACAACACCATCAGTGAACCACAACACCATCAGTGAACCACAACACCGTCAGTGAAACACAACACCATCAGTGAACCACAACACCATCAGTGAACCACAACACCATCAGTGAACCACAACACCGTCAGTGAACCACACACCATCAGTGAACCACAACACCACCAGTGAACCACAACACTATCAGTGAACCACAACACCGTCAGTGAACCACAACACCGTCAGTGAACCACAACACCGTCAGTGAACCACAACACCATCAGTGAACCACAACACCGTCAGTGAACCACAACACCAGTGAACCAAACACCGTCAGTGAACCAAACACCAGTGAACCAAACACCGTCAGTGAACCAAACACCAGTGAACCAAACACCGTCAGTGAACCACAACACCATCAGTGAACCACAACACCATCAGTGAACCACAACACCAGTGAACCCCATCACCATCAGTGAACCACAACACCATCAGTGAACCACAACACCATCAGTGAACCACAACACCATCAGTGAACCACAACACCAGTGAACCACAACACCATCAGTGAACCACAACACCGTCAGTGAACCACAACACCGTCAGTGAACCACAACACCATCAGTGAACCACAACACCATCAGTGAACCACAACACCATCAGTGAACCACAACACCAGTGAACCAAACACCGTCAGTGAACCAAACACCAGTGAACCAAACACCGTCAGTGAACCACTACACCATCAGTGAACCAAACACCAGTGAACCAAACACCGTCAGTGAACCAAACACCAGTGAACCAAACACCATCAGTGAACCAAACACCGTCAGTGAACCAAACACCAGTGAACCAAACACCGTCAGTGAACCAAACACCAGTGAACCAAACACCGTCAGTGAACCAAACACCAGTGAACCAAACATCAGTGAACCACAACACCAGTGAACCAAACATCAGTGAACCACAACACCAGTGAACCAAACACCGTCAGTGAACCAAACATCAGTGAACCAAACACCAGTGAACCAAACACCGTCAGTGAACCAAACATCAGTGAACCAAACACCGTCAGTGAACCAAACATCAGTGAACCACAACACCAGTGAACCAAACACCAGTGAACCAAACACCGTCAGTGAACCAAACACCAGTGAACCAAACACGGTCAGTGAACCAAACACCAGTGAACCACAACACCAGTGAACCAAACACCAGTGAACCAAACACCAGTGAACCAAACACCGTCAGTGAACCAAACACCAGTGAACCAAACACCAGTGAACCAAACACCGTCAGTGAACCACAACACCGTCAGTGAACCACACACCATCGGTGAACCAAACACCGTCAGTGAACCAAACACCAGTGAATCAAACACCAGTGAACCACAACACCGTCAGTGAACCAAACACCAGTGAACCAAACACCGTCAGTGAACCAAACATCAGTGAACCACAACACCATCAGTGAACCACAACACCGTCAGTGAACCAAACACCAGTGAACCACAACACCGTCAGTGAACCACAACACCGTCAGTGAACCACAACACGGTCAGTGAACCAAACACCAGTGAACCACAACACCAGTGAACCAAACACCAGTGAACCAAACACCAGTGAACCAAACACCGTCAGTGAACCAAACACCAGTGAACCAAACACCAGTGAACCAAACACCGTCAGTGAACCACAACACCGTCAGTGAACCACACACCATCAGTGAACCAAACACCGTCAGTGAACCAAACACGGTCAGTGAACCAAACACCATCAGTGAACCACAACACCATCAGTGAACCACAACACCGTCAGTGAACCAAACACCAGTGAACCACAACACCGTCAGTGAACCACAACACCGTCAGTGAACCACAACACCGTCAGTGAACCAAACACCATCAGTGAACCACAACACCATCAGTGAACCACAACACCATCAGTGAACCACAACACCAGTGAACCAAACACCGTCAGTTAACCAAACACCAGTGAACCAAACACCGTCAGTGAACCACAACACCATCAGTGAACCACAACACCAGTGAACCACAACACCATCAGTGAACCACAACACCATCAGTGAACCACAACACCATCAGTGAACCACAACACCATCAGTGAACCACAACACCGTCAGTGAACCACAACACCATCAGTGAACCACAACACCATCAGTGAACCACAACACCATCAGTGAACCAAACACCGTCAGTGAACCAAACACCAGTGAACCAAACACCGTCAGTGAACCACAACACCATCAGTGAACCAAACACCAGTGAACCAAACACCGTCAGTGAACCAAACACCAGTGAACCACAACACCATTGAACCAAACACCGTCAGTGAACCAAACACCAGTGAACCAAACACCAGTGAACCAAACACCGTCAGTGAACCAAACACCGTCAGTGAACCAAACACCAGTGAACCAAACACCAGTGAACCAAACACCGTCAGTGAACCAAACACCGTCAGTGAACCAAACACCAGTGAACCAAACACCGTCAGTGAACCAAACACCAGTGAACCAAACATCAGTGAACCACAACACCAGTGAACCAAACATCAGTGAACCAAACACCAGTGAACCAAACATCAGTGAACCACAACACCAGTGAACCAAACACCGTCAGTGAACCAAACATCAGTGAACCAAACACCGTCAGTGAACCAAACATCAGTGAACCACAACACCAGTGAACCAAACACGGTCAGTGAACCAAACACCAGTGAACCACAACACCAGTGAACCAAACACCAGTGAACCAAACACCAGTGAACCAAACACCAGTGAACCAAACACCGTCAGTGAACCAAACACCAGTGAACCAAACACCAGTGAACCAAACACCAGTGAACCAAACACCGTCAGTGAACCAAACACCGTCAGTGAACCACACATCGTCAGTTAACCACAAACATACCCAGTGAACCAAAAGGTACAGTACCAGTCAAATGTTTGAACAAATCTACTCATTCAACAGTTTTCTTTAAACTATTTTCTACATTCTACCAAACACCAGTGAACCAAACATCAGTGAACCACAACACCAGTGAACCAAACATCAGTGAACCACAACACCAGTGAACCAAACATCAGTGAACCACAACACCAGTGAACCAAACACCGTCAGTGAACCAAACACCAGTGAACCAAACACCGTCAGTGAACCAAACATCAGTGAACCAAACACCAGTGAACCAAACACCGTCAGTGAACCAAACATCAGTGAACCAAACACCGTCAGTGAACCAAACATCAGTGAACCACAACACCAGTGAACCAAACACGGTCAGTGAACCAAACACCAGTGAACCACAACACCAGTGAACCAAACACCAGTGAACCACAACACCATCAGTGAACCACAACACCATCAGTGAACCACAACACCATCAGTGAACCACAACACCATCAGTGAACCAAACACCGTCAGTGAACCAAACACCAGTGAACCAAACACCAGTGAACCAAACACCGTCAGTGAACCAAACATCAGTGAACCAAACACCGTCAGTGAACCAAACATCAGTGAACCACAACACCAGTGAACCAAACACAGTCAGTGAACCAAACACCAGTGAACCACAACACCAGTGAACCAAACACCAGTGAACCAAACACCAGTGAACCAAACACCAGTGAACCAAACACCGTCAGTGAACCAAACACCAGTGAACCAAACACCAGTGAACCAAACACCGTCAGTGAACCAAACACCGTCAGTGAACCAAACACCGTCAGTGAACCAAACACCGTCAGTGAACCACACATCGTCAGTTAACCACACAACTTGCGATACCCTGGTTGTAAGCTAAAAGGTACAGTACCAGTCAAATGTTTGGACAAATCTACTCATTCAACAGTTTTTCTTTATTTTTACTATTTTCTACATTCTACCAAACACCAGTGAACCAAACATCAGTGAACCACAACACCAGTGAACCAAACATCAGTGAACCATAACACCAGTGAACCAAACATCAGTGAACCACAACACCAGTGAACCAAACACCGTCAGTGAACCAAACATCAGTGAACCAAACACCAGTGAACCAAACACCAGTGAACCAAACACCGTCAGTGAACCAAACACCAGTGAACCAAACACCAGTGAACCAAACACCAGTGAACCAAACACCAGTGAACCAAACACCAGTGAACCAAACACCGTCAGTGAACCAAACACCAGTGAACCAAACACCAGTGAACCAAACACCAGTGAACCAAACACCGTCAGTGAACCAAACACCGTCAGTGAACCAAACACCGTCAGTGAACCAAACACCGTCAGTGAACCACACATCGTCAGTTAACCACACAACTTGCGATACCCTGGTTGTAAGCTAAAAGGTACAGTACCAGTCAAATGTTTGGACAAATCTACTCATTCAACAGTTTTTCTTTATTTTTACTATCTTCTACATTGTAGAATAAGAGTGAAGGCATGTAACACATATGGAATCATGTAGTAACCAAAAAAGTGTTAAACAAATCAAAATATATTTTAGATTTGAGATTCGTCAAAGTAGCCACCTTTTGCTTTGATGACAGCTTTGCACACTCTTGGCATTCTCTCAACCAGCTTCACCTGGAATGATTTTCCAAAACTCTTGAAGGAGTTCCCACATATGATGAGCACTTGTTGGCTGCTTTTCCTTCACTCTGCAGTCCAACTCATCCCAAACCATCTCAATTAGGTTGAGGTCGGGTGATTGTGGAGGCCAGGTCATTTGATGCAGGACTCCATCCCTCTCCTTCTTGGTCATACAGCCCTTACACAGCCTGAAGGTGTGTTGGGTCATTGTCCTGTTGAAAGACAAATGATAGTCCTACTAAGCACAAACCTGATGGGACGGCATATCAATGCAGAATGTTGTGGTAGTCATGCTGATTAAGTGTGCCTTGAATTCTAAATAAACCACTGACAGTGTAAACAGCAAAGCACCCCCACACCATCACACCTCCTTCTCCATGCTTCTCTGGGAACCACACATGCAGAGATCATCCGTTCACCTACTCTGCATCTCACAAAGACACAGCTGTTGTAACCGAAAATCTCAAATTTTTCCACCGGTCTAATGTCCAATGCTCGTGTTTCTTGGTCAAAGCAAATCTCTTCTTATTATTGGTGTCCTTTAGTAGTGGTTTCTTTGCAGCAACCATGAAGGCCTGATTCACACAGTCTCCTCTGAACAGTTGATGTTGAGATGTGTCTGTTTCTTGAACTCCGTGAAGCATTTATTTTTGCTGCAATTTCTGAGGCTTGTCCTCTGCAGCAGAGGTAACTCTGGGTCTTCCTTCCCTGTGGCGGTCTTCATGAGATACAGTTTCATCAAAGCACTTTATGGTTTTTGCAATTGCACTTGAAGACCCTATAAAAGTTTTTGAAATGTTCCATATTGACTGAGCTTCATGTCTTAAAGTAATGATGGACTGTTGTTTCTCTCTGCTTATTTGAGCTGTTCTTTCCATTATATGGACTTGGTCTTTTACCAAACAGGGTTATCTTCTGTATACCAACCCTACCTTATCACAACACAACTGATTGGCTCAAACACATTAAGGCACATCTGTTAATTGAAATGCATTCCAGGTGACTATCTCATGACCGGTTGAGAGAATTCCAAGAGTGTGCATTAGCGGTCATCAAGGCAAAGGGTGGCTACTTCTCAAATATAAAATAATATCCCAGAGTCGCCGCTTCATTGTTGATGTTGAGACTGGTGTTTTGCGGGTACTATTTAATGAATATGCCAGTTGAGGACTTGTGAGGCGTCTGTTAATCAAACTAGACACTGTAATGCACTTGTCCTCTTGCTCAGTTGTGCACTGGGGCCTCCCACTCCTCTTTCTATTCTGGTTAGAGCCAGTTTGAGCTGTTCTGTGAAGGGAGTAGTAGACAGCGTTGTACGAGATCTTAAGTTTCTTGGCAATTTCTCGCATGGAATAGCCTTCATTTCTCAGAAGAAGAATAGAACTCTTCTGAGTTTCAGGAGAAAGGTCTTTGTTTCTGGCCATTTTGAGCTTGTAATTGAACCCACAAATGCTGATGCTCCAGATACTCAGCTAGTCTAAAGATGGTCAATTTTTTAGCTGTGCAAACATAATGGCAAAAGGGTTTCCTAATAATAATTAGCCTTTTAAAATGATAAATGTGGATTAGCTAACACAACGTGCCATTGGAACACAGGAGTGATGGTTTCTGATAATGGCATTTGTACGCCCATGTAGATATTCCTTAAAAAATCATCCGTTTCCTGCTACAAGAGTCATTTACAAAATTAACAATGTCAACACTATAGTTCTGATCAATTTGATGTTATTTTAATGGACAGAAAAATGGCCCTTCTTTCAAAAACAAGAACATTTCTAAGTGACCCAAAAACTTTGAACGGTAGTGTTGATTTTTTGTACACTTTTTGGTTACGACATGATTTGTATTTGACAGTTTTTCTGTTTCTGTCTTCACTGTTATTCTACAATGTAGACAATAGTACAAATAAAGAAAAACCCATGAATGAGTAGGTGTGTCCAAACTTTTGATTGGTAAAGTAAATAGAAACTGGATTCCTAGCTTATTACAACTCAGGATTAGACATTTACAACCTGGTTGTTTGGCGAGCTACGGGAGACCTGTGGAGACAGAGTGCAGTTCAGCATTGTGCTCTAACAGCAGAACCTGGGGTGTGCTTGGCTGAGCGTGTCACTGGCTCATTGACCATGATGGGCTCTGTGACACTAAGTTAACGCCAGAGAGTTCTCTACTGGATACCCTCTCATCATGTTAGCATCAGGGGCCTGCCTGCCTGGACAAGGGCCTTTGTTCTTGGAGCAACAACAACACACACACAAACACATTCACACACACAGTGTCAGAGTGCAAACCAGGTGAAGCACCCTCAGTGGCTTCTCTACTGCCTACATAGATTTGGTCTGGCATCAAAGTGAAGCCGTGCAGTCGGTCTTTGATAGTGGGACTGGGGCGGCTGTATCTTGGTATGGATCTACTGACAGATTATTCAGTGTTCTCCCAGTATGGAAGGTGTTGGAACAACAGACAGTGTAGAAACCAGATGTTCCTGGAAACACATATCAAAGGGAGAGCGTTCAGTGAACCACTCATGCCTCAAGTAAGTAATGATGGAACTACTGAAGTCCCTACTGTAACTCGTCCGTTACACACTGTTTGGAGGTGGTGCCTCCCATTTAAGTTTTTTACTACTTCTAACAGTTCCTTCATTGTGGACAACATTGTAAATTGGTTTTTGGTTTAGCAATCATGCACAGAAATGGACAATCTTACCTTGACAGTAAATCGCTTACTTGATTGAAGTGCAGGTCTTCAATTTGATAATGTCTTACTACTTACCTTCAACATAGTTTTTAACTGCTGGAGGCAAATATCATCATGTCCACATTGACAAATTTCAACCAAAGTTAGTTATCAGCATTAAATCAACATTTCAAATACAGTATCAGAGGCAAATGAATTCCTTCTCAAATAAACTATCCAACAATAATCATTTTCATTGGTCTGCGAATGCAAACACGTCACACATGCAATGATGACCCCCTTTGACGCCTTTCCCTAAGACAGGTTGAAGTAGGGCTGTGAAGGTCTGAGCAGAGGGAGGGGGGGTCTGTTCAGCGAGGAATCCTCCTGCAGGTGGCTGGCAGCTGGACTGAACAACTAGCAGTGACTGAACTTAGTGAAAAAGATCCGGAATTCTTCAGGCATCAGTATGGAGTCTTTGTCTCTGAGGGCTAATCCAAATGATGCCTTAATTTGCTGTACCAACCCTGGGTTAGTGATGGTTGGGGCTGGGGGGGGGGGGGGGCAAAGGGCGCACAGGAGGGACGGGGGGCAGTCTTTTGAGATCATTCACAAGTGTTAAAGTATGGAGAGAGGGAGCTTTAGTTGTGAGTTGGGCAGTTAAGGAGAGTTGGGTTGGAGGGTGAACTGTTAGTACTTTAGTAAGTAGGGGAGAGTCAGACACAAAAATGGTTGTTAGTACAGTTACAACATACAGGTTGGATTCAAACAGTAGTATTAGTAACATATTGTTTTAGTAAATTTAGTAGTAGTAGTATCAAAACAATTAGGAGGAGTCTTTAAGGTCCTCTGCAATTTGATTTGTCCATCCAGATCAGATTTTCGGACTGAAAGCGTGTGACAGGGGCTTGTTTTGGTTAAGAAGAAACAAAATGATTCCATCCAAGCTAATTAGAAGGACATGAGACATGCACTGAATGACTGGATGACAAAATGGAAAGTTAAAGGAGTCCATTGGACAAAGGAAAACACATGAACCAACAGAGGCAACAATCAAACAAAAACACAATCACTTTGAGAGGAGGCGGCAATGGGAAAAGGAAAGCCCAAACTGCAGAGGGCAACACTACTACACCAGACGAATGGAGAAGTAAAAGGTTAAGGGTGAAATTAGGACAAGAACGCCAAAGGAAAGAACACCCATCTAGACACGTGTGCAGACTGGCGCTCGCTGGGCTAGAGCAGCGGAGACACCCTTGGGGGGTAGGATGCAGATGTCTATGATGCTAGCCAGAAAAACAACATGCAAACAGGATGCATGATCCAAACCGAAAGGAAAAGCACAATGAGGGACCAAACCGATGGAACAACCACAGATGCATGTAGTCAACTGAAAAAGGAGAGGGTTTTAAAGAACTGGGAAATCTAAGTGAGGGAATAGGGATTCCACTGTCAACAGTGAGAAGAGGGGTGAATGTGACATTAAAATTGTTCAATCTAAGAGCTATATGAACTCCCTTTACTACACCTCCTACTCGCCATCTATGTTTGTGCATGTGCTAACAACTAGCCAGTAGCTTATGAACAACCCCTCCATAATATTTCCATTACTTTTACAGGTAATTACACAAATTGGCACTAAGTGACTTTGAACATACACATACAGTGTACTTTGATTGCTGGAGTCATTTACAGTAGTTATGAAACCCATAACTGGTTAGAATAACAGTGATCTCAGGCTGGTCTTTTGTTCTGCTGTACAGTAGGCTCTCTCGTTTGATTCCACTCCAACTCAGGGGTTGGATGGCTAACACAACCTCCTTACTGTAGGCATCGCTCCTCTAGTCACCTAGAAAATGAAAAGCTGTTCCCCCTCTTTGTTTTTCCCCTTTTCCTTATTTTTCCCCTAGCAAGGTAAGGAGTGAGGTCGTATTATTGGTTTTCATAAGTTATATATATATATATATAAAAAAGGTAACAAAACCCTGAATAAAAGGGGGTGGCTGGAGAGTTACGTGGCCACACGGATACTAGTGTAATGATTGATATATGTATGTATATATAATAGCCATGATATATGCATATACATATATTCTTTAATGTAATTGGTTTATCAATAAACAACAACCAAAAGATAAGGGGGTCAACTCAGAGGTAACAAGAGTTAGTGTTAGTGATGGAGACTGTAGATCGGACACAGTCGAGACATTCCAAGAGATTGTCCCTACATGCCATGTAAGTTTGGTGGGGAGAGTGTAACCCTTTTAAAAATATATATATATTGGGGGGCCCAAATCCAGTGACAGGAAGTAAGAAACTAAGCAACAATAGCTATCTGGGAAGGCCAGACAGAACAAAATCCCTTTCCCTTTCGTTTCCTCTGTAGATGCCTGTTGCCTGCATGTGTTAATCCACGAAGAACCATGAAAGCAGTCATTTCATGTCCTTAATTCTTATTTATACATCAAAGAACGGTATCTACTTTAAATTTGATCTTAATTTTACAGCGTTTCTGCTTTGGCAACAAACAACTAAGGCCTAGTGTTCATTGAGTCATTTATACTAGTGCATATGGCAATGCTGTAATTCAACATGTATATCAATGATCATCCTTCTGGGGATATTTCTGAAGGAATTGTCATGGATTACCAAAATGTCTTCTAACTAAATATCCACATCAGTACTCTTACGCCAACCAGCCTCTTACCCTATCCTTGCTTATTTAGTCTATTCTATTCATTTCTAAGAAATACATCACTTTTCCCATTTCCTTGAGCAAACCAGCAGCAGCACTGTCCTGACTTGTCCTGTTGTCCTGACTCCTGAAAGCCTGGCTATACACAAGAAAGCCTTAGTAGCAGACAAGGGGACAGTATTTACCATTCAGACACAATGGCGTTGAATGAAGTGTGGATGTTGAGTCCAGCTATGGGCTCAGAGCTGAACCAGCTCAGTCCTAAATCACACTGTAGGTCTCTAATGGGATCGAGCCCTCATTTGAGGCCCTGCTTTACGGCCATGTTTCTGCCACTAAATCAGGAGGTGTAAATACGGACCTGACCTCTATTAACGTTTGAGTGGGAACCACAGGCCTTGGCACACACATATTTGCTGCAGTACATTCTCGGCCGAACCTGTAGATAGTTGCCGAAGGAATAGGTAGACTCATTTAAATCTTAACAATACAATTGCCTTCAACTAAGTTAGACAAATGTATTTGCATATATTTTTACGTAGTCAATTCAATGTCGACTGGGTTAGCTTAGTTATATAACACACTGTTTAAGTAGACAAAGGTTCAAACTTTATAACATTAAATATATAGAGCATCTAGTATCAGACATAGTAGAATATTACCCAAATGGCCTGAGTTCTTACTACCTGTCACTGGGGTTGTAAAAGTAGGGGTTATTCTCTGTCAATGGAGTCCGCTGTGTACGTCCACATCAAGGACGATTGTTGAAAAAAAAAATTAGGGGATAGGTTTTGTCGTTGTCAATTCAGAAGTTGATATCTTTCTTGGAAAATAATTCTTTATTTCTTCATTTTGGGAAAAAAAAAATCTGACAATTCTAAATTGTTGCTAAATTTAACATTTTAGGACAGACCTCTTTCAGTGGATAGTTTTCTATTTTTGTAGGAAGGGAGGAGAGGAGTATTGGATGGTGAAAAGCAGAAACGGACAAAGAAGTAAAATAAAGACAAATAGAGAGGTGATTGTTTTCAGCTACCTTGGAATCGATGGAAGTTTGTATTTTCAGTAAGAGCAAACGGAATAGAAAGAGGTAAGGGAAACCCGGGGCAAACCAAAGTAAAGACAATTAGAATGATATCTACCATATAATGCAGTTTGTTTACCATAGCGTGTCCAATGCCTGCGTGCTTCAGGAGAAAACAGGGGGAGGAGAAAGCAAAAAAAGAATGACAAACCGTAAACTCAAAGTTTCGAACTTCAAAAACAAATTTTTACGAGATTTCGCCTTTTTTTTACAATAAACAATCAGGTTAATTTAAGGCGATAATAAACCAACCAATCAATCTTTGAAATGTCCAAAAATAAATAAAGTAGGCTTTATTTTTATTTTTTCAATATCATACAAATCTTCCAAATAAAGAAATAAAGAAAGTAATTGGAAAAAGTTAGACTTTTCGTATTAAAGGGTTTTTCCAAAAAAATATAAAAGATAAAACAATATCATTACATTTGTTAGTATGTAAGTACGCAAGTTAAATAGAAAAAAGAACAGATGACTCACATTCCGTGAATGACACAATGTTAGTTGTACAAATTAAAGGGAAACCAAATCACAAAATAATATAATACATTGGAGAATTCTGAAGCTTGTTGTTAGTAAAAAGACAAGAGTTAGCAAATCAATTTTCACAGAGGGGTTGGGGACAGATTGGGGGTGGGGTTTGTTTTTTGAGTGCGAAAGGGAATGAAGGAAAAGCAGTTCAGTATTAGTATTAACCACTTCTGATAGGCTAGTCTTGACTGTGGGTGTGGCTGGTAGGAGGGACAAGCTCTGTTAGAATCGGTGCTCCATTGCAGGGGGTGTGGCCAATCATATTCCGAATGCTTGGCAGGTTATATTTTCCTAAGCAAACTTTATCTCGAGTTGCTTTTCTCTAGATCTTGTGCAAGAAACAGTTTAGGGAGTATGGAGAAGCCAGAAAAAAACAGCAAAATGTAAATGTTCAAAATTACCACAACAGTTCAAATGGCTAAGAGACGAAGGATAGCAGTATTGACAATGATAATCAGAAAGTTAGAACTATTCCATTTCAAAGGGGTAAGAACAATTAAACAAAAATAACATTTATTGCATAGTTTGAAGCAGAAAAGAGAGCAAGAGAGTGAGATAAAGAGATACATACATGAAAGAAAGAAAGAAATGAAGAATGAAAGCGATTGAAATACATTTAGTTCATTTTGCACATGCAGTATCCTTCAGTCTGCCTCCTGAAAGAGAGAGATATTCAGTTATTCATGTTCACTTCCAAAACAACCAAAACCCATATCCTCTACTCCTAAGGAGAGAAACAAACACACAAGACACTGTGTTAAGAGTCCACTATTTATATGTACTTAATGGCAAATAGTTGCCTGGGTTTTCCTCACAATTCACTGTGAATGATGAATGTACTGCAATGTACTGTAATTTTGAATTCACACTTCGTCATGTGATGCCTGTATGATGCCTGATGTCATTTGAACCTTAATTCCCAATTAGTGGAGAAAGTAGAGGTTTTAGTTAGATGACTTTGTGTGTGTGTATGTGTGTGTGTGTGTGTGTGTGTGTGTGTGTGTGTGTGTGTGTGTGTGTGTGTGTGTGTGTGTGTGTGTGTGTGTGTGTGTGTGTGTGTGTGTGTGCTATCCGGAGTCACCAGGAATCGTTAACACCCGGTTTTCAGGAACACAGTACTTTCAACCTAACTTCCATTTCCCCTAAAAAACAGAAGTGGGACTCCGCTTTTTGTTATTTATACGCCTGCAATGTTAGGTCAATGCTTGCATGCAAACGTGTACCCTGGTGTCTGCATTGAGGACATAACGCAGCTTTGTGTTGCTCACTCTGTATGTGCCCAGTGGGTTACTTAGCGTGTACACAGTATGTGTGGGAGTGAATAAGAGTGGCAGCCACACATCTGAGCGACACAATGCCAGCGGGGTCAGCCAAAAAAGAAAATGGCCGCCCACTGTTCGCTCCCGGGTCACGTTAAGCCGCGTCGAGCATCTCCGCTCTGCTGCTAATGACTTATGTTAATCCATTAATTAGGTAAATAAGTTCCAACAGTGGGTGTGACATTTGCATATGTCTGCCTCTCTCTGCCTCGTCAAAGACCTACAATGCGCTAGTGTCTCTAATCGTCCCAAAACACATCAACAGATACATCAAGCCCATAACTTGATTGGGACTCAAAGGGATTGGTGACGCAAAACAATGGTTTATTAAATTAGACAAATTACGAAGGTGACAATGACTTTGTGTCTTTGTCTCACAGGCAGATAGCAATTATGTGAATCATCTTTTTTTTGTGAGAAGCATGATTGAATATTACGTGTGTGGGGTTTCAGATCCCCCTGGGGTTTGATGTCTGAATCCTGAATTTATCTGGGATCTCTACAAAGTTCTTACATGAAGGGACAGTCTAGGAATGCATGGGGAAAATTAATCTCCTCAAACTGATGATGATCTTTCGATGAACATAAAAGTGGGGATGACGAACATAAAGTATGGAGAGAAGTCAGTCTGAAGTCATCCCTTCATCAAAGTTTTGGAGAGAAGTATTACAAAAATGTACGTTCACACCCTGAAATGACCAAAGATGCCATAGAGATCTTCAACCAACATTCCAGACCAATACTCCCCCTTTAACTTCTAAGCGTGTCATAGCATGGCCGCATGTTAAATAATTGAAGGGAAGATAGGCCAAGAAAGACAGAGGAAAGAAAGAGGTATAGCTTAATATAACACCTTCCGAAACTATCTGAGATTCACTAAAACCTTTATGAACCTGTAGAGCGAGAGGGAGAAAGAGAGGGTGGCAGAGAGAGAGAGAGAGAGGTGGGAGGAGAAAGAGAGGGTGGCAGAGTGAGGGGGGGAGAAAGAGAGGGTGGCAGAGAGAGAGAGGGGGAGAGAGAGGGTGGCAGAGAGAGAGGGGGGAGAGAGGGTGGCAGAGAGAGAGGGGGGAGAAAGAGAGGGTGGCAGAGAGAGAGAGAGGGGGAGAAAGAGAGGGTGGCAGAGAGAGAGAGGGGGTGGAAGAGAGGGTGGCAGAGAGAGAGGGGGGAGAAAGAGAGGGTGGCAGAGAGAGAGAGAGGGGGAGAAAGAGAGGGCGGCAGAGTGAGAGGGGGAGAAGGTGGTAGATAGAGAGAGGGGAGAAAGAGAGGGTGGCAGAGAGAGAGAGGGGGGAAGAGAGGGTGGCAGAGAGAGAGAGAGGGGGAGGAGAAAGAGAGGATGGCAGAGAGAGAGAGAGGGGGAGGAGAAAGAGAGGGTGGCAGAGAGAGAGAGAGGGGAGGAGAAAGAGAGGGTGGCAGAGAGAGTGGGGGAGAGAGAGGGTGGCAGAGAGATGGGGAGAGAGAGGGTGGCAGAGAGAGGGGTGGGAGAAATAGAGGGTGGCAGAGTGAGAGGGGGGAGAGGGTGGTAGATAGAGAGAGGGGAGAGGAGAAAGAGAGGGTGGCAGAGAGAGAGAGAGAGAGAGAGGGGGGAGGAGAAAGGGAGGGTGGCAGAGAGAGAGAGAGGGGGAGGAGAAAGAGAGGGTGGCAGAGAGAGAGGGGGAGAGAGAGAGAGGGTGGCAGAGAGAGGGGGAGAGAGGGTGGCAGAGAGAGGGGGAGAAAGAGAGGGTGGCAGAGAGAGGGGGGGAAGAGAGGGTGTAGCTCAGGTGGTAGAGCAGGTGGTAGAGCATGGCGCTTGTAACGCCAGGGTAGTGGGTTCGATCCCGGGACCACACATACGTAGAATGTATGCACACATGACTGTAAGTCGCTTTGGATAAAAGCGTCTGCTAAATGGCATATATTATTTTTTTATATATTAGAGAGAGAGGGGGAGAAAGAGAGGGTGGCAGAGAGAGAGAGAGGGTGGCAGAGAGAGAGAGAGGGGGGAAGAGAGGGTGGCAAAGAGAGAGAGGGGGAGAGGCTGGCAGAGAGAGAAGGGGGAGAGAGGGTGGCAGAGAGAGAGGGGGAGAAAGAGAGGGTGGCAGAGAGAGAGAGAGAGGGGGAGAAAGAGAGGGTGGCAGAGTGAGAGGGGGAGAAGGTGGTAGATAGAGAGAGAGGGGAGAAAGAGAGGGTGGCAGAGAGAGAGAGAGAGGGGGAGGAGAAAGAGAGGGTGGCAGAGAGAGAGAGAGGGGGAGGAGAAAGAGAGGGTGGCAGAGAGAGAGAGAGAGAGAGAGAGGGGAGGAGAAAGAGAGGGTGGCAGAGAGAGGGGGAGAGAGGGGGAGGGTGGCAGAGAGAGGGGTGGGAGAAATAGAGGGTGGCAGAGTGGAGGGGGAGAGGGTGGTAGATAGAGAGAGGGAGAGGAGAAAGAGAGGGTGGCAGAGAGAGAGAGTGAGGGGGAGGAGAAAGGGAGGGTGGCATAGAGAGTGAGAGGGGGAGCAGAAAGAGAGGGTGGCAGAGAGAGAGAGGGGAGGAGAAAGAGAGGGTGGCAGAGAGAGAGGGGGAGAGAGAGAGAGGGTGGCAGAGAGAGGGGGGAGAGAGGGTGGCAGAGAGAGGGGGAAAGAGAGGGTGGCAGAGAGAGAGGGGGAAAGAGAGGGTGGCAGAGAGAGAGAGGGGGAGAAAGAGAGGGTGGCAGAGAGAGAGAGAAGGTGGCAGAGAGAGAGGGGGAGGGTGGTAAAGAGAGAGAGGGGGAGAGAGAGGGTGGCAGAGAGAGAGAGAAAGGGGGAGAGAGAGAGCGTGGCAGAGAGAGAAAGAGGGGGGAGAAAGAGAGGGTGGCAGAGAGAGAGAGAGAGAGAGAGAGAGAGAGAGAGAGAGAGAGAGAGAGAGAGAGAGAGAGAGGGGGAGAAAGAGAGGGTGGCAGAGTGAGAGAGAGGGGGAGAAAGAAGAGGGTGGCAGAGAAAGAGGGGGACAAAGAGAGGGTGGCAGAGAGAGAGAGGGGGAGAGAGAGAGTGGCAGAGAGAGGTGGGGAGAAAGAGAGGGTGGCAGAGAGAGAGGGGGGAGAAAGAGAGGATGACAGAGAGAGAGAGGGGGAGAAAGAGAGGGTGGCAGAGAGAGAGAGGGGGAAGAGAGGGTGGCAGAGAGAGAGAGGGGATGATAGGGTGGCAGAGAGAGGGAGAGGGGGAGAGAGGGTGGCAGAGAGAGGGGGAATGAGAGGGTGACAGAGAGAGAGAGGGGGAGAAAGAGAGGGTTGCAGAGAGAGAGAGGGGGAGCAGAGAGGGTGGCAGAGAGAGAGGGGGAGAAAGAGAGGGTGGCAGAGAGAGAGAGGGGGAGGAAGAGAGGGTGGCAGAGAGAGAGGGGGGAGAAAGAGAGGGTGGCAGAGAGAGAGGGGGAGAAAGAAGGGGTGGCAGAGAGAGGGGGAGAAAGAGAGGGTGGCAGAGAGAGAGGGGGAAGAGAGGGTGGCAGAGAGAGAGAGGGGGAGAGGGTGGCAGAGAGAGAGGGGGAGAAAAAGGAGGGTGGCAGAGAGAGAGAGGGGGAGAGAGAGGGTGGCAGAGAGAGGGGGAATGAGAGGGTGACAGAGAGAGAGAGAGAGGGGGAGAAAGAGAGGGTGGCAGAGAGAGAGAGGGGGAGAAGAGAGGGTGGCAGAGAGAGAGGGGGAAGAGAGGGTGGCAGAGAGAGAGGGGGAGGAAGAGAGGGTGGCAGAGAGAGAGGGGGGAGAAAGAGAGGATGGCAGAGAGAGAGGGGGAGAAAGAGAGGGTGGCAGAGAGAGAGGGGGGAGAAAGAGAGGGTGGCAGAGAGAGGGGCGAGAAAGAGAGGTTGTCAGAGAGAGAGGGGGAGGGTGGCAGAGAGGAGGGGGAGAAAGAGAGGGTGGCAGAGAGAGAGAGGGGGAGAAAGAGAGGGTGGCAGAGAGAGAGAGGGGGAGAAAGAGAGGGTGGCAGAGAGAGAGAGGTCGGGAGAAAGAGAGGGTGGCAGAGAGAGAGAGGTCAGGAGAAAGAGAGGGTGGCAGAGAGAGAGGGAGGTTGGGAGAAAGAGAGTGTGGCAGAGAGAGAGAGAGGGGAGAAAGAGAGGGTGGCAGAGAGAGAGAGGGGGAGAAGAGAGGGTGGCAGAGAGAGAGGGGGAAGAGAGGGTGGCAGAGAGAGAGGGGGAGGAAGAGAGGGTGGCAGAGAGAGAGGGGGAGAAAGAGAGGATGGCAGAGAGAGAGGGGGAGAAAGAGAGGGTGGCAGAGAGAGAGGGGGGAGAAAGAGAGGGTGGCAGAGAGAGGGGCGAGAAAGAGAGGTTGTCAGAGAGAGAGGGGGGAGGGTGGCAGAGAGGGAGGGGGAGAAAGAGAGGGTGGCAGAGAGAGAGAGGGGGAGAAAGAGAGGGTGGCAGAGAGAGAGAGGGGGAGAAAGAGAGGGTGGCAGAGAGAGAGAGGTCGGGAGAAAGAGAGGGTGGCAGAGAGAGAGAGGTCAGGAGAAAGAGAGGGTGGCAGAGAGAGAGGGAGGTTGGGAGAAAGAGAGTGTGGCAGAGAGAGAGAGAGGGTGGCAGAGAGAGAGGGGGTGGGGAGAAAGAGAGGGTGGCAGAGAGAGAGAGGTCAGGAGAAAGAGAGGGTGGCAGAGAGAGAGGGAGGTTGGGAGAAAGAGAGTGTGGCAGAGAGAGAGGGGGGTGAGAGGGTGGCAGAGAGAGGGGGAAGAGAGGGTGGCAGAGAGAGGGGGGAGAAAGAGAGGGGGGTAGAGAGAGAGAGGGGAGAGGCGGGGGAGAGGGTGGCAGAGAGAGAGGGGGAAGAGGGGGCTGAGAGGGGGAGAGAGGGTGGCAGAGAGAGAGGGGGTGAAAGGGAGGGTGGCAGAGAGAGAGAGAAAGTGAAGAACAGACGAAAACATTACTAAGTCTCACATACACAGGAACAATACACAAACATACATCCCTCACCCCGTCCTGCCCTGTCTCACCCCGCCCCGCCCTGTCTCACCCCGCCCTGCCCTGTCTCACCCCACCCTGCCCTGTCTCAGCCTGCCAGGGGGTTTATACGACAAGGCCTCCCTATATTCAAAGCCTTCGGCTGTGGAATTGACGACCCTCGTCAGCCCACGCCTTCCTTGTCTATAATTGACACATGTGGGACAATGAGACAAGGAGGAGGCGGCGGTGGCCATTGTTTGCTGATGGGGGGGATAAAACTCCTAATCGTGTATACAAGAACAGACACATCGTTTTTTTTTTAAGCGCTGTCTAAGACGCTTCCATTGCACTAGCTTCTAGCTTCTCCACATACATTATTAATGTGGGGAAAAGACTGTGAAAGACCAATTAGAATAGTTTCACCATGTAGCCTCCACTTGCGGAAAGAGAAGAGAGAATTGACATGTTTTCCCTGTCAACAGTCTGGGGAAAGCGGTAAAGCACTGAGGTCCAGAAGCAAATGAGATGAGAGCCAGATCGTGTTGACCGAGTAGTCGAGAATGGGACTATCAGGGGTTTGATCTTTACATACATGTCACAATGGACATAGTTAAAATGTCACAATCCGGATAAATATTTTAGTGCGGCTGTGAAAAAGATCAATGGTTGGCAGACTCCGAAGGCCCACTGTAGACTTGGTCTGGGTGGATTTACTGCAAAGAACAAGTGAGCTGTAAGACTGATGACCGCTCTCATAATATATCAACTTCCAATTCAGCTAGTAATAGTCAATTATAAAAAGAGACAGAGATAAATCCTACTGGCTGGGGAAAAAAAGGCTTGTATTTTTCATTAGACCTGAGGTAGTTGAGAGAAGGTAATGAGTTTTGTATAGTAGAATATTGACTAGAGCTCCTAGAAGAGAGGCTGCATTCAGAACTCATTCAAATGGTCACATACTGTAGTTGATCACAACAGGTTACTGAGGGGTGTGCATGTGTGGAATGTGTTTGTGTGTGTGGTGCATGTGGTTGGTGTGTGTTTGCATGTCCTGTATGTATACCCTCATGTTTGTATTTCATTAGATATTTGATTCTATGAGGCACATGTACAGTGCCTTCAGCAAATTTTCACACCCATTGACTTTTTCTACATTTTGTTGTGTTACAAAGTGGGAATAAAATTGATAAAATTGTCATTTTTTTTGGTCATAGACCGATAAAAGATTTTAATAAATAAAACACTAATATATCTTGATTATATAAGTATTCATCCCCCTGAATGGTAGAATCACCTTCAGTCTTTCTGGGTACGTCTCTAAGAGCTTGTACAATATTTGCCCATTATTCTTTAAAAAATGATTAATGCTCTGTCTAGTTGGTTTTAAATCATTGCTCGACAGCCATTTTCAAGTCTTGCCATAGATTTTGAAGCAGATTTAAATTCAAACTGTAACTAGGCCACTCAGGAACATTGAGTATCATCTTGGTAAACAACTCCAGGGTATATTTGGCCTTGTGTTTTAGGTTATTGTCCTGCTGAAAGGCAAATTGGTCTCCCAGTGTCTGTTGGAAAGCAGACTGAACCAGGTTTCCCTCTAGGATTTTACCTGTGCTTAGCTCTATTCCGTTCATTTTTTTAAAAGTATTTACTCCCTAGTCCTTGCCGATGACAAGCATACCCACAACATGATGCAGCCACAACCATGCTTGAACATATGAGGAGCGGTAGTCAGTAGTAACTACAATGTAACTACAATGTTGTTGATCCATCCTCAATTATCTCCATTTGAAGCAAATAAACTCTAATCGGTTATAAATCACCATTGGCCTCATGGTGAAATCACTGAGCGGTTTCCTTCCTCTTCGGCAACTGTGTTAGGAAGGACGCCTATATCTTTGTCGTAATGCTCAAATGGATATTCATTGTCTGTTTATGAACCATTGGAAAACATCACTGATCTCTGTGGATAAATCAGTGGTTGAAATTCACTGATTGAATGAGGGACCTTACAGATGTGTGGGGTACAGAAATTGGGTAGTCATTTTAAAAAATGATGTTAAACACTATTATTGCTCACAGAGTCCATGAAACGTATGTGACTTGTTGAGCACATTATTACTCCTGGACGTATTTAGGTAATAACAAAAGGGTTGAACACTTATTGACTCAAGACATTTCACCTTTTCATTTTCTATTCAATTGTAAACATTTCGAAAACATAATTCCACTTTGATATTATGGGGTGTTGTGTGTAGATCAGTGACACAAAATCTAAATTGAATTCACTTTAAATTCAGGCTGTAACACAACAAAACGTGGAAAAGTCAAGGGGTGTGAATGCTTTCGGATGGCACTGTGTGTTTTTCATGCAACGCATGTCGCAGCGGACGTGTCGAACAGAGTATCGCTGGTCAATGGAGGCCCGAGAGGAGTCTTTCTACCAGCTAGTTAGTTCGCGCTTTCATTCCAATCCTCTCTTGATACACCCTTCCCTGCCTAATTTCCCTCCCTCCCTCAACCCCAACACCACAGCTTAGGCTTCCAGTATTGGAAATTGACAAAACACCACCAGATGAAAATATAAATGTCAGTGCAATTATGCAGACAGACGGGGCTGTGTGTGCAGCCAAAAAAGAAAATGATGGCCTATGTTTCTCCTCTGCTATCCCTTTCCCTATAATCATCACTCTCTCTCTCTCTTTCCCCTCCCCCATTTGTGTATCTCCAAAGATGCTACCTGCAATCTGTGTGAGTGTGTTCTAATGGTCCAGAGATGTTGAACGTAAATATACAGTAGGTCTGGTTAAAATGACTGTGAGATGCAAACTGGGACATGAATAAACATGACAGGCGGTGACCGAGCTATTAGTGGTAAAGAAGGGCTCTATCTGAGTGAGAAGAGGTGAAGATGTTAATAAACATGAAGGCGCACACACACGTACACCTACATACATACATACATACATACATACATACATACATACATACATACATACATACATACATACATACATACATACATACATACATACATACATACATACATACATACATACATACATACATACATACATACATACATACATACATACATACATACATACATACATACATACATACATACATACATACATACATACATACATACAGTGGGGCAAAAAAAGTATTTAGTCAGCCACCAATTGTGCAAGTTCTCCCACTTAAAAAGATGAGAGAGGCCTGTCATTTTCATCATAGGTTCACTTCAACTATGACAGACAAAATGAGAAAAAAAAATACAGAAAATCACATTGTAGGATTTTTTATTAATTAATTTGAAAATGATGGTGGAAAATAAGTTTTGGGTCACCTACAAACAAGCAACATTTCTGGCTCTCACAGACCTGTAACTTCTTCTTTAAGAGGCTCCTCTGTCCTCCACTCGTTACCTGTATTAATGGCATCTGTTTGAACTTGTTATCAGTATAAAATACACCTGTCCGCAACCTCAAACAGTCACACTCCAAACTCCACTATGGCCAAGACCAAAAGAGCTGTCAAAGGACACCAGAAACAAAATTGTAGACGTGCACCAGGCTGGGAAGACTGAATCTACAATAGGTAAGCAGCTTGGTTTGAAGAAATCAACTGTGGGAGCAATTATTAGGATATGGAAGACATAAAAGACCACTGATAATCTCCCTCGATCTGGGGCTCCACGCAAGATCTCACCCCGTGGGGTCAAAATGATCACAAGAACGGTGAGCAAAAATCCCAGAACCACACGGGGGGACCAAGTGAATGACCTGCAGAGAGCTGGGACCAAAGTAACAAAGCCTACCATCAGTAGCACACTACGTCGCCAGGGACTCATCCTGCAGTACCAGACGTTTCCCCCTGCTTAAGCCAGTACATGTCCAGGCCCGTCTGAAGTTTACTAGAGAGCATTTGGATGATCCAGAAGAAGATTGGGAGAATGTCATACGGTCAGATAAAACCAAAATATAACTTTTTGGTAAAAACTCAACTCGTCGTGTTTGGAGGACAAAGAATGCTGAGTTGCATCCAAAGAATGGGTCTTTCAGTATGACAATGATCCCAAACACATGCCATTTCTCCCAACTGTTACAAGACATGCCATTTTACCCAACTGTTACACCACATGCCATTTTACCCAACTGTTACACCACATGCCATTTTACCCAACTGTTACACCACATGCCATTTTACCCAACTGTTACACCGCATGCCATTTCACCCAACTGTTACACCGCATGCCATTTCTCCCAACTGTTACAAGACATGCCATTTCACCCAACTGTTACACCGCATGCCATTTCTCCCAACTGTTACACCACATGCCATTTCACCCAACTGTTACACCACATGCCATTTCTCCCAACATTTACACCGCATGCCTTTTCACCCAACTGTTACACCGCATGCCTTTTCACCCAATTGTTACACCACATGCCATTTCACCAAACTGTTACACCGCATGCCATTTCTCCCAACTGTTACACCGCATGCCATTTCTCCCAACTGTTACACCACATGCCATTTCACCCAACTGTTACACCGCATGCCATTTCTCCCAACTGTTACACCACATGCCATTTCTCCCAACTGTTACACCACATGCCATTTCTCCCAACTGGTCCTGTGTAGCTCAGTTGGTAGAGCATGGCGCTTGTAACGCCAGGGTAGTGGGTTCGATCCCCGGGACCACCCATACGTAGAATGTAAGTCGCTTTGGATAAAAGCGTCTGCTAAATGGCATATATTATATTATTATTATATTATTTCACCCAACTGTTACACCACATGCCATTTCTCCCAACTGTTACACCGCATGCCTTTTCACCCAATTGTTACACCACATGCCATTTCACCCAACTGTTACACCGCATGCCATTTCTCCCAACTGTTACACCGCATGCCATTTTACCCAACTGTTACACCACATGCCATTTCTCCCAACTGTTACACCACATGCCATTTCTCCCAACTGTTACACCACATGCCATTTCTCCCAACTGTTACACCGCATGCCATTTCTCCCAACTGTTACACCACATGCCATTTCACCCAATCCACAGGGAGTCTAGCCTCTCGCATCATTCATTAGCCTGTATCACCCCTCCCGAATGGTCCGCTTGCCTCACCCTTGCGTCACCCCCCTGACTGCCACTGTTGCATTGAGGGTCCAACACATTATGGCTACCTAACATGTCATCTGTAACAACACAGTACCAGGATCATGGGGGCACACTGTCATTACGTCTGATAGATTTGTTATCTGTTGTGAACAAGTAAACTAATGGTGATATGATATTACCATTATGCATATTGCCACTACACCCTAGACAATCCGAATGGCGTTTTAACTCACCTGGATTAAACTACGATAAGCACTGGCGGCCATTACCATCGATAGATTGCTTTGGTCTTATTGATTTTGCAAGGTGGGTGCTCAATTGCTCGGAGGCTCTGCTATCGTTTGAGCAGTCCTTGCTGAGGGAATGTTATGAAAAATGCTTTGTTAGCCCGACGAGAGATGTGATACTCTTTAGACTAAAGAGAGAGTTTTATCTTGTGTCATTTAACTATTTGTACATTGTATATATATATAAAATATGACATTTGTAATGTCTTTACTGTTTTTTTAAACTTCTGTATGTGTAATGTTTACTGTTATTTTTTGTTGTTTTTCACTTTATATATTCACTTTGTATGTTGTCTACCTCACTTGCTTTGGCAATGTTAACACATGTTTCCCATGCCAATAAAGCCCTTGAATTGAATTGAATTGAATTGAGAGTGGACTTTAGAATGTAATGAGGACAAGAGGTGAGGACAATGAAGTGGTTAATGTCTCTCCTGTACATGAGATGGATGAAACAACAGCTAGCGGACCGGCCGGTTGCTAGGTGACAAATTACAAGCGGGGAGAGGAAGGGGGATGCAAGTGGAAGGGAGAGGAGGAATCGATTGGACGAACTGTTCTGAATTCTAGAGGCTTTCTTTCTGTGTCAAAAAATGTTGATGCTGGAAGGGATGGAAAGAGGGATGGAAGGGGGAGGGAGAGGGATGGAAGGGAGAGGGAGAGGGGGGGAAGAGGGAGGGAGAGGGGTGGAAGGTGGGAGGGAGAGGGAGGGAAGGGGGAGGGATGGAAGGGAGAGGGAGAGGGGTGGAAGGTGGGAGGGAGAGGGATGGAAGGGGGAGGAGAGGGTGTGAGGTGGGAGGGAGAGTGGTGGGAGGTGGGAGGGAGGGAGGGGGAAGGGGCAGGGTGAGGGATGGAAGTGAGAGGGAGAGGGTGTAAGGTGGGAGGGATAGGGGTGGAAGGAGAGGGGTGTAAGGTGGGAGGGAGAGGGGTGGAAGGAGAAGGGTGTAAGGTTTCTACCTTCCCCTCGCTCCCTTTCCTATCTCCTCCCTCCCTTTCCCATCTCCTCCCTCCCTTTCCCATCTCCTCCCTCCCTTTCCCATGCCCTCGCTCCCTTTCCCATCCCCTCGCTCCCTTTCTCATCCCCTCGCTCCCTTTCTCATACCCTCGCTCCCTTTCCCATCCCCTCGCTCCCTTTCTCATCCCCCTGCTCCCTTTCTCATCCCCTCGCTCCCTTTCTCATCCCCTCGCTCCCTTTCTCATCCCCTCGCTCCCTTTCCCATCCCCTCGCTCCCTTTCCCATCCCCTCGCTCCCTTTCCCATCCCCTCCCTTTTCCATTCCCTCACTCCCTTTCTCATACCCTCGCTCCCTTTCCCATCCCCTCCCTTTTCCATTCCCTCGCTCCCTTTCCCATCCCCTTGCTCTCCATCTCATCCCCTCGCTCCCTTTCCCATCCCCTCGCTCCCTTTCCCATCCCCTCCCTTTTCCATTCCCTTGCTCCCATTTCCATCTCCTCCCTCCCTTTCCCATCTCCTCCCTCCCTTTCTCATCCCCTCGCTCCTTTTCCCATCCCCTCGCTCCCTTTCCCATCCCCTCACTCCCTTTCCCATCCCCTCGCTCCCTTTCCCATCTCCTCCCTCCCTTTCTCATCCCCTCATTCCCTTTCCCATGCCCTCGCTCCCCTTTCCCTTCCCCTCGCTCCCAAAGCTGTGCTCTGCATCCAAGAGACTCTTCCTCTTTTATCACTGCAGGTAGACTATCACACACACAAACACGCGAGTACGTGCACACGGATACACCCACTCACACACACATAGTCAGGCAGGCAGGCAGGAAAACACACACCCATCCCCAAACACACACTCCTGATGTCCTGCAGCTCTCCCTGCCTGGCTCATATTTCCTAATGGCTGTAGGTCCCCTCAGGGGCCTACGGTGTCTGTTAAACACACAGACAGATAGACTGGCCTCACTGTATTACCCTCTTTCAGTAAGTGGCTTGGAATGAGACCCACAGATCAAAATAAGGGGAAACAGGAAGAATGGTCCCCGTTGCCTTTTCTGTCGGCTGCAGTATACAGTACAGCATGTTATTGTCTCACAGTAGACTATGTACCAGGGTATCAGATCTGCTAGATTTCCTTATGTTGGCGGTTTCCATGGTTTCAGAAAACATGAAGTACTAGATTCCCCTAAGAAAACTGACATATCCGGCACAGACAGCACAATGAATGTAACCACTGAGAGGTGAATGAATTGACTGTAGCCGGAGAGAGTGATATCTTGGCAGAACCAGCCATGTTCATCCTCTCCTGCTGCCTTCCTACATTGGTGGTGTCAAAGCGCTCGATAACCCAAACACAGTTTTAGATGGACTTCAAACTCGGTGGGGAGCTTTCATTCACAATGACTGGAGGCGTCTTAACTCTCAAAGTCTTTGTGTGTGTGAGCGAAACCAAGACCATTCGCGGTTCTCTCACTGGCCGAGCGAAACTAGTGCTCAAGATATTTATTGTTGAGGGCTATCCACGTCTGCTATTGTGAACAGAATGCATGACGTTTTACTGCTAAAGACGTGTGACTGTCAACAAGTTCAATCGTGAATACAGAGTTGGGTATATTATGTGTCACCTAGTAGATTACTTATCTCTTTGGTCTGAAACCATTACATCTCTTTGGTCTGAAACCATTACATCTCTTTGGTCTGAAACATTACATCTCTTTGGTCTGAAACATTACATCTCTTTGGTGTGAAACATTACATCTCTTTGGTTTGAAACTATTACATGAATACAAGTGGAAAACAACCACTTTCTGTGCGAGTGTGTGGATGTGTGCAGCAGCATGTGTTGAACAATTGTTCATGTCTAGACACCCTCCCTGCGTGTCCATTTGTATTGGTCTCGCTGTATGGGTTTGCATTGTATGCAATGTATTATGTCTGTTGGTCCGTCTGTCCAGCGTCTCAGCCCTGGAGTAGTGCAGCAGTCACCACTGCTTAAAGTCTGTAAACCATCCACGATAGTATCTCATTATGTCAGAGCCGGAGAGAGACGGAAGAGAATGGAGGGGTAGAGGGAGAGGAGGAGGAGGAGGGAGGGGACGCCTGCCGGCCGGCCTCTGTGTGTTTGGGGGAGGCTTCTTCCATGATGAGAGGTCAGTGTGAACAGCCTTGACTGCCCATCATCCATATACCACAGGGACCAACCACACCGTCTTCCCTATACAGGCCAGCAGTACAGCATTCTGGGACGGCAGGAAACCGAGAGGTTTCCTGCTGGGTCAGTAACTGAAAAGGTTGCTGGATCGAATCCCAGAGCTGACAAGGTAAAAAAAATATGTAGTTTTGCCCCTGAACAAGACAGTTAACCCACTGTTCCCTGGTAGGCAGTCATTGTGGGCGGCAGGGTAGCCTAGTGGTTAGAGCGTTGGACTAGTAACCCGAAGGTTGCAAGTTCAAACCCCCGAGCTGACAAAGTACAAATCTATATACAGTACAGGGTTACCACTCCAGTGCAGCACTCTCCCCTATACAGGCGTACAGCATTGCCTTGCCCCTATGCAGTACAGCATTACCTCCCTTATACAGGTCTGCAGTACAGCATTTACCTCTCTCCTATGCAGTACAACTTTACAAATCCACAATATAGGCCTGCAGTACAATATTGCCTCTCCCCTATACAGGTCTGCTGCGCAGCATTACCTCTCCCCTATACAGGCCTGTAGGACAGCATTATCTCTCCTCTATAAAGAAATGTAGGACAGCATTATCTCTCCTCTATAAAGACATGTAGGAAAGCATTACCTCTCCCCATGTACATGCCTGCAGTACAGCATTATATCTCCTCTATACAGGCCTGTAGTGAAGCATTACCTCTCAACACCACTGGGTGGCGCTGTGATTCTTCTGTGTTTCTCAGCATTTCTTCTTTGTTTAGGATTCCATTTCTTCTCAGCTAATTCTCTATTCCTCCTTTTTACCATTAAAAAGGTGACACATTCACAGGTTTCAGGTGGGTGGTGTTGGATGAGAAATAAATACAATGAGAGAAAAAAATAAACTCTGAATGACGGACAGTTTGGGAAGCTCATTGTTACTAATGATGCCGAACCACACAGCAAGAGCAGTTAAAACCAATGGAATGGAATCAAACTACTGTAGGCATTAAAACGGATTGATAATCGTGGCTTTAGAGCTAGGGGTACAGCTATGGGCTGGTGAAGACTGAGGAGTGGGGTATCCTAGGGATATGACATCATGATGAAAACTGGGGGTATATAATACGAACGGGAGGCTGAACAGTTTGTGGGGGGTGAATGGTGTGTGTGTGAGTGTGTGTTGCCTCTTCTCCTGTCTCCTGCATATGTATGTGTAACATGACCTGCTACCACGCTATTGATTAGTCCAAGAGCAGAGAGGCTGCAAACACTGGGTCAGAGGTCACTGGTCAGGTCAATGCCTTCGTTATCCTCCCTCAGCCAGTGTGTGTGTGTGTGTGTGTGTGTGTGTGTGTGTGTGTGTGTGTGTGTGTGTGTGTGTGTGTGTGTGTGTGTGTGTGTGTGTGTGTGTGTGTGTGTGTGTGTGTGTGTGTGTGTGTGTGTGTGTGTGTGTGTGTGTGTGTGTGTGTGTGTGTGTGTGTGTGCGCGTGTGTGGTATAGCTCAGTGTGGATTGCTATGTTGGGACTGGTGGTGAGTGGCTGGGATCAGGGTCTAAATCTCTAGAATCATGTTGGCTTTCCAAGCTCATTAAACCAGTTTCACTCTGGTGAGCAAGCATGCCCCAGCAGCAAACATATTTGACCCCTGCCGTGTGTGTATGTGTGTGTGTGTGTGTGTTCCTGTGTTCCTGCGTGCTAGGCCTTTGTCTATCAGTGACATTGCTACATAGGATAGACCATTACATTCAATAGTTTAAGAAAACAACAGTTTTATGGGCTACAGTCAGAGGCTACATGTGTAGCAAGGGAACTGGGAGATTTCTAATCAAAGCAAAATGTAATTAAAATTACGTAATTAAGTTGGTTAAATGAAAAGGAGTAGGCTTCAATGATCAACCAACCGGTAGCTGTTGTTTCATATGAACGCAGTTGTTGTAGACATTTCACGGGGAGTGCTGCAAAATAGCCTCTATTAGCCTCGCTACTTCAGCTAGCTAGCTGGCTAACTTAGCTGGATACTGTAACTAGCTTCTTCACAACAATGTGAATGCAGTCAAGTCAGGCACTACCAGATGGTATGAGAGATAGCCTATGGCAGCAATATGTTTATCTAACTAGCGCAATTGGGATTGGCTACTTTCTCTCTCTCTCCTTCTTTGCCAATCACATAGAGTACCTCCCTGCTCCTCTCTGGCCCCTCCCCCACACCCTTCTCCTGAAACAAGCAGAGTACAGTGCACCATCTCTCGCGGGCGCATCGAGCAAGTCTCCATTGAAGATTCAAATGTATTTCTTATTTTCGATTATCCGGATATCCGAAAAACTATCATGATGTTATTCGAATTCTGAAATCATTTTAACATAATCATTTTTTTAATGTGTATTTTACCCCCCTTTTTCTCCCCAATTTGGATCTTGTCTCATCACTGCAACCAACCAACAGGCTGGGGAGGTGAAGCTCCAAAACATGGCCTGTCAAACTGCGCTTCTTTTTTAATATAAAAAAAACAAATTTTACCCCCTTTTCTCCCCAATTTTGTTGTATCCAATTGTTAGTAGTTACTATCTTGTCTCATCGCTACAACTCCAGTAGGGGCTCGGGAGAGACGAAGGTCGGAAGCCATGCGTCCTCCGAAACACAACCCAACCAAGCCGCACTGCTTCTTAACACAGCGCGCATCCAACCCGGAAGCCAGCCGCACCAATGTGTCAGAGGAAACACCGTACACCTGGCGACCTGGTTAGCATGCACTGCGCCCGGCACGCCACCCACAGGAGTCGCTAGTGCGCAATGAGACAAGGATATCCCTACCGGCCAAACCCTCCCTAACCTAGACGACGCTGGGCCAATTGTGTGTCGCCCCACGGACCTCCAGGTCGCGGCGGTCTCTGGTGGCACAGCTAGCACTGTGATGCAGTGCCCTAGACCACTGCACCACCCAAACGGTGCTTCATAACATGCGCCCGCTTAACCTGGAAGCCAGGTGCCACAATGTGTAGGAGGAAAGACCGTTCACCTGGCGACCGAGGTCAGCCCACAGGCTCCCGGCCCGCTACAAGGAGTCGCTAGAGGGCGATGAGCCAAGTAAAGCCCCCCTGACCAAACCCTCCCCAAACCCGGAAGACGCTGGGACAATTTTGTGATAGAGGCCGGGATTGAACACGGGTCTGTAGTGACGCCTCTAGCACTGTGATACAGTTACTTAGACCGCTGTGACACTCGGGAAGCTCTACTGAAGTCATTTAAAATGCCCATCCCTAATGTGTGTGTGTGTGTGTGTGTGTGTGTGTGTGTGTGTGTGTGTGTGTGTGTGTGTGTGTGTGTGTGTGTGTGTGCGTGCGTGCGTGCGTGCGTGCGTGCGTGCGTGCGTGCGTGCGTGCGTGCGTGTGCCTATGATCCCAGAATTGTACAGTACAGTGAGCATTCCGGCTTCTGTATGACTTAGTGATTGTGCACCCCAAACAAGTCTCTCTGTCAGTGTGCGATCAGAGTTTTCCCAGTGTCAAACCCTTTGACCCCTGAGTCCAGCTCACATAAACTACATGTATTTCTATTATGCCATGACTGCAGTGGCTGAACCTCTGCAGGAAGAATCAGACTTTTATGACAGCCAATTCTTCAACCCTAGTTGGTCTGGAGAGCTTCCTCTGAAAGACAACGCAGCAGCTTTACTTCAATGTTGAGGTTTCTTTCCCAGCAACACAACTCTTCTTCCTGCTGCCGGAGACTGAACTCTGCAGTCATTAAAAAAGTCCTGGGAAGTTTGAAGCTCCTGTTGTGTTTCCAGGTGATAGGAAGTAGGGCTTTGTGTAAATGTTTGCTGCGGCGCTGGACAAAAGAGTTGGCGTTGTTTCTTTTGTTTGGTAACACATTCACATCAGGCAAAAGGTTGCAATGCGGGCCCATTACAACAGCTATTATTAGGGCCGACAAGCCATTCGTTCCAATTACCATTACCAAAACACTGGGAGAAGTAAGCAAGGCAATCTTAAGTCAAATTGATTGCATCTCACTGCCACTATCTACAACTGCCAATTGATGACCTGGCATCGAGCCTCTGCCTCTGCTATTCAATTTGTGGGTGTTGGTGTGTTTGTGTGCATGTGTGTGCGTGTGTGTGCGTGTGTGTGTGAGATTCCTTTCTTCCTGACTGTGATTAGCGGGTTGTAAAGATCTGTTGAGTAATGGGTTTAGACGGGGATAAAATGCACCGTCTCTACAGATTAATTAGAAATCATAACGTGGGTAAGTGCTTTACGTGCATTCGTATTGAAACAAGACTATTGAACCCAGAGTTCCCTATTAGGGCAACGTAGACCTACGGGTATTAGATATCCACATCTACGAATGGATGTGAACTTGTGACTACATGTGCTGGGTCTATTATCTTTTCTCTGTGCTGTTAACTTTGACCCCCCCCCCCCCTGCTTTTCCCAATGAGCAGATTACATGGATATTTGGTTGTTTTTCAGAGAAGGAAAACATGACGAGAGAAAGTCACTACAGCAATCCTCTGCAGATCTCAACCCTGGAAGTGGAAGAGAAAATCACCATCATCAGACAGAAAGTGACAGGAGAAAGTGGAGGAAGAAAGAGAAGGTAGATACACAGAGATATAGACCAACAGATTGAATAGCTTGAACGAGAGAGAAAAGAAAGAGAGAAAAAAGAAAGAGAGAAAAAAGAAAAGAGAAAAAAGAAAAGAGAAAAAAGAAAGAGAGAAAAAAGAACGAGAGAAAAAAGAACGAGAGAGAAAAAAGAGAGCAAGACACAGAACGCGAGAGAGAAACCCGGCATAGAAGCTCGACCAAACAGGTCGTGTCTCTTTACCTGGCGCAGGTTGCGGGTGACGCGAACATCGTGCCAGGCGTTGTCATTGAACTTCCCATTGACGGGCTCCACCAGCGCCTCGAAGGCGCCCGAGCCCAGGTTGATGACCAACCAGACGGCGCCGCTCTTCAGCGACAGGTTGACGTAGTCGGCCGACTTGCCCGTGTGCAGCATGAGGCCGTTGCGCTGCAGCGTGCGAAAGGAAAGCGTGATCTCGTCCGTGCTGCTCTGGATGGGCGTCAGCGACAGGTCGTAGCAGAAGAACTCGTTCCCCTTGAATGTGGCCACCGACACTTCCTTCCCTGGAGAGACATGAAGATGAAGAGAGGGGGGGTTACAGTTACAGATGTGTATAGCTCATATAGAGCTGCTGGAACTCATGTTTGGTGTATTTCTGTATTGGTGACACACACCCAAGACACAATTGGAAGCAAAAGGAACGAGAGAGAGAGATGTATGGAGATAAAAGAGTGAGAAAGACAGACGAAGAGGTCAGAGTAAGGTCGACATCCTTGTTCTTTCTGTCAGTCCACCTGCCACACATTCTTTCAGCAACAGTCAAAGGAAGTCAGCTCACACCACAGACACGGGTCAAATCCCAATGAAACGGCGGGGGAAGACACCATTTCCTAATGTCTCGTAATAAAACAGACTACATCCTGTAATTACAATGAATAATGAGGTCTCTCCGCACAATGTGAATGCTCAACACGTCATAACTCTTCCTATTCATGTGTCTATATGCAGCCAGGTGGCTCAATATTCACTTCGAAATTGGACATTTGTTCAATGTCCCGAGGACGTCCAGTGGGAGGTTTTACATTCAAAACCCCCCGAAATGTACCGTTTGGAGAAAAATTGATACACGTCAGAATCTGAAGTCAAATTAGTCAAACCGTGAGATCTTGTTGTACCTCAGGTACTAGGGTCTATCAACAAGCTGCCATCGCAACAGACCAGTGATCCACACAAACACCATGCTGTTGTAATTTCACCATGTCCCTGAGGACGCTCTGAGGGGATCCAGCTCAGGTAATGAGGTTCACTTGCGAATCAGGGGGAACCCTGCGAGGGAGGGGATTGGATAATCCCATTTATCCCAAAGTTCTATTACTGCAAATCACTCCAATATCTGCACACATTTCCCAGGGGAGGGCAGGGTCGGGAGGGCCAGATAGATTGAGGACCACCATCTCCTGAGCACCGAATTACAATTATAGAGCTGAGAGTGGCTGTGAGAGAAGTAGTGAGAGTGGTGGTGAGAGTGGTGGTGAGAGTAGTAGTGAGAGTAGTGGTGAGACTGGTGGTGAGAGTAGTGGTGAGAGTAGTGGTGAGAGTAGTGGTGAGAGTGGTGATGAGAGTAGTGGTGAGACTGGTGGTGGGAGTAGTGGTGAGAGTGGTGGTGAGACTGGTGGTGAGAGTAGTGGTGAGAGTGGTGGTGAGAGTGGTGGTGAGAGTAGTGGTGAGAGTGGTGGTGAGAGTGGCGGTGAGAGTAGTGGTGAGAGTGGTGGGATGCAGCCTTCAGGTTATTCAGACTTATAAACTGGGTGGTTTGAGCTCTGAATGCTGATTGGCTGACATCTGTGGCATATCAGACCATATACCACGGGTATGAGAAAACAGTTATTTTTACTGCTCTAATTACATTGGTAACCAGTTCATAATAGCAATAAGACACCTTGTTTCACTTCCTTATGTTATAATTAAGCAATAAGGCATGAGGAGGTGTGGTTTATTTCCAATATATCACGGCTAAGGGCTGTGTCCAGGCAATCCGTGATGCGTTGTGTTAAGAACAGCCCTTAGCCGTGGTATATTGGCCATATACCACACCTCCTCGGGGCTTACTGCTTAATTAGAGAGGACATGGACTAGGTATCCATTGATGTAGGATTGCTGTCATTTATGTTATGTGTTAAAATAATGACTTTTCAAGCACATCAATCACAGTGATTTGACTATTTATTTAACATGTCTGATTTAACATTAACTCATACAGGCTTTTCTTTTCAAATGGCAGTCATAAAAAATATAGAAACGCCTGCACATACAGTATTATGAACACGCATGTACGGACACACACAATCTCCCATAACTGAGGTAGACAATGAATTCTCCATTTAATGAAGAGAACTATGTTTTATTTTTAAATTGGAATTTAGAGTAATCTCAGACGAGGCGGAAAGGCATCATGGCGTGGAGGAAACAAGAAAACGAGAGAGAGAGAAAGAATAGAGATAGAAAGAGAGAGGCAGCGAGAGAGAACGAATAGAGTCAGAGAGAATAAAGAGAGAGACAGAGAGAGAGAGAAAGAGATAGAAAGAGAGAGAGAAAGAATAGAGAGAGAGACAATCTCTAGTAAACAGACTCGTCACGGTCTCTGTTCCGCTGATGTAGTAAGAACAGAAGCGTGGTAAATGGACCGCAGTAGCCATTTTCACTTATGTGAAATTATAAGAAAAAAAAACAGAAAAACAACTAGCTGGGTTGTTAACAGTAAGCAACAAGCAGCACCATTAGTGGTGGGAAGTTTGGCTCTTCTCACTGACATTTTCAAGTCATTCAGTCAAAAGAACGAATGTTTCGACTCATTTCGTTCATTTGATTCAGTAATGTCCAATGCACAGATGACCCCCTACTGGCAAACAATGAATTCAAAACTCAAAAGAATCATGATTCTACAAACCTCTCGTTCACCATAGAGGGCTTATCATTGTAGCTGTCATTTGTGACGGAGACTTATAAATGTGTGCCTATTTGCTTTTTTACATCTGTGATTGCTAGGCATAGAAATACGATTGTTAACTGTTACCTTTGAGGTCAAGATTGCGGACACAACCAGACTAGATTGTGAATTACTTGGCGGAATGACACTGCTTGACTGCCGTGAGGGAGATTAGCATAATATCCTTCACAAACTACAGCAGCCCAATCGATTCGTTCTCGAGTTCGAGTTTTGTGCAGAGAGAGGCTGGCTGCCTATGCTTTGGTTCTAAGATGTGTCCATCGAGTAACATTCAATAATCAATTAACAGCAGTCATTCTTGCACCATGCGATCAATTATCAGTTCTTATTTTCCCTCGCTCACATGATGAACAGATGCTGGTCAGAGTACGTCTCTGGAGCCACTGAGCCGGAGGGGTGGGTATTAAATCCTGCTGTAGAATTCAATGCGGCCAGCAGGTCAAGTGAACGACTAAAATGAATGAGTTTCTCGGGAAAAAAAACTAATCATGACTCTCGAGTCAGTAAAAAGAGTTGTTGAAAAAGAATGAATCGTTAGCGAATTGCACATCACTACTTGTGATTGCTTTCTATGAGCCGTGGTGTCAGATGATAGAGATTGAGCTAATGAAATGGAAGGAGGCAGCTTGCAGAAGACAATAACTTTCTTTTTGGAGGGGATGGGGCAGGTGGCTGACAAAGGGGAGAACTAAAATATAGGACACTGCCTGAGCACTCAGACTGACAGGAAAGGACGAGGGGACATGTTTTAGTGTCGCATGGCGGTGCTCTGATGATGACAGGGGGGTGATGCTATCTCTGACCCTGGCATGATGCATTACAACGCCACATCCCACAAGACATCTTCAGAAACCTATTGCCTTTAGTGGGTAAATCAACATGCAGTTTAAACCTATTGCCTTTAGTGGGTAAATCAACATACAGTGTAAACCTATTGCCTATAGTGGGTAAATCAACATACAGTGTAAACCTATTGCCTATAGTGGGTAAATCAACATGCAGTTTAAACCTATTGCCTATAGTGGGTAAATCAACATACAGTGTAAACCTATTGCCTTTAGTGGGTAAATCAACATGCAGTTTAAACCTATTGCCTATAGTGTCTAAATCAACATGCAGTTTAAACCTATTGTCTTTAGTGGGTAAATCAACATACAGTGTAAACCTATTGCCTATAGTGGGTAATAAACATACAGTGTAAACCTATTGCCTATAGTGGGTAATAAACATACAGTGTAAACCTATTGCCTTTAGTGGGTAATAAGCATACAGTGTAAACCTATTGCCTATAGTGGGTAATAAACATACAGTGTAAACCTATTGCCTTTAGTGGGTAATAAACATACAGTGTAAACCTATTGCCTTTAGTGGGTAATAAACATACAGTGTAAACCTATTGCCTATAGTGGGTAATAAACATACAGTGTAAACCTATTGCCTTTAGTGGGTAATAAACATACAGTGTATAGACATCAAGAACATTTACGTGAACCATGTTATTAAAACACTTATTTGACCAGTCTCAGTAGATTGTAGATAGCACTCTCTCCATTTTCCCCTGTTCCCATCCCTCCCTCCCTCCATCCCTCTTTCCCTCCCTCCCTACCACCCTCCTTCTCTCTCTACTTCCCTCCATCATTCTTCCCCTCCCTCCCTCCCTACCACCCTCCTTCTCTCTCTACTTCTCTACATCCCTCTTTCCCTCCTCTGTTTCCCTCCTCCCTCCATCCCCTCTCTTAGATCTGTATACTGTAATAAACCAGTGATCCTTCCTCGTTCTCTACAGAGGGTCCTGGAAAGCCCTACTTCCCCACATTCCTCCCCACAAGGACGGTGGAGACCACTTCAGCTCCGCCACTCGCTTTCCAACATAAAACGAATATCAAGACATTTCTCTCTCTCCCACTCTGTCAGTCTCTCTCTCTACCTCTCTCCCCTCCCTCCCTCTCTCCCTTCCCTCCCTCCCTCCACACCCAAAACCAATTTATTCTCATAGTAAACCCCCCTCCCATCAACCCTCCTAGCCTTCTCCCTCTCCACACCGCCTGACGACAGCATACCAATCAGGTGCTCCTCCAATCCAGAGCCCAATCTTCTCTCCTCTCCTCCTAAACCTGCCTCTTCTCTGCCTTGATGTCCCACTACAGGCATTGGGCTCTCCTCAACCAAGACTGAAAGCCTGATGTGCTGGGAATAGCTTGGGTATAGCCTGGATATAGCCTGATATACTGATATAGTTGGTTCACTGGCATTGGAAAACTGTCTGTCTACTAACTGCCTTTCTCTCTCCACTTTCCCAGCTTCTACATGACTACTAGGGCACTTTCCCAACTTCTACATGACTACTAGGGCACTTTCCCAGCTTCTACATGACGACTAGGGCACTTTCCCAGCTTCTACATGACTACCAGGGCACTTTCCAACTTCCGCAATGTCTCAAGCTCTGATACCTACATTCGCAAAATCTCTATATTATGTGAAGGACTGTACAGGTGATATTTGATTTGTAACCATATGCCCTAAGGAAGCGTTCCATGTCTTAGCTAAGACCCCTCTCTCTGAGCTACACAGTAAAGTGATGGTTATCAGAGAGGGATGCAATTCCAACCCATGTTGAATCAATGGCAATGACCAGTCTCTCTTTCTCTCCCTCTCTCTCAAGTTCTTTGCAGTCTTCAAGGGTGATACTGTGGAGTTCTCAACCGTGATATATGTGTCGCCACCTGGGTGTCAGAAGGAGTATTGAGACAAGTAGTTGAGTGTCCACATAGCGATGATAGGAGAGACCATCTGAGGATATTGTGAGTGACTTGGCGTACAGAGAGAAGAGTAGAGGGCTTAGAACTGAGCCCTGGGGGACACCAGTAGTGAGAGTATGTGGTGCAGACACAGATCCTCTCCATGTCACCTGGTAGGAGCGGTCTGCCTGTTAGGATGCAATCCAAGAGTGTGCAGAACCTGAGACGCCCAGCCCTGAGAGGGTGGAGAGGAGGATCTGATGGTTCACGGTGTCTAAGGCAGTGGATAGATCTAGGACTTAGGTCATTTTGAAGTCAGAGGGGATGCAGCCAATGGTCAGTGATGAGTTGATAAGGGAAGTGAGGAATGCAAGAAGGTCTCCAGAGATGGTCTGTAAAAGGGAGGACTGGATGAGGTCGAACGGGTAGTTTGTCGGGCAGCCAGACCTCACTAGTCGCATCTGGAGAGAGGGGGGGGGGAGAGGTCAAGGCGAAAGGTAGTTCTGTGTGAGTGAGACCAGTGGACTCAATAGGCTGATAGAATGAGGAGTGGATATCGTCAACATTCTTTTCAAAGTGGTTGACAAAGTTATCCGCAGAGAGGAGGGAGAGAGGAGGGGGGTTGGAGGAGAAGGTGGGAAAGAGTTTCCTAGGGTTAGAAGCAGAAGCTTGAAATGGCTTTAGCAGCAGATACAGAGGAAGATAAGGTAGAGAGGAAGGAGTGAAAGGATGTTAGGTCCATAAGTTTAGTTGTCCTCCTTTTTCACTCAGACCTGTTCAGTAAGCTCGCAATAAGTCGCTCACCTACTGAGCAAGAGGGGAAGGCCGAGCCGGCCGGGAGGAAAATGGACAGTGTGGGTCATAGGATGTGAAAAGGGAGGAGAGTAGGGTGGAAGAGGTAGAATCAGGAAGATTTAGCAGAAGGGAGGGATGATAGGATTAAAAAGGAGAGTACTGGGAGAGATTGTGCTTAGGGTTGGAGGAAAGGGAGACAGAAAATGAAAAAAAGTAAGTGATCAGAGACCTGGAGGGGGTTTGCAGTGAGATTAGTAGGAGAACAGTCTCTAGTAAAGAGGACGTCAAGCGTATTGCCTGCCTTGTGAGTTTGAGGGGACTGGGAAAGGATCAGGTCAAGCATATTGCCTGCCTTGTGAGTTTGAGGGGACTGGGAAAGGATCAGGTCAAGCATATTGCCTGCCTTGTGAGTTTGAGGGGACTGGGAAAGGATCAGGTCAAGCGTATTGCCTGCCTGTGAGTTGGAGGGGACTGGGAAAGGATGAGGTCAAGCGTATTGCCTGCCTTGTGAGTTGGAGGGGACTGGGAAAGGATGAGGTCAAGCGTATTGCCTGCCTGTGAGTTGGAGGGGACTGGGAAAGGATGAGGTCAAGCATATTGCCTGCCTTGTGAGTTTGAGGGGACTGGGAAAGGATGAGGTCAAGCGTATTGCCTGCCTGTGAGTTGGGGGGGACTGGGAAAGGATGAGGTCAAGCGTATTGCCTGCCTTGTGAGTTGGAGGGGACTGGGAAAGGATGAGGTCAAGCGTATTGCCTGCCTTGTGAGTTTGAGGGGACTGGGAAAGGATGAGGTCAAGCGTATTGCCTGCCTTGTGAGTTTGAGGGGACTGGGAAAGGATGAGGTCAAGCGTATTGCCTGCCTTGTGAGTTTGAGGGGACTGGGAAAGGATGAGGTCAAGCGTATTGCCTGCCTTGTGAGTTTGAGGGGACTGGGAAAGGATCAGGTCAAGCGTATTGCCTGCCTTGTGAGTGGGAGGGGATTGGGAAAGGATGAGGTTAAGCATATTGCCTGCCTTGTGAGTTGGAGGGGACTGGGAAAGGATGAGGTCAAGCATATTGCCTGCCTTGTGAGTTGGAGGGGATTGGGAAAGGATGAGGTCAAGCGTATTGCCTGCCTTGTGAGTGGGAGGGGACTGGGAAAGGATGAGGTCAAGCGTATTGCCTGCCTTGTGAGTGGGAGGGGACTGGGAAAGGATGAGGTCAAGCGTATTGCCTGCCTTGTGAGTGGGAGGGGACTGGGAAAGGATCAGGTCAAGCGTATTGCCTGCCTTGTGAGTTTGAGGGGACTGGGAAAGGATCAGGTCAAGCGTATTGCCTGCCTTGTGAGTTTGAGGGGATTGGGAAAGGATCAGGTCAAGCGTATTGCCTGCCTTGTGAGTGGGAGGTGACTGGGAAAGGATGAGGTCAAGCATATTGCCTGCCTTGTGAGTTGGAGGGGATTGGGAAAGGATGAGGTCAAGCGTATTGCCTGCCTTGTGAGTGGGAGGGGACTGGGAAAGGATGAGGTCAAGCGTATTGCCTGCCTTGTGAGTGGGAGGGGACTGGGAAAGGATGAGGTCAAGCGTATTGCCTTGTGAGTTGGAGGGGATTGGGAAAGGATGAGGTCAAAAGAGGGAAGGAGGGAAAAGAGAGAGTTGGAAAGAAATTAATCAAAAGCAGATAACAAAAATGTAAAGCTTGAGTGATCAAGTGAAAGTGATGGAATGGAATTCCAATGAGGAAATGGACAGGTGAGAGAGGGAGAAAAAGAGAAAATCTCCAGTTTGGAGAAATGAGTGCACTCATGCCACCACCATGACGACCAGGTGCTCTTGGACTATGAGAGAAAACGTAGTCAGATGAAGAGAGAACACCTGGAGTAGTAGTGTTCTCTGGGGGGATCCATGTTTCCGCCAGGGCCAAAACATCAAGGGCAGCATAGGATGAAGGGCAGCAAAGGCTGAGATCAACTCTGCGTTCTGATCGCACATCGGCAGTTCCAAACTCTGCCAGAGACTGTGCCCAGTTAACACTACATTGGAAGGGTTTCACCCAGGGTGTGGGGAGCATCTATAAAGCTTACAGGGAGAGGAGCAGACAGGTATAGAAAAACACAAATAGGTGCGGCTGGCTTGCGCGTTAAGGGAGCAGTGTGTCAAGAAGCAGTGCGGCTTGGCAGGGTCGTGTTTCGGAGGACGCATGGCTCTCGACCTTCGCCTCTCCCGAGTCTGTAGGTGAGTTGCAGCGATGAGACAAGATCATAACTACCAATTAGATATCATGAAACTGAGGAGAAATAACTCGATATGATACTGGTGTGGAGCCTTCCTCTCTTTGCTTCCTCGAATAACTCGGCAGAACAATTCGGCACAACCGTTTTTGTTTCGGCAACAGTTTTAGTTTTGCAGACGAGACCGCCACTGACATGACCGCCGCTTAAAGCTGCCAATGAGAAGACAGGGGGAGACTGAAGTATTAACGATAATTGCTCATTTCCTAGAGGTGAAGGACACACATACACTAGAGCTGATTGTTGATATGAAATACTGTATCTACAGTGGCTTGGAAAAGTACACACCCCCTTTGGCATTTTTCCTATTTTGTTGCTTAAAATAGATTTTTTGGGGGGGTTTGTATCATTTTATTTACACAACATGCCTACAACTTTGTGAAACAAACAAGAAATAAGACAAAAAAAAAACAGAAAACACGAGTGTGCATAACTATTCACCTCCCCCAACATCAATACTTTGTAGAGCCACTTTTTGCAGGAATTACAGCTGCAAGACTCTTGGGGTATGTCTCTATAAGCTTGGCATATCTAGCCACAGGGATTTGTGCTCATTCTTCAAGGCAAAACTGATCCAGCTCCTTCAAGTTGGATGGGTTCCGCTGATGCATAAAGTCATACCACAGATTCTCAATTAGATTGAGGTCTGGGCTTGACTAGGCCATTCCAACACATTTAAATGTTTCCCCTTAAACCACTTGAGTGTTGCTTTAGCAGTATGCTTAGGGTCATTGTCCAGCTGGAAGGTGAACCTCCGTCCCAGTCTCAAATCTCTGGAAGACCGAAACAGGTTTCCCTCAATAATTTCCCTGTATTTAGCACCATCCATCATTCCTTAAATTCTGACCAGTTCCCAGTCCTTGGCGATGAAAAACAGTGAAGCTGCCACTAGCATGCTTCACTGTGGGGATGGTATTATCGGGATAATGAGAGGTGTTGGGTTTGTGCCAGACATAGCATTTTCCTTGATGGCCAAAAAGCTCAATTTTAGTCTCATCTGACCAGAGTACCTAGTTCCATTTGTTTGGGGAGTTTCCCACATACCTTTTGGCGAACACCAAACGTGTTTACCTATTTCTTTCTTTTAGCAATGGCTTTTTTTCTGGCAACTCTTCCATAAAGCCCAGCTCTGTGGAGTGTACGGCTTAAAGTGGTCCTATGGGCAGATACTCCAATCTCCACTGTGGAGCTTTGCAGCTCATTCAGGGTTATCTTTGGTCTCTTTTGTTGACTCTCGGATTAATACCCTTCTTGCCTGGTCCGTGAGTTTTTTGGTGGTGCCATATCCTTTCTATTTTTAAATAATGGATTTAATGGTGCTCCATGGGATGTTCAAAGTTGCTGTTGTTTATTTTTATAACCCAACCCTGATCTGTACTTCTCCACAACTTTGTCCCTGACCTGTTTGGCGGGCTCCTTGGTCTTCATGGTGTCGCTTATTTGGTGGTGTCCCTTGCTTAGTGGTGTTGCAGACACTGGGGCCTTTCCGAAAAGGTGTATATATACTGAGATCATGTGACACTTAGATTGCACACAGATGGACTTTATTTAACTAATGTGACTTCTGAAGGTAATTGGTTGCACCAGATCTTATTTAGAGGCTTCATAGCAAAGGGGGTGAATACATATACACTCACGGATCTGTAGTCTTATTTAATGTAAACCTCAACTACTCAGGACAAATGCCACATGTCAATTAAGCAGTGCACGGTTACACCCTGCATGTAAACCAATTGGCTAGTATGATATAAAGAACGGACAGAACCGACATAAGAGCAATGGCGGGAATAGATAGCCCAAGTATCACAAGATCAGTACAGAAAATCACCAGGATTTAACATTAGTCTAAGACTGTTCATTACAGTAATAAAAATGCAGTGTAGCATATTAACTTGGATTGAGTTAAGACTGGGAGAGAGGGAGACGATTTAATAAGAAGAAACCAATGGCCGCCTCCATCACACAACTTGGGTGGCACATTAGCCAATGCATAATGAACCATAACATACCCTTTTTGGGTGATTGCAATATATATAGTCACCTAACTTGGGCTGTTTTGGGAGGGGGTTGAAGAGCTGGCTGGACGTGCATTACTTAATTCAGTTTTGGACAGTGGTAACACCAAATGGAAACATGAAATTATTATTACAGATTTAGTTCAGTGATCTGTGTTATTCAAATACTATTACATTGAGAGAAAAAATAATAGAAAATGATTGTCAGATTGAAACATCATTAAATGAATACAGTTTGTCAACGCAAGTGGAACAAATACCTCCTAAATGGATCAATGATGTCCGTCCTAGCTCTTTCACTGTAGCTCGTCCAACTTTACGAAGGAAACACAATGTCACATTAACGTGTTTCATTTCCAATAACAATGACAGATATTTCTGTAAGAAACAGTAATGCTCCCATCTGTATCTTGCACTTATGTGAGCCTTTTCAGTAGCTTCAGAACTGGCAGAAATCATGAACAAAATGCACTCAACCAACAGACCACTTTAACGACAATGACATTCTCAATAATGGTTACAGAAATTACCAAAATGTGCAGTACCAGTCAAAAGTTTGGACACGCCTACTCATTGTAGAATAATTGTGAAGACATCGAAACTACGAAATAACACATATGGAATCATGTAGTAACCAAAAAAGTGTTAAACACACCAAATTATATTTTAGATTTGAGATTCTTCAAAGTAGCCACCCTTTGCCTTGTTGACAGATTTTGGCTCCCGAGTGCCGCAGCGGTCTAAGGCACTTAGTGTGGTTACTACCTGATTCCATATGATTCCTACAATGTAGAAAATAGTACAAATAAATTCAAACCTTTCAATGAGTAGGTGTGTCCAAACATTTGACAGGTACTGTATATCTAAATGTGAAAAATGTACACTTGCAAAACATGCTGGGTATTATTGTAATGAGTTCCGCCTTCCCAAACAAAACAAGGGGTGTGTTGGACCAGTAAGCCTAAAGAAGCTGACTGTCGGCGAGTGAAGTAAGGGGTGCATCTGCGACAGCCGAATGTCGGACACTGAATGGTTTTCAAACAGCAAGACTCAGATCAACATGGCAGGGTTAACATAGCTTCTATTGTCAACTAACGTTCTTCTGTATAGACGTCAAAATACATGTTTCTATACCCCCATATCACACACACTCACAACCTGAAAACATAATGTGTGTAATATTAATTTCATAGAGAGAAGTCTCAAATATCACTTTCATTTGTATCCTCTGTAGCTTTAGAATAACGGCAAAGTTGGTTCCTGTTTGAGTCTCATCTTCGGCCATGTTCACGTGGGTCAAACAAAAACACCCTAATGATTGGTTGACAAATAGTGCCTCCCACAATGCAGGTTATGGCTGAAGCAACTGCAGGGACTTAAAGACAATTGAATAAAAATCAGCATGACCTTTGATGACATGATTTTTGTCAAGTTGATGCAGTCGACAAGTCAGCCTGTTTTTATAAACATAATGCAACACACCAACGATGGGCACCGACTTGGCAAAGGTCATTCCGCACGAATATTCCAAACTCTTTGACCAAATAAAAACTGGTCAGTTAATTTCTACATGAATGGATCTGGGGCATATAAAGTTCTGTTGAATTAAGTAAATTCTACAAGAGATATTGTAGAATTTGTAGAATAACTACATTGTGGCATAAAACATTAATTGATTGCAGTGGGGTAAAAAGTACTCAATTGTCATACTTGAGTAAAAGTAAAGATACCTTAATGGGCTCCTGAGTGGCACAGTGGTCTAAAGCACTGCATCTCAGTGCTAGAGGCGTCACTACAGACCCTGGTTCAATTCCAGACTCTATCACAACCGGCCGTGATTGTGAGTCCCATAGGTGGCGCACAATTGGCCCAGTGGTAGGCCGTCATTGTAATTAAGTGTCACGGCTGATTGAAGGAGAGGACCAAGGTGCAGCGTGGTGAGCGTACAATTTCTTTTAATAATCAAAATGACGCCGAACAAAACAATAACACTACAAAGTCAACTTCCGACAAACACAGGTGGGAAAAAGGGTACCTAAGTATGGTTCCCAATCAGAGACAACGATAGACAGCTGTCCCTGATTGAGAACCATACCTGGCCAAAACCTAGCAATAGAAAATCATAGAAAAAGGAACATAGAATGCCCACCCCAAAACACACCCTGACCAAACCATAATAGAGACATAAAAAAGCTCTAAGGTCAGGGCGTGACAGTAAGAATTTGTTCTTAACTGACATGCCTAGTTAAAGAAAGGTTCAAACAAAAAAATAACAGAAAATTACTTGTGAAAGTTACCCAGTAAAATACTACATGAGGAAAAGTCTTAAAGTATTTGGTTTTAAATATACTTTTGTATCAAAAGTAAATGTAACTGCTAAATTAGTAAAAGTAAAAATTCATTATATTAAAGCAAACTAAACGGTACAATGTTTTTAGAATTCATGGATAGCCAGAGGCACACTCCAACACTCAGGCATCATTTACAAACAAAGCATTTGTGTTTAGTGAGTCCGCCAAATCATAGGCAGTAGGGATGACCAGAGATGTACTCTTGATAAGTCGGTGAATATGCTGAAAATGTGGACTCAATAGTGAACTTTGTGACAAATGCACCAAATTTGGCACAGACGTAGATGTATGTACCCTCCAAATACATAGATATGGAGCCATCCCAGATGTGTTCCCTGTGGGCGTGGCACCCACTATAACTGCAAAATAAATACATATTTAGAGTTCAGTCAGTGTCTCCATACAAAGTTGAGAGTCTCTTCTTTCAGATGCAATTGGAACTAAGTTGAAAGGTCATAGCATTCCAAATGAAGAGCTAAATGTCTGATGGCACCAGCGCCCATATGGCCTATATCAGTGGCCATGTTAGGTCATACCGGTATGTCAGATTAGCTCCATCAACAATTTATCAGCAACACTTTGAATGAATAACATAATTGTTTTTATAACAAGTGGCTATGGATGAAATGTATCAACATATTTGTTCAAACATGAAAAACTTACAAAAAGGTCAAATATAATACCATTTTGGTGTGTGTGTGTGTGTGTGTGTGTGTGTGTGTGTGTGTGTGTGTGTGTGTGTGTGTGTGTGTGTGTGTGTGTGTGTGTGTGTGTGTGTGTGTGTGTGTGTGTGTGTGTGTGTGTGTCCGTTCTTTGTGTTTATTTCAGTCAAACACACACACACACACACACACACAATGATTTAGGCTGCCCTGCTGGAAGAAAACATTGCCGCAGGAATCAGGCTCTCCTCTGCTCTCCACGCTGCTCTTTCATTGGCTACTTTTACACTCGCCTGTCTAGGGTGTCCCTGAGGGGCCAATAGGGACACAGGGGGAATCACACCATGTTTATCCACACTTCATAACACATTACCTCATTGCCAGTCCATCTATACACAGTCACTGTCCATTAATCTCCCTGTATACAGTAATCCAGGCTACCCCTAACACTCCAACACACGGAGAATGCATTGCAATGGCAACAGTGGGATTGAGCTTTGTATATTAATGCTTTGATGCACATGAATCACAATAGCCTATGGGACATGATGTATGGTTGGCATCCTCTGCTAGGCGTGTGTCAGTTTGCACGTGTGTGTGTGTGTGTGTGTGTGTGTGTGTGTGTGTGTGTGTGTGTGTGTGTGTGTGTGTGTGTGTGTGTGTGTGTGTGTGTGTGTGTGTGTGTGTGTGTGTGTGTGTGTGTGTGTGTGTGTGTGTGTGTGTGTGTGTGTGTGTGTGTGTGTGTGTGTGTGTGTGTGTGTGTGCGCGTGTGGGTGTGCTCAGCGCTCAAGCAGCGACAAAAAAAAACATCTCTCTCTCATCTGATTTGAAACGTGTGGGGATGAAGTGGAATCAGACCAATGGAAAAAGGGCCAGAGGGAGGGGAAGAGAGGAGAGAGGGAGGGAGACAGAACAGATGCTCAGGTTGTTGTCAGTGGGGGAGGAAGGGAAATGAGAAGACATGATTGATACAAGTTGTTCAGCCTCCTTGTTGTGCTCCTACTAGATGTTTCTCTCCCTCATAAATCTCAACTGTCAGCTGTCATGAAAAAAAAACCCATCAATGTGGTATTGCAATCTCTGACGAGCCGATAACTTACTCTCTGGTGTACCCACGCAACCCCTTCCCTTTCTATGGAAGAGTTGCAAACAGGGGCCTTCCCTGTTTTTCTTGTTGTTTGTTTTGTAAATGCTCAGGATTTCTGCACTCTTTGGTTTAGTTAGCAACAAGCCGAAACCAACAGCAGTAACACGTCTCCAAGTTGATCCGAATGCAGCTGTAGTCAGACACAGCACTGCAGACAGCCCAAGTTCCCATGCGGGGAGACTTTTGGGTCCGTTACTATCAGTCTGTACACAAAGCAATGGATCAACGCGAGCTAATCCATTCCAGAGCAAACCCAAAACTGAACCCTGACCTTAATAAGGACGCAAGAAGAGCTGAATAAGGAAGGGCGTAATTACTAAGGCGTAAAGGAGCTATCGATTCCTGCCCAAACTGACCTAGCCTGCAACAACACTTGCTAACGGGAGTAATTCACTGATTAGCTAGCGGATCTCGGATGTGACGGCATGGGTTCTCCATCGACAAAGACCCACCATACAATGGGCCTCCCTGTAGACCACCTTGGTCTTCTAGTACTAGAATTGGTGATAACTGGATATTGATCTGTAGACTCTGATTGCGCTCCCATAATGAAGGTTGTATATTGCCGTGTGCCGATCTCATTTTCTGCCAAGCATGCCAGTCTTTGTACAGCCACCAGTTCCATTGATTCTACCCTGACCGCCAGCGCCACTTCGCCTCGAGGTGAATACGACAGGGAACACAAAAACACAACGGTTTCTTTTGTTTCAAGTGACGCCATCGATGGATGGACCATCCATATTGAAATGGGTTATCTTCTGTGAAGGATTGTAGATTGTGGTTGGTCGGTACCACTAGTTTCGAATGATCTTGTTAGACTGCCTTTGAGTTAATAGTGGAATTAATGCATCATAGGTACTGAATAGGGTCAAGGGAATGAGGGTTATTTGTGCTCCAATGTAAGCCTGTTCTAGCACTTTGCTACCACTTAACACATACTGTACCAACAATGCATTAAAATTATTTACAAAAAATATATATATAACTATTTAACAAATTCTTATTTACAATGACGGCCTACCAAAAGGCAAAAAGGCCTCCTGCGGGGATGGGGGCTAATTGTATATATTCTTGCATTGTTAGAAAAACAGGGTTTTCAAGGATAATAGTTTATGCAATCTCTACGTGGATTGTATGGTGTGATTGTATACAGATATCCAGAACGACACCCATTTTAGCCCTTGTTAGAATATCGTGAGGTATCTTTGAGCAGAAAATCGGCACTAAAACGTCCTTATACAGTACATATAACTATGGCTAGATGGATTCAGCACGGTACTATTCATTAAATGTTTAAGTTATAAATTATTTAACAGTGTTGTTTGCAGATCCAATCAATTAAACTGCATGTGGAGATATCTACATTTTCTAGCAACATAGATTGATTTGAATTTTATTCCACAGTCAAACGTCGCCCTTGTAAAATATCTCACAAAATATGACTGAATATTGAATCATATCAATAACTTCAGTAATGGTTAAACACTGAGATGATCAACGTAGCTGTGTTGCAGGAGCTTGAAAAAAATGGACATCGTCTATCACCACACAGCACTACACTACAGTACACGTTGACAGTTACATAAAGTGTCTACTAAGTGTCTATACACTTGACATTGCCCTTTGGGAAAGAAGAACCCTGAACAAGGTTCTAAAGTACCACTCAGCAAGAAAAAACCCTTGATTAAACTCAATTGGACCCCCACCTTTAAACAACAGGCCAAAGTTCACCTTTTTTTTTGACTGTTTAGGTGGCATATGCATTTTAAAGGCAATTATTCTGATTGACAGCCACTTAATGGTCAGACAAGAAGCAGTTGCTATATTATTGTGATAAAAAAAGTATTTAATGAAGTCATAAAGAGTAGCAAAACATTTTGATCAAAATAGCAGACTAATGTATAGCTTAGGATGTATCAGTGTTTTGTACTGGCTGCTGCCATTGCAACAAAAATCATGCTATTGAAGTTCCACGTCACAAAGTAATGCTGTCGAGCATGGGGTCCAAGCAGCAATTTGACAGTAGTGTGTGTGGGGGTTTTACTCTGACCTTTTACAGATTACACATCCTCCAGGTGAGTCAATTGCTCCCTGAACCCCCCGAACCCGCACACCACACACACATCCTACATTACATAATTTCCCTATGTGTGTCTGTTAGCAATTCCCCTTTTTAAACCTATTCCAGTGTTTTCCGTTTGTCGTCCTCTCCCTCACTGGGACGAGAAATAGAAAATGATTAACGAGACACACTTACTTAGACAAAGGACGCTTTAATTGCCCGTTGCCGGGGAAACCGCCCGCTGATGGCATCGTGACTCGAGTTCGACCTGCCTCTCTCACACTCTCTCTTTCTCTACCTCCTTTTCTCACTTTTCCTCATCTCCTCTGCAGTCGGAGTCTGGCAGGTGACCATTATCACAGTGAAAGCCTGTGCAATCTCAAGGCCTGACACAGAGTACATGTCACGCAAACCCAAGAAAAAAAAGATGGCTGAAATGGGCCTGTAAGACTTGTTCATTAGCTACATGGCTGGATGTTTGACAGAGTAACCCAGTAACAGGAGCTGAGACTTGCCGCAGGAGGCAGACAGGGTTCAAGATGAGTCCAATACCTAAACAATGCATTGTGAGTGACACATACAGCATATTCAGTAAATACAGCAAGACGTTTCAATGGAGCCTCGAACACAAAAGAACAAGAACTCAGACCACCTTGAAGCCTGCAGTCGCACACTACAAGTGGCAATGGCTCTATTTGCTTTCATTCAAATCACTCTTCAAATGGGAAGGGAAAAAAACATAATTGCATTGAGAGATACATACATCACGGTATCGCACAGTTAATTATGAGCTACTGTTGATATGACATTGTTTCCGCGGGTTGTTTTAATTGTATTGAATCGTTGCCCAAAAAACGTCCCACGTAAATTGCTTTACTTAATATGTTAATTTGAAAGCAGCAAGGGGGGGCTGCAGGGATGAGCTGGAGAAAAAGACAGAGAATTTTAGATCAACCTGAGAATTCTCAACATTAGGTCAGTCTGAGAATAACCAACTTTAGGTCAGTCTGAGAATAACCAACTTTAGATCAGCCTGAGAATAACCAACTTTAGATCCGCCTGAGAATAACCAACTTTAGATCCGCCTGAGAATAACCAACTTTAGATCCGCCTGAGAATAACCAACTTTAGATCAGCCTGAGAATAACCAACTTTAGATCCGCCTGAGAATAACCAACTTTAGATCAGCCTGAAAATAACCAACTTTAGATCAGCCTGAGAATAACCAACTTTAGATCTGCCTGAGAATAACCAACTTTAGATCAGCCTGAGAATAACCAACTTTAGATCCGCCTGAGAATAACCAACTTTAGATCCGCCTGAGAATAACCAACTTTAGATCAGCCTGAAAATAACCAACGTTAGATCCGTCTGAAAATAACCAACTTTAGATCAGCCTAAGAATACCCAACTTTAGATCAACCTGAGAATTCCCATCTTTAGATCAGCCTGAGTATTCCCAACTTTAGATCAGCCTGAGAATAAGCATCTTTAGATCAGCCTGAGAATAACCAACTTTAGATCAGTCTGAGAATAACCAACTTTAGATCAGCCTAAAAATAACCAACTTTAGATCAGCCTGAGAATAACCAACTTTAGATCAGCCTAAAAATAACCAACTTTAGATCAGCCTAAGAATTCCCAACTTTAGATCAGCCTGATAATTCCCAACTTTAGATCAGCCTGAAAATAACCAACTTTAGATCAGCCTAAGAATTCCCAACTTTAGATCAGCCTGATAATTCCCAACTTTAGATCAGCCTGAGAATAACCAACTTTAGATCAGCCTGAGAATTCCCAACTTTAGATCAGTCTGAGAATCACCAAATATAGATCAGCCTGAGAATAGCCAACTTTAGATCAGCCTGAGAATAAGCATCTTTAGATCAACCTGAGAATACCCAACTTTAGATCAGTCTGAGAATAACCAACTTTTCTCAAGAGATTTCATCCTGCTAAATTTCTATGCTTATGAAACCAAAATGGCTGGGAAACCTTTACTGGGTTTAGCTTTCTGATCTGTAACCCACCAGAAAACGAGTGAGTTTAATTTCTGAAAAGACACATTGATTAAACAGCCCACTGTGACCTTTGCGTCAGAACGTAAATGGTTAGTAAAAACTTTCCCCAAATTATGACTCAGTCCTTTCTCTGTTGTTCTCGTTTCTAGTAGCAACCACCCTTGATAGATTTCAAAGATGGAACCCAACTAGAAACATGGCACTGTGTTATCAGTGCAGTGAGAGAATTGATTGGCTGCTTAGGAAGGAAGGCGGGTAGAAAAATAAGACAAGCTCGGGAGAAGTCAATGGTGAGACAGAGAATGTCTGTACTTTAAGATGGTTAACCACTAACAAGGTGCTAGGTGCCATAGGAGCTATTTTATAATGAGCAGGAACTCGTTGCTAGGGCGTTGACTTTTTGACCCCATGTATCGGCTCTGCATTCTAGCTCACAGGGGGGGCGGCTATTATGACCACCTGAACAGAAAGTGTGCAGAGACTTGGCCTGGTGGCTGCTATCTTAGCGACGTAATTTCCTCCTAATAACCACATTATCCAACGCATCTTCCAAATACTGCAACACAAGATTACATCTCGCAAATACGATTGACCCTTTGACTGACAAATGCAGACGTCAGGTTATGAAATATGATTTCCTCTTCCATCCGTGACTCACGTTGCATTTTTCTTCCCTGATCAATATTGCCGCTGACATTTGGAGGTGAATGTGAGTGTAAAGAGAAACAGGAAAACATGCAGGGTGTTTATTTTTCTTCTCCATCCGTGATCTTATTGGAAAGCCTCAGGCTAAATGCTAACCTTTTCAACGGGAGGGCTTGTCGATGCTAAGAGTGGTTTTCAGGGCCAACGCTCATGTGGTTTGACACAAACTATAAATACTCTGAGTTGTAATTTTTATACATAGTGATATACTGTGTCCCTCCCTCCATCCCTCCAGGTCATGAAGTCTCCTGTCTCCTCTATGTTGGTTAATGGTCACAAAGTCATCATGTAATTGGACATCACGCTGGGGATATGAAAGAGCATAAAAAGTGTAACAAGTGAAGAAAATGGTTGAGCTGCCTTCCATGCCAAACATACTCCCTCACTCTCTCTAGGACCAACATATTAGCCCTCCCTAGCAACAGGAAACAGCAGTAAATATTGACAGCATGCTAACTGGACGGGTGATAGGCTGTTTGTTAATTAACCACGGCTGCATTTCAATTTCACTGGTGACTGCACAATCTGCTTAGCCAGACAAGACAGAGATGACATCACTCTGGTGGAGAAGGGGTGTCCGTGTGCGTGTGTGTGCGTGTGTTGTTTGTGTGTGTGTATGTATATGCTACAGTAATCTCTTGTTCAACTAAGATGGCATCCATCATCTAACTGCATGACTGAACTCTTGAATGATCAAGATTGCCTTGTAGCACTGTTTCTGTCTGATGATGAGTCCGAGAGGCTATGGCCAAGGTTAAGTCTTAATGAGACGGACACATGATGAATGTGTTTTTCTACAGGAGGTGTTGGCAAAGTGACTTACTGTCAAACTGAACAGCTAACTTAGTACAAACACATGCATTCACACATACAGTCTGGCCCCCCAACATCCACATCCTCCACTAGCAAACAAAAAGACCCCTTACTCTCCCCCCTGGTGACGAAACATTTTCTTCTCAGAAGTTGACAGTGACTTTCCCTCTCCGCCGACCCCTTGTAGACATGGCCGATGCAGGGAGCCTTATGTCTGGCTGAGGCCCCATACTGCACACCACACTAACCATACAGTAAACCTCACTAATCTCTCTAAACTCTCCTCGCCTCAATCTTCTCTCAACTCTCCTCTCTCTCAACTTTCTTCTCTCTCAACTCTCCTCTCTCAACTCTCCTGTCTCTCAACTCTCCTCTCTCAACTCTCCTCTCTCTCAACTCTCTTCTCTCTCAACTCTCCTCTCTCTCAACTTTCTTCTCTCAACTCTCCTCTCTCTCTAACTCTCTAACTCTCCTCTCTCTCTAACTCTCCTCTCTCTCTAACTCTCCTCTCACTCTTTACACATTTAGCTCACTCACTTCTCCTACACACCTGTCCTTCCCAACCTCCCCCTGTCCCCCATCCCTCCCCCTGTCCCTCCCTCCCCTTCTGCCCTCCCTCCCCCTGTCCCCTTCTCCCCTCCCTCCCCTTGTCACTCCCTCCCTCCCCTTCTGCCCTCCCTCCCCACTCCCTCCCTCCCCCTGTTCCTCCCTCCCTCCCCTTCTGCCCTCCCTCCCCACTCCCTCCCTCCTCCTGTGCCCTCCCTCCCCTTCTGCCCTCCCTCCCCACTCCCTCCCTCCTCCTGTGCCCTCCCTCCCCCTGTCCCTCCCTCCCTTTCTGCCCTCCCTCCCCCTGTCCCTCCCTCCCCTTCTGCCCTCCCTCCCCCTGTTCCTCCCTCCCTCCCCTTCTGCCCTCCCTCCCCACTCCCTCCCTCCCCCTGTCCCTCCCTCCCTTTCTGCCCTCCCTCCCCCTGTCCCTCCCTCCCCTTCTGCCCTCCCTCCCTCCCCACTCCCTCCCTCCCCCTGTCCCTCCCTCCCCTTCTGCCCTCCCTCCCCACTCCCTCCCTCCCCTTCTGCCCTCCCTCCCCCTGTCCCTCCCTCCCCTTATGCCCTCCCTCCCCACTCCCTCCCTCCCCCTGTCCCTCCCTCCCCTTCTGCCCTCCCTCCCCACTCCCTCCCTCCTCCTGTGCCCTCCCTCCCTCCCCTTCTGCCCTCCCTTCCCGCTTCCTTCCTCTGCACTCCAGCACCTGTACCCACAGGCCTGTACTATAACCCTGTTTTTATCACCCAAAATAAATAAACGTGTCCTCTCTCTACCTCCCTGCACTCTAGTACAGTGTCTGCTTTATTTTCTCAGTCAGTCAACATCTGCTGTTGGCTTTAACGAGACACATAGCCTCAGAAGGATGCTAATTAGACATAGGAGCCTCTCTCTTTCTCCCACTCATCACACATGCACGCACGCATGCATGCACAAACACGCACACACACACACACACACACACACACACACACACACACACACACACACACACACACACACACACACACACACACACACACACACACACACACACACACACACACACACACACACACACACACACACACACACACACACACACACACACACACACACACACACACACAAGACAAATAACTATAAAATAACCCATATGGAAACATGTAGTGCCCGCATTTAGTTTAACAAATATATACATATAATACATTTTGGATTTTATATTCTTTAAAGTAGCCACCCTTTCCCTTGATGACAGCTTTGCACACGCTTGGCATTCTCTCAACCAGCTTCACCTGGAATGCTTTTCCAACACTCTTGAAAGAGTTCCCACATGTGCTGAGCACTTGTTGGCTGCTATTCCTTCACTCTGCGGTCCAACTCATCCCAAACCAACTCAATTGGGTTGAGGTCGGGTGATTTTGGAGGCCAGGTCATCTGATGCAGCACTCCATCACTCTGCTTCTTGGTCAAATAGCCCTTACACAGCCTGGTGGTGTGTTGGGTCATTGTCCTGTTGAAAAACAAATGATTGTCCTAAAAAGTGCAAACCAGACGGTATGGCGTCTGGTGTTAGTCACATGTCTTTGGAACTTGTTCAGTTTATGTCTCAGTTGTTGAATCTTGTTATGTTCATACAGATATTTACACATGTTAAGTTTGCTCAAAATAAACACAGTTGACAGTGAGAGGCCATTTCTTTTTTGCTGAGTTTTTAAATCTAATTGATAGAAGTCTGACTCCTTTTGACATACATTATGAAAGTTGTGACTCTAAAACTCCTCAATGACTCGTTTGTCCTTCTTGAACAGTCACGACTCTTTACCATGTCTGAACTTTCCTTTCCAAAGTTTAGTTACACCTCGGAGAGGATAAGTCAGCTGTGAATTGTATGAGACATGAACCACAGGTAATATAGTAGCTCAGGAAACACAGTGACATCTCCATCTGTTGTGGAGAAAAGAAGCTGAAAGGCTGACAGCCAGGTAGGACTGCAAGCTGTGGGACACTCCAGAATATATTTAGCCTACCCAATGCCTACAGCTTAGACAAGGAAAATCCCTTTGCTAGTGCTGAATGCATTGCTAATTAGTTTAGTGGTTAGCATCATGGCTAGAGTGGGTAGCATCACTAGAGCAGTTAGCATTACAGCTAGCATCATGGCTAGAGCAGTGGCCATCGTAGCTAGAGGGGTTAGCATCATGGCTAGAACAGTGGGAATCATAGCTAAAGGGGTTAGCATCATGGCATGAGTGGTTACCCCATAGAGATAGAGGACTCATCTTTGTCTCCGTGCCATTAAAGTGTCTGTGACAGCATAGGCAGCGCCATGGAGGCTGTCTCCATTTTGAAGTAGTACGTGTTTTTGTTCTTTACTGGCTGATTGCTCTCAATTCAAAGGAATCCCCGCCCAGTTGACTATATTAAGATGGTGGAAGCCCTCAGCGGAAACGTCATGCTAAAACAGATTATATCAACGATAAATGGGTTAGCCACATAGATACAGTAGTTAGCATCAAGCACAGCTAGCAGCTTGGTCTCATTCTCAGTGCTTGTTATTACATTGAGTCTGCCGTTAAGGAATGAGTGCATGAGATAACTAGTTCTCACAAGGGGGCCCCAGTGGGGGATTCCACAGTAGCTGGGCTCACTTTCAGGAATCAACAACAAAACACCATGGGGTGTGTCGCAGATTTGAGAGAAGAGTGGTAGCTGAGCGCAGCAGGACGTCACTTGGTCATCCTAACATAGCTATTTCTTTTTTTATTTTATTTTACCTTAATTTAACTAGGCAAGTCTGTTAAGAACACATTCTTATTTTCAATGACAGCCTAGGAACAGTGGGTTAACTGCCTGTTCAGGGGCAGAACAACAGATTTGTATCTTATCAGCTCGGGGATTCAAACTTGCAACCTTTCGGTTACTAGTCCAACACTCTAACCACTAGGCTACCCTGCAGCTCTTAGCCCTGAAGCTAATGAAGGGATTCTGAGGTAGTGTCCTGCTGTTTACTTCCCTGCTAAGTGATATGTGGGGACCTGAGGGATGGAGTTTGGGGTGAGAGAGAGCAACAAAACCGCTTTGATTGCAGTGAAGAAGCTACATTGACAGTTTGTGTCTCTGCCATGTGAAGATGAGATTGAGACAGGGTGGAATGTGGCTAGTGGCTGACGCCGTGGCATTTCAAAGTCCCACAAGCAGGATGAAAAGAGAAGCAGGCCCTTCATTAAATGTGGCTGTCTGATTCAAACAAGGGATGAGCCAGAACGTGAGGGAGGGAGACGTGATGAGAGGGATTGATGAGCTAGTGAGAATGAAAGAGAGAAAGTGAGGGAGGGAGATGTGATGAGAGGGATTGATGAGCTAGTGAGAATGAAAGAGAGAAAGTGAGCGAGGGAGACGTGATGAGAGGGATTGATGAGCTAGTGAGAATGAAAGAGAGAAAGTGAGGGAGGGAGACGTGATGAGAGGGATTGATGAGCTAGTGAGAATGAAAGAGAGAAAGTGAGGGAGGGAGACGTGATGAGAGGGATTGATGAGCTAGTGAGAATGAAAGATAAAGTGAGGGAGGGAGACGTGATGAGAGGGATTGATGAGGTAGTGAGAATGAAAGAGAGAAAGTGAGGGAGGGAGACGTGATGAGAGGGATTGATGAGCTAGTGAGAATGAAAGAGAGAAAGTGAGGGAGGGAGACGTGATGAGAGGGATTGATGAGCTAGTGAGAATGAAAGAGAGAAAGTGAGCGAGGGAGACGTGATGAGAGGGATTGATGAGCTAGTGAGAATGAAAGATAAAGTGAGGGAGGGAGACGTGATGAGAGGGATTGATGAGGTAGTGAGAATGAAAGAGAGAAAGTGAGGGAGGGAGACGTGATGAGAGGGATTGATGAGCTAGTGAGAATGAAAGAGAGAAAGTGAGGGAGGGAGACGTGATGAGAGGGATTGATGAGCTAGTGAGAATGAAAGAGAGAAAGTGAGGGAGGGAGATGTGATGAGAGGGATTGATGAGCTAGTGAGAATGAAAGAGAGAAAGTGAGGGAGGGAGATGTGATGAGAGGGATTGATGAGCTAGTGAGAATGAAAGAGAGAAAGTGAGGGAGGGAGACGTGATGAGAGGGATTGATGAGGTAGTGAGAATGAAAGAGAGAAAGTGAGGGAGGGAGACGTGATGAGAGGGATTGATGAGCTAGTGAGAATGAAAGAGAGAAAGTGAGGGAGGGAGACGTGATGAGAGGGATTGATGAGCTTGTGAGAATGAGGGAGAAAGTGAGGGAGGGAGACGTGATGAGAGGGATTGATGAGCTTGTGAGAATGAGGGAGAAAGTGAGGGAGGGAGACGTGATGAGAGGGATTGATGAGCTAACCTCTAACTTCTAACCCACTGGAATTGCGATACAGTGAAATAATCTGACTGTAAACAATTGTTGGAAAAATGACTTGTGTCATGCACAAAGTAGATGTCCTAACCAACTTGCCCAAACTATAGTTTGTTAACAAGAACTATGTGGAGTGGTTGAAATACGAGTTTTAATGACTCCAACCTAATTGTATGTAAACTTCCGACTTCAACTGTACCATGAGTACCTTTCATATAAACATTATTATAAACTGAGTGGTTCGAGCCCTGAATGCTGATTGGCTGACAGGTGTGGTATATCATACTGTACCATGACAAAACATTTATTTTCACTGCTCTAATTACGTTGGTAACTAGATTATAATAGCAATAAGGCTCCTTGGAGGTTGGTGGTAAAATGGCCAATATACCACAGGCAAGTTCAAACCCCCGAGCTGACAAGATACAAATCTGTCGTTCTGCCCCTGAACAGGCAGTTAACCCACTGTTCCTAGGCCGTCATTGAAAATAAGAATTAGTTCTTAACTGACTTGCCTAGTAAAATAAAGGTCAAAATAAAATTAATTAAAAAATGCATTGTGGCTAAGAACAGCCCTTAGCGATGGTATATTGGCCATATACCACACCCCCCTCATGCCTAATTGCTTAAATATACTGTATGTAATATAATAATAATAATAATAATAATATATGCCATTTAGCAGACGCTTTTAGCCAAAGCGACTTACAGTCATGTGTGCATACATTCTACGTATGGGTGGTCCCGGGAATCGAACCCACTACCCTGGCGTTACAAGCGCCATGCTCTACCAACTGAGCTACAGTATGTCTTAGATTTAATCTCATACAGGACTAAGAAAATAACATTTAGTCAAAATAACTACAGCACCAGGTTCACATGAACTAAACAATAAACTAACCTGTGCAATGCAGAGGATTTTACACAACTACAGCACCAATCAAGGCTACTGTGGACGTAACAGTAGCCTAGCCTGTGCAAATGAAACGTACTAGTACTTACACCTATACACATTTGCTATTTCAATTGATCGATAGCTGAGCTAGCCTAAATGTTAACGGCTTGTGCGTATGCTTGGTTCAGTATGAACGCGCACAAAATGCTATAGTTTAGCTAGCCTAATCGCTAGCAGCTCGTTCTCCTTATGAAATCTCACCAAGTCCTTGCTTTGATACCGCCCAGGATATATAAGTGAGTGTTAATATCGTTTTTTCTCTTTTTAGACAACTTCTCACAACGATTGGAAACTTTTTTTTTTCTTCCATGGAATGTTGGTAGCTCTTCACGTTCCGTTCCAGCTCTTTTTCATCATGTTGGTGCCGACTGGTGTATAACGTGAGGTTAGGAGAGGGACTAAGAGAATATTGAGTTTTGATTGGCTCAAAATAAACTGCCCGTCATGCAGCTTCTGACAGGTGAGTTGTAATAGCTGTCAACTTAAACATATATATATGCCAATTTAGCAGACGCTTTTATCCAAAGCGACTTACAGTCATGTGTGCATACATTCTACGTATGGGTGGTCCCGGGGATCGATATTATGATTGGTTACTGGAATCTCACTAGTAACGATAAGTACTCAACATTAGTTAACCTGCGTTATATACCACTTGCATCAATATTTCTCTCTCCCTCTTTCTTTATCTCTTCATCGCCCTCTCCCTTTGTTTCTCTCTCTCTCCCTCCCTCTCTCCCTCTCCCTCTCCCTCTCTTGCAAGGCCTGCTCTTTTGGGGGCCCTAAGCAAGATTGGGTTGGGGGGCACCCCACCTCATGGCAAAACATTTTTGTGGCCCCCATCTTGACGGTGGAGTTTTAAAGCTCATTTCCTGCTTTTCTAAATATTTGGTAATGACTTATGCTATGTTAACATGACTAACAAAATCAATGTGGGCCCTCTAAAGGTCAAAGTCCTGGGGCACGTGCCCTGCATGCCCGATCTGTATTCAGCCAAGATATCTCACTAGACTAACTACAAATCTAAAATGTGTTAACTGACATGAATAATTGAGTGACTGTCAGTGCTCAAAAACAGCTGATGCACAACCACATCTTGAAATTGCCCCGGTGTACTATTCTTATTGTCCATATTACGTTTGGACACCGACTGAGTTCCTACAAAATCTGACACAGTTAAATAGAATGATTTACATTACCATTGACAGGGATCTTGCTGAAAGCTTTTTCTACAGAATGTGTTCATGGATCATTTCTTATGATTCCTGAACAGCTTTTTCCTCCACCCATTGGACAATTTCTTCCTCAAAGAAATGGTTGCATGAATCCAATAGGTCACTGAAGCAGGCAATTCTTTTAGTTTAGTATTATAGATTAAGCTGTGATGCAAACAGTTTTGAAAAACCTTTCATAAACAAGGAGGATAAATAGTTAAACGATCAATTGATTGGTAGACTGACGGTGACGATCGATGAGAATACATTACAATCAAGTGGTGGTTGTAGATACCCACTCAAGGTTCCTTCTGATTAATACAAATATTTTTAAAGACAACACACATAATGCACCTTCAGTTGTAGTCATTCTCCATGTGATGTCATCTCACCTCTTCCCTGGTCCCTCTCTTCACCCTCCTTACCTCGTTCTCATTTCAAATTCATATTTCCCCCCTCATCTCTCCTTGTTTCACATTCCTCTCCCTCTCCTCCCCTTCCATCTCTCCATGTGTTTCAAATTGCTCTCCCTCCCATGCATCTCTCCCTTTCTCATACCCCATCCATCTCTCCCTGTGTTTCAAATCCCTCTCTCCTCCTGTCACAGCCCATTCGCCCCTCCGCCAGCTGTGCAGGGTAGAGGCCTGCTGTGCCAAGTGCCATTTGGTTAGCTACTTCCTGGCCAGTAATTGTGCAGACATTCCCCCCCCCCCCTCCGCCCTCCTCTACTCTCTTCACTGGAGCAGAAGATGGATCATCTCTCACCCGTCTTTATTTCTCCTTTAACTCGATCTCTCTCTCTCTCTCTCTCTCTCTCTCTCTCTCTCTGATTCACTCTCTCTCTCTCTCTCTCTCTCTCTCTCTCTCTCTCTCTCTCTCTCTCTCTCTCTCTCTCTCTCTCTCTCTCTCTCTCTGATTCACTCTCTCTCTCTCTGATTCTCTCTCTCTCTCTCTCTCTCTCTCTCTCTCTCTCTCTCTCTCTCTCTCTCTCTCTCTCTCTCTCTCTCTCTCTCTCTCTCTCTCTCTCTCTCTCTCTCTCTCGCAATTCAATTCAATTCAATTCAAGGGCTTTATTGGCATGGGAAACATGTGTTAACATTGCCAAAGCAAGTGAGGTAGACAACATACAAAGTGAATATATAAAGTGAAAAACAACAAAAATGAACAGTAAACATTACACATACAGAAGTTTAAAACAGTAAAGACATTACAAATGTCATATTATATATATATATATATATATATATATATATATATATATATATATATATATATATATATATATATAATGTACAAATAGTTAAACGACACAAGATAGAATAAATAAGCATAAGTATGGGTTGTATTTACAATGGTGTTTGTTCTTCACTGGTTGCCCTTTTCTCGTGGCAACGGGTCACAAATCTTGCTGCTGTGATGGCACACTGTGGAATTTCACCCAGTAGATATGGGAGTTTTTCAAAATTGGATTTGTTTTCGAATTCTTTGTGGATCTGTGTGATCTGGGGGAAATATGTATCTCTAATATGGTCATACATTGGGCAGTAGGTTAGGAAGTGCAGCTCAGTTTCCACCTCATTTTGTGGGCAGTGAGCACATAGCCTGTCTTCTCTTGAGAGCCATGTCTGCCTACGGCGGCCTTTCTCAATAGCAAGGCTATGCTCACTGAGTCTGTACATAGTCAAAGCTTTCCTTAATTTTGGGTCAGTCACAGTGGTCAGGTATTCTGCCGCTGTGTACTCTCTGTGTAGGGCCAAATAGCATTCTAGTTTGCTCTGTTTTTTTGTTAATTCTTTCCAATGTGTTAAGTAATTACCTTTTTGTTTTCTCATGATTTGGTTGGGTCCAATTGTGCTGTTGTCCTGGGGCTCTGTAGGGTGTGTTTGTGTTTGTGAACAGAGCCCCAGGACCAGCTTGCTTAGGGGACTCTTCTCCAGGTTTATCTCTCTGTAGGTGATGGCTTTGTTATGGAAGGTTTGTGAATCGCTTCCTTTTAGGTGGTTGTAGAATTTAATGGCTCTTTTCTGGATTTTGATAATTAGTGTTTTACGTTGTACACGGAGGATATTTTTGCAGAATTCTGCGTGCAGAGTCTCAATTTGGTGTTTGTCCCATTTTGTGAAGTCTTGGTTGGTGAGCGGTCCCCAGACCTCACAACCATAAAGGGCAATGGGCTCTATGACTGATTCAAGTATTTTTAGCCAAATCCTAATTGGTATGTTGAAATTTATGTTTCTTTTGATGGCATAGAATGCCCTTCTTGCCTTGTCTCTTAGATCGTTCACAGCTTTGTGGAAGTTACCTGTGGCGCTGATGTTTAGGCCAAGGTATGTATAGTTTTTTTGTGTGCTCTAGGGCAACAGTGTCTAGATGGAATTTGTATTTGTGGTCCTGGTGACTGGACCTTTTTTTGGAACACCATTTTTTTTGGTCTTACTGAGATTTACTGTCAGGGCCCAGGTCTGACAGAATCTGTGCATAAGATCTAGGTGCTGCTGTAGGCCCTCCTTGGTTGGTGACAGAAGCACCAGATCATCAGCAAACAGCAGACATTTGACTTCGGATTCTAGCAGGGGGAGGCCGGGTGCTGCAGACTTTTCTAGTGCCCGCGCCAATTCGTTGATATATATGTTGAAGAGGGTGGGGCTTAAGCTGCATCCCTGTCTAACCCCACGACCCTGTGTGAAGAAATGTGTGTGTTTTTTGACAATTTTAACCGCACACTTGTTGTTTGTGTACATGGATTTTATAATGTCATATGTTTTACCCCCAACACCACTTTCCATCAGTTTGTATAGCAGACCCTCATGCCAGATTGAGTCGAAGGCTTTTTTGAAATCAACAAAGCATGAGAAGACTTTGCCTTTGTTTTGGTTTGTTTGGTTGTCAATCAGGGTGTGCAGGGTGAATACATGGTCTGTTGTACGGTAATTTGGTAAAAAGCCAATTTGACATTTGCTCAGTACATTGTTTTCATTGAGGAAATGTACGAGTCTGCTGTTATTAATAATGCAGAGGATTTTCCCAAGGTTACTGTTGACACATATTCCACGGTAGTTATTGGGGTCAAATTTGTCTCCACTTTTGTGGATTGGGGTGATCAGTCCTTGGTTCCAAATATTGGGGAAGATGCCAGAGCTAAGTATGATGTTAAAGAGTTTTAGTATAGCCAACTGGAATTTGTTGTCTGTATATTTGATCATTTCATTGAGGATACCATTGACACCACAGGCCTTTTTGGGTTGGAGGGTTTTTATTTTGTCCTGTAACTCATTCAATGTAATTGGAGAATCCAGTGGGTTCTGGTAGTCTTTAATAGTTGATTCTAAGATCTGTATTTGATCATGTATATGTTTTTGCTCTTTATTCTTTGTTATAGAACCAAAAAGATTGAAGAAGTGGTTTACCCATACATCTCCATTTTGGATAGATAATTCTTCGTGTTGTTGTTTGTTTAGTGTTTTCCAATTTTCCCAGAAGTGGTTAGAGTCTATGGATTCTTCAATTGCATTGAGCTGATTTCTGACATGCTGTTCCTTCTTTTTCCGAAGTGTATTTCTGTATTGTTTTAGTGATTCACCATAGTGAAGGCGTAGACTCAGGTTTTCCGGGTCTCTATGTTTTTGGTTGGACAGGTTTCTCAATTTCTTTCTTAGATTTTTGCATTCTTCATCAAACAATTTGTCATTATTGTTAATTTTCTTTGGTTTTCTATTTGAGATTTTTAGATTTGATAGGGAAGCTGAGAGGTCAAATATACTGTTAAGATTTTCTACTGCCAAGTTTACACCTTTACTATTACAGTGGAACGTTTTACCCAGGAAATTGTCTAAAAGGGATTGAATTTGTTGTTGCCTAATTGTTTTTTGGTAGGTTTCCAAACTGCATTCCTTCCATCTACAGCATTTCTTAATGTTACTCAGTTCCTTTGGCTTTGATGCCTCATGATTGAGTATTGCTCTGTTTAAGTAGACTGTGATTTTGCTGTGGTCTGATAGGGGTGTTAGTGGACTGACTGTGAACGCTCTGAGTGATTCTGGGTTGAGGTCAGTGATAAAGTAGTCTACAGTACTACTGCCAAGAGATGAGCTATAGGTGTACCTACCATAGGAGTCCCCTCGAAGCCTACCGTTGACTATGTACATACCCAGCGTGCGACAGAGCTGCAGGAGTTGTGACCCGTTTTTGTTGGTTATGTTGTCATAGTTGTGCCTAGGGGGGCATATGTGGGAGGGGATGCTGTCACCTCCAGGCAGATGTTTGTCCCCCTGTGTGAGGAGGGTGTCAGGTTCTTGTCCGGTTCTGGCATTTAGGTCGCCACAGACTAGTACATGTCCCTGGGCCTGGAAATGATTGATTTTGCCCTCCAGGATGGAGAAGCTGTCTTCATTAAAATATGGGGATTCTAGTGGGGGGATATAGGTAGCACACAGGAGGACATTTTTCTCTGTTAGGATAATTTCCTTTTGAATTTCTAGCCAAATGTAGAATGTTCCTGTTTTGATTAATTTAATGGAGTGAGTTAGGTCTGCTCTATACCAAATTAGCATACCCCCTGAGTCCCTTCCCTGTTTCACACCTGGTAGTTTGGTGGATGGGACTACCAGCTCTCTGTAACCTAGAGGGCAACCAGTGGGTCCATCTCCTCTATACCAGGTTTCTTCCAGGATGACAATGTCTGTATTACCGATTTCTTTGGTGAAGGCAGATGACCTCAGGCCTTGGATATTCCAGGATAATATAGTGAAGGCTTTTTGTTCCATAGAGTGTCCAATGTTGTTGGTCGTGGTTTGGCCTCAGGCCAGTAAGTGTGAGCAGAGCCTGCTGAGCATCTGGTACATGCCATTGCCTTGGGCGAGTGTGAGAGTGGGGGTTGGGACTGTTTTCCCGCTCACTACCTGGGCGTATGTGTGGCTTCCATGTTGAGGCCCTCTTTGCGGGGGTGGGGTGCATGGGGTGGGCAGGAGTGGCATAGGTCTGATCTGAGGGGGCCTAAATGGAGTGTGGGCATGGTTGACGTGGGGGGATGTTGATTGGTTGGGGTGGGGGTGTGGATGTGTCTGGGTGTACTGTGGTCTGGATGTAATTCCTCTTGGCGTGGGTCCTCTATGTGTAGGTCCAGGGGGGGTCCTGCAGATCTGGGAGGGTGTCTCGCTGGTCTGGGTGGGGAGTCTATTGATCTGTTGCTCCTGTGTGAAGTGTTGGGGTTACGTGTGAAAGCGATGTCCTTTAGAGTCCTGGCAAAGGTGGGCACTGCTGCCTTGTAGAGGTGGACCTGGTCATAGAGGCTGTTCAAGTCCAGGGTGGAGTGGTGGGCCAGGAAAACATTTGGTTTTGAGGCACAGTCATGGGAAATACTCGCGTTTACCCGCTGTATTGTGGCAGGGTGGAAGTCTTTTCGTGGTAGCAGGGTGGAGATAACCACTTGTGCTCTCTCTCTCTCTCTCTCTCTCTCTCTCTCTCTCTCTCTCTCTCTCTCTCTCTCTCTCTCTCTCTCTCTCTCTGATTCACTCTCTCTTTTCCTTGTTACCTCATGTAACAAGGAATGTTTTTCTCCCTCCATGTTTCCCCCTTTCTCTCCCTCTTGTGTTCTCATTCTCTGCGTGAACCCAGATAATTTGACAAAAGTATTTCTCATGCAACCTGGCTTAAACGTGGGAATATGGCATCCTGTAACATCTTACAACTAATACAAAACTAAACCCATAATCAGCACTGATCACATATGTGAGCTAGAATGAGCTAGAGAACAAGTGGGAGAACGAGTGAAAAAAAATAGAGGGATAACTTCAAGTGCTGAACTTTCATCACATCAGCCATAATGATCATTGTCTCCTGCTGGTTTGGGTGTGTTGTACAGTACATGTTCATTCCATAGCAGCCGTTGGAGCAGGAGCCGAGCTCCCGCAGTGGAATGCTTGCAGTAACTCATGGCCCGAGGACATCTCTCCTCTCCACAGCTCCATCTCTCTCCCATGGCCCTAAAGATGATTGTGGGTAGCACACTGGCTGCCACGCTCGTAATAATCACCATCAATCAACTTGAAAGACTGTCAGCTAATAGTGGTTATATTGGTTTATACAATGGGATGGGGCGCCATGTCGCCCATATGTTCTCAGAGTAATTATCGAAATCGGCGTCGGCGTCGGCGTGTACCAACACATCAAACTCAGGCTTGATGGTTTATTGCTGTTGGTCATTCATTAGTATAGGTCTCCTCTCTTCACTAGGATAGGTCTCCTCTCTTCATTAGGATAGGTCTCCTCTCTTCATTAGGATAGGTCTCCTCTCTTCATTAGGATAGGTCTCCTCTCTTCATTAGGATAGGTCTCCTCTCTTCATTAGGATAGGTCTCCTCTCTTCATTAGGATAGGTCTCCTCTCTTCACTAGGATAGGTCTCCTCTCTTCATTAGGATAGGTCTCCTCTCTTCACTAGGATAGGTCTCCTCTCTTCATTAGGATAGGTCTCCTCTCTTCACTAGGATAGGTCTCCTCTCTTCACTAGGATAGGTCTCCTCTCTTCATTAGGATAGGTCTCCTCTCTTCACTAGGATAGGTTTCCTCTCTTCACTAGGATAGGTCTCCTCTCTTCACTAGGATAGGTCTCCTCTCTTCACTAGGATAGGTCTCCTCTCTTCACTAGGATAGGTCTCCTCTCTTCATTAGGATAGGTCTCCTCTCTTCACTAGGATAGGTCTCCTCTCTTCATTAGGATAGGTCTCCTCTCTTCACTAGGATAGGTCTCCTCTCTTCATTAGGATAGGTCTCCTCTCTTCACTAGGATAGGTCTCCTCTCTTCATTAGGATAGGTCTCCTCTCTTCATTAGGATAGGTCTCCTCTCTTCATTAGGATAGGTCTCCTCTCTTCATTAGGATAGGTCTCCTCTCTTCACTAGGATAGGTCTCCTCTCTTCATTAGGATAGGTCTCCTCTCTTCATTAGGATAGGTCTCCTCTCTTCACTAGGATAGGTCTCCTCTCTTCACTAGGATAGGTCTCCTCTCTTCATTAGGATAGGTCTCCTCTCTTCATTAGGATAGGTCTCCTCTCTTCATTAGGATAGGTCTCCTCTCTTCATTAGGATAGGTCTCCTCTCTTCATTAGGATAGGTCTCCTCTCTTCATTAGGATAGGTCTCCTCTCTTCATTAGGATAGGTCTCCTCTCTTCACTAGGATAGGTCTCCTCTCTTCATTAGGATAGGTCTCCTCTCTTCATTAGGATAGGTCTCCTCTCTTCATTAGGATAGGTCTCCTCTCTTCACTAGGATAGGTCTCCTCTCTTCATTAGGATAGGTCTCCTCTCTTCACTAGGATAGGTCTCCTCTCTTCACTAGGATAGGTCTCCTCTCTTCACTAGGATAGGTCTCCTCTCTTCACTAGGATAGGTCTCCTCTCTTCATTAGGATAGGTCTCCTCTCTTCATTAGGATAGGTTTCCTCTCTTCATTAGGATAGGTCTCCTCTCTTCATTAGGATAGGTCTCCTCTCTTCACTAGGATAGGTCTCCTCTCTTCATTAGGATAGGTTTCATCTCATTAGGATAGGTTTCATCTCATTAGGATAGGTTTCATCTCATTAGGATAGGTTTCCTCTCATTAGGATAGGTTTCATCTCATTAGGATAGGTTTCATCTCATTAGGATAGGTTTCATCTCATTAGGATAGGTTTCATCTCCTCATTAGGATAGGTTTCATCTCATTAGGATAGGTTTCATCTCATTAGGATAGGTTTCATCTCCTCATTAGGATAGGTTTCATCTCATTAGGATAGGTTTCATCTCATTAGGATAGGTTTCATCTCATTAGGATAGGTTTCATCTCATTAGGATAGGTTTCATCTCATTAGGATAGGTTTCCTCTCATTAGGATAGGTTTCATCTCATTAGGATAGGTTTCATCTCCTCATTAGGATAGGTTTCCTCTCATTAGGATAGGTTTCCTCTCATTAGGATAGGTTTAATCTCATTAGGATAGGTCTCCTCTCCTCATTAGGATAGGTTTCATCTCATTAGGATAGGTTTCCTCTCTTCATTAGGATAGGTTTCCTCTCTTCATTAGGATAGGTCTCCTCTCTTCATTAGGATAGGTCTCCTCTCTTCATTAGGATAGGTCTCCTCTCTTCATTAGGATAGGTCTCCTCTCTTCATTAGGATAGGTTTCCTCTCTTCATTAGGATAGGTCTCCTCTCTTCATTAGGATAGGTCTCCTCTCTTCAGGTTTCATCTAGGATAGGTCTCCTCTCTTCATTAGGATAGGTTTCATCTCATTAGGATAGGTTTCATCTCATTAGGATAGGTTTCATCTCATTAGGATAGGTTTCATCTCATTAGGATAGGTTTCATCTCATTAGGATAGGTTTAGGATAGGTTTCATCTCATTAGGATAGGTTTCATCTCCTCATTAGGATAGGTTTCATCTCATTAGGATAGGTTTCATCTCATTAGGATAGGTTTCATCTCCTCATTAGGATAGGTTTCATCTCATTAGGATAGGTTTCATCTCATTAGGATAGGTTTCATCTCATTAGGATAGGTTTCATCTCATTAGGATAGGTTTCATCTCATTAGGATAGGTTTCCTCTCATTAGGATAGGTTTCATCTCATTAGGATAGGTTTCATCTCCTCATTAGGATAGGTTTCCTCTCATTAGGATAGGTTTCCTCTCATTAGGATAGGTTTCATCTCATTAGGATAGGTCTCCTCTCCTCATTAGGATAGGTTTCATCTCATTAGGATAGGTTTCATCTCATTAGAATAGGTTTCATCTCATTAGGATAGGTTTCATCTCATTAGGATAGGTTTCATCTCATTAGGATAGGTTTCATCTCATTAGGATAGGTTTCATCTCATTAGGATAGGTTTCATCTCCTCATTAGGATAGGTTTCATCTCATTAGGATAGGTTTCATCTCATTAGGATAGGTCTCCTCTCCTCATTAGGATAGGTTTCCTCTCATTAGGATAGGTTTCATCTCATTAGGATAGGTCTCCTCTCCTCATTAGGATAGGTTTCATCTCATTAGGATAGGTTTCATCTCATTAGGATAGGTTTCATCTCATTAGGATAGGTTTCATCTCATTAGGATAGGTTTCCTCTCATTAGGATAGGTTTCATCTCATTAGGATAGGTTTCATCTCATTAGGATAGGTTTCATCTCCTCATTAGGATAGGTTTCATCTCATTAGGATAGGTTTCCTCTCATTAGGATAGGTTTCATCTCATTAGGATAGGTTTCATCTCATCATTAGGATAGGTTTCATCTCATTAGGATAGGTTTCATCTCATTAGGATAGGTTTCATCTCATTAGGATAGGTTTCCTCTCCTCATTAGGATAGGTTTCATCTCATTAGGATAGGTTTCATCTCATTAGGATAGGTTTCCTCTCCTCATTAGGATAGGTTTCATCTCATTAGGATAGGTTTCATCTCATTAGGATAGGTTTCTCATTAGGATAGGTTTCATCTCATTAGGATAGGTTTCATCTCATTAGGATAGGTTTCATCTCATTAGGATAGGTTTCAGGTTTCTCTCATTAGGATAGGTTTCATCTCATTAGGATAGGTTTCCTCTCATTAGGATAGGTTTCATCTCATTAGGATAGGTTTCATCTCATTAGGATAGGTTTCATCTCATTAGGATAGGTTTCATCTCATTAGGATAGGTTTCATCTCATTAGGATAGGTTTCCTCTCATTAGGATAGGTTTCATCTCATTAGGATAGGTTTCATCTCATTAGGATAGGTTTCATCTCATTAGGATAGGTTTCATCTCATTAGGATAGGTTTCATCTCATTAGGATAGGTTTCATCTCATTAGGATAGGTTTCATCTCATTAGGATAGGTTTCATCTCATTAGGATAGGTTTCATCTCATTAGGATAGGTTTCATCTCATTAGGATAGGTTTCATCTCATTAGGATAGGTTTCATCTCATTAGGATAGGTTTCATCTCATTAGGATAGGTTTCATCTCATTAGGATAGGTTTTTCATCTCATTAGGATAGGTTTCATCTCATTAGGATAGGTTTCATAGGATAGGTTTCATCTCATTAGGATAGGTTTCCTCTCATTAGGATAGGTTTCATCTCATTAGGATAGGTTTCCTCTCATTAGGATAGGTTTCATCTCATTAGGATAGGTTTCATCTCATTAGGATAGGTTTCATCTCATTAGGATAGGTTTCATCTCATTAGGATAGGTTTCATCTCATTAGGATAGGTTTCATCTCATTAGGATAGGTTTCCTCTCATTAGGATAGGTTTCCTCTCCTCATTAGGATAGGTTTCCTCTCCTCATTTGGATAGGTTTCCTCTCCTCATTAGGATAGGTTTCATCTCATTAGGATAGGTTTCATCTCATTAGGATAGGTTTCATCTCATTAGGATAGGTTTCCTCTCATTAGGATAGGTTTCATCTCATTAGGATAGGTTTCATCTCATTAGGATAGGTTTCCTCTCATTAGGATAGGTTTCATCTCATTAGGATAGGTTTCATCTCATTAGGATAGGTTTCATCTCATTAGGATAGGTTTCATCTCATTAGGATAGGTTTCATCTCATTAGGATAGGTTTCATCTCATTAGGATAGGTTTCATCTCATTAGGATAGGTTTCTTCTCCTCATTAGGATAGGTTTCATCTCATTAGGATAGGTTTCATCTCATTAGGATAGGTTTCCTCTCATTAGGATAGGTTTCATCTCATTAGGATAGGTTTCATCTCATTAGGATAGGTTTTCTCTCATTAGGATAGGTTTCATCTCATTAGGATAGGTTTCATCTCATTAGGATAGGTTTCATCTCATTAGGATAGGTTTCATCTCATTAGGATAGGTTTCATCTCATTAGGATAGGTTTCATCTCATTAGGATAGGTTTCCTCTCATTAGGATAGGTTTCATCTCATTAGGATAGGTTTCATCTCATTAGGATAGGTTTCATCTCATTAGGATAGGTTTCATCTCATTAGGATAGGTTTCATCTCATTAGGATAGGTTTCATCTCATTAGGATAGGTTTCATCTCATTAGGATAGGTTTCCTCTCATTAGGATAGGTTTCATCTCATTAGGATAGGTTTCATCTCATTAGGATAGGTTTCATCTCATTAGGATAGGTTTCCTCTCATTAGGATAGGTTTCATCTCATTAGGATAGGTTTCATCTCATTAGGATAGGTTTCATCTCATTAGGATAGGTTTCATCTCCTCATTAGGATAGGTTTCATCTCATTAGGATAGGTTTCATCTCCTCATTAGGATAGGTTTCATCTCATTAGGATAGGTTTCCTAGGGATGGGATTTTAAAGGGACTTCAGTGAGTATACACATCGTTCCTATCGATGTTGTCCTTTCTACTCAGAGACCAGTGAATACGGGTGGGAAGTCATGTGTGTGTCTTAGTTATAGTGGTCTATGATGTTGTGCTAAAACCTATTGCAACCTTTATGGTGCTACTATGTTATTTTGACAATTTATTCCACAAATATGAATAGCTGTGGTCCTGTGTTTCAATGCCAGTCCTCTTCAAATCAATATGTTTCTTGTGATGTATTTGCAGGGTATCCTCTTTGCCATTTTGACTTGTTTTGATACCGCCCCGGATAGCAATAACCAGTACATTTAAGATATCTGCTCCTTTGACTCCTGTGTTGGCAGCAGCCCAAACTGACAGGCCTCAGACTGGGTTATTGACCTCACTCTCCGGAGTGTGAATGGTGGGGGTTCCATTGCTCTTTGAGCAGCATTTAATAATGTCATTAGAATTAGAAACGGATTTGCACTATTATTGTTAAAGTTAGTGTGTTTTGTGTTTGTTTCTTTGTGTGCGTGCATGTGCCTGTGTGTGTTGTGTGGTTTGACCAGCAGGTAAGGTAGGCCAGTCCAGAAGCAAGTCTAAATGCTTCAGGTATCAAGCTGGCTGCTCATTCAAAGAACTACTCGTGCTGCTCTGTTGCCTCTCCCCATTGCTACCGCTGGCTGATACACAATGCATCAGACAACCTCTAAGTCCAAAACCCAATACCATGATTCAACTCATCAACTCTTATTTCCAGAACGGCTGAGTGAAGGTTGGCACTGCATGCTCACCAGGCCTATAGGTCAGTTATGGACGTGATTTGTACGCATGCATGTATACACACACACACACACACACACACACACACACACACACACACACACACACACACACACACACACACACACACACACACACACACACACACACACACACACACACACACACACACACACACACACACACACACACAGACACAGACACAAACGCACAGCCACAAATACACACACGCGTACACACACGCATACACACGCGCACTGTAAGGCAGGTAGGCGTTTCCCCTGAGGGAGAGAAGGGGTTGAAGTACACTCAGGACTGAGTCATTTGTCACCGTTCAGCAGCAGGTCAGTCCGCTCCCTCTCAGCCCAGTGTGAGTTGGGTAAGTGAAGGGTTTATTCAGGATGGCATAGACAAACATCAGAAGTGAACGGAGGCTAAGGTTGGCTGCGCTCTAGGAGTGGCATTTGGGTAAATTGAAGGTTCAGTGGGAAAGAGAAAAGGGGTTTGTGAGCATAATGTGTGTGTGTGTGTGTTTATGTAACAATACAGTACGTGTATGTGCAAATCCAGCAACATCTATAACTATACTGCTTGATCTAATCTACCATGGGAATGGGACTACAGTAGTTTAGGTTCACTATCAGAGGACTGAGAGGCTATTTCTGGGCCATACTCAAATTGATTTGCATTCATTAGTCTTTATTTCTCATTATTTTCACTGTGTGTGTGTGTGTGTGTGTGTGTGTGTGTGTGTGTGTGTGTGTGTGTGTGTGTGTGTGTGTGTGTGTGTGTGTGTGTGTGTGTGTGTGTGTGTGTGTGTGTGTGTGTGTGTGTGTGTGTGTGTGTTCATTTGCATTTGCTTTTCTGCATGTGTGTGTGTGTGTGTGTGTGTGTGTGTGTGTGTGTGTGTGTGTGTGTGTGTGTGTGTGTGTGTGTGTGTGTGTGTGTGTGTGTGTGTGTGTGTGTGTGTGTGTGTGTGTGTGTGTGTTCATTTGCTTTTCTGCATGTGTGCGTGTGTGTGTGTGTGTGTGTGTGTGTGTGTGTGTGTGTGTGTGTGTGTGTGTGTGTGTGTGTGTGTGTGTGTGTGTGTGTGTGTGTGTGTGTGTGTGTGTGTGTGTGTGTGTGTGTGTTCATTTGCTTTTCTGCATGTGTGCGTGTGCGTGTGTGTGTGTGCATGTGTTCATGTGCTTGTCTGTTGTGTGTGTTGATGTCCATTGTGTTTGTGTTGATGGGTATTGTGTGTGTGTTGATGGGTATTGTGTGTGTGTTGATGGGTATTGTGTGTGTGTTGATGGGTATTGTGTGTGTTGATGGGTATTGTGTGTGTGTGTCGATGGGTATTGTGTGTGTGTTGATGGGTATTGTGTGTGTGTGTCGATGGGTATTGTGTGTGTGTGTTGATGGGTATTTGGGACATATATTTGGGACAAGATCTATTCTAGATATATTTATGTGGAGAGCACACGTTGACGGATATAGCATGTAACAGATTGGGGTGTGAGGGAGTTTGAGGTAAAGTACAGTAGAGTATTTGGAGCAGAAGCAGACAGCTACTACACTTCACGTGTCTGTGTACAACGTTGGGTCTAGAAAGTTGCCATTGTTTGAGTGTATCTGAGGCAGAATGAGATGGCTATAATAATGTGGCTATGGGCAGCCAGAGACCGAGCATATGGTTACTGTACTCTATACTGTTATTATAAACTGGGTGGTTCAGGCCATGAATGCTGATTGGCTGAAAGCCGTGGTATATCAGACCGTATATGACAAAACTTTTATTTTTACTGCTCTAATTACATTGGTAACCAGTTTATAATAGCAATAAGGCACCACGGGGGTTTGTGATATATGACCAATATACCACGGCTAAGGGTGTTGCGTCGTGCCTAAGAACAGCCCTTATATATTGGCCATATACCACACCCCCTCATGCCTTATTGCTTTAATAGAACTGGAGCAGAGAGAAGATGTACACACTGCTCTCCATGCTCTGCCCTCTGGCTCCAAACCTGGAGACACTACAGTTACCCCTCACTAATTACAACCACATATAGGCCCAGGTGGGGAGGGCGAGTGGGTATGGGGTCCCTACAGGAACATGCTGCACTTGATGTCATACCATACATGTATGCACACACAGACACACACACAGACACACACACTGGGTACAGTTGACGCACGTCAACCACGTCAAGTCAGCTGACTTGAAGTGGTTCTTTAGGGCAGTCGGGGGGGGACAGACTTAACCAATGAGAGAGAGGGTAGATAAGTAAGCACTTGCTATTTCAGGAAATGATGCGATTATGCTGCGGGACTTGTGATTTGTGGTTTAGTACGTTACCCTGCGTCACTACTTCATTGCTCCAGACCAGCGCAAGGGGGAGTTAGAACACTGATTATGCTTTTGGGTCCCAAGGCGCTAATGTGTCTCTACCTGACAATGAATGGGCGATATAAACCTAAATAGAAACTGATGCACGACTTCAGTATTACTTACTAAAAGTCTTATTACAGGTTGTTATTCTAAGAGAAACTTAGACTACAATTAGGGTGTGGAAATGTTAGGATTATTTTTCTCTTACTGTAGTACTGTAGCCTACTCCCGACCGGTCATGTTGTACAGCCCCTAGGTGGCACAGTGGTCTAAGACACTGCAGTGTGTTGCTACAGATGCTGGTTCAATACACGTGCCGGCCTTGACTGGAAGACCCATGAAATGACTGTAGGTTTTTGGTTTCTCTCACTCTAAAAACAGAAATAAATGATTTTAAATAACACCTGGCTTTATTTACAAATTAGTAACAATGTCTCACCCCATGTTCAAGAATGCCCTTTTTCTCACTCATTTTACGTTATTTGAAAAACGAAATCATCTACAAAACATGGTTATTTTTTACAGAAAGCTATTATTATTATTATTATTATTATTAATTTATAATTCTATAAAAGCCTGTTGGATATTCTCACAGATATGTTATTAACCCTGTTATTAGCACGACAATATACAGTATATTGGTCATATTGGTCATGGCTCCTGAGTGGCACAAAATGGGATTGCCTTGCAGTTCTCCAGCTGTATCCACTGAAATAGCGGTGGGCGCACGAGGTTCAAGGCACGAGGGCAGGGGGCACGGGATGGGCCGCAGAGCCATGCACAGAAGACGGACCTAACCCATGGGGAAGGGAGGAGGAGGAGGAGGAAGTGGCCCGATTAGCAACATAATCAAAGTGATGACAATCGGGGATCTTCTGTATACTTATGGCCTATTGTAAGCTGCAAGTCACACCTTTCCAGTACTCCTCACCCCGCCCCAAACTCCACCCTCTAACATAGTTACCATTCAGAAATTAGCTGTTTATCTAAAACAAATGACATTTGCGAACAAACGAACAGACGAAATGGACATAGTTTTCTCAAGCCAGCTTCTTCCTATGATGCTACCCGTTCCAGGGTTAGGACCATAACCACCAGAGGACTTGAAAATGAGCCAGAGCTGAGAGGATCACCAACAGGTATTTTGGTTTCAGTGCATTTTCTTTAAAAAAAATGTACATAGCCTATCAATGTTTACGCAGCATTTGTATGTTGGAGTCACTTTTACTTCTTAATTGATCTAGCATTTCTATCATAGGCCACTATAATCGATGGGGACTCAGGGCGGTACCATTCTACTCATCTGATGATGGGGACTCAGGGCGGTACCATTCTACTCCTCTGATGATGGGGACTCAGGGCGGTACCATTCTACTCATCTGATGATGGGGACTCAGGGCGGTACCATTCTACTCATCTGATGATGGGGACTCAGGGTGGTACCATTCTACTCATCTGATGATGGGGACTCAGGGTGGTACCATTCTACTCATCTGATGATGGGGACTCAGGGTGGTACCATTCTACTCATCTGATGATGGGGACTCAGGGCGGTACCATTCTACTCATCTGATGATGGGGACTCAGGGCGGTACCATTCTACTCATCTGATGATGGGGACTCAGGGCGGTACCATTCTACTCATCTAATGATGGGGACTCAGGGCGGTACCATTCTACTCATCTGATGATGGGGACTCAGGGTGGTACCATTCTACTCATCTGATGATGGGGACTCAGGGTGGTACCATTCTACTCATCTGATGAAGGTGCACATGGATCAGGTTCAAACTTTGAAGACCGAGATCGAGTCATTGAAGGCAGACTGGCAGAAAGTGAAACATTATCTGAAGGCAGAGATACAGGTGACAGCTGATGCATTGGCAGAGAGTCAGGCAGCATTGGCAGAGAGTCAGGCGGCATTGGCAGAGAGTCAGGCAGCATTGGCAGAGAGTCAGGCAGCATTGGCAGAGAGTCAGGCAGCATTGGCAGAGAGTCAGGCAGCATTGGCAGAGAGTCAGGCAGCATTGGCAGAGAGTCAGGCGGCATTGGCAGAGAGTCCGGCAGCATTGGCAGAGAGTCAGGCAGCATTGGCAGAGAGTCAGGCGGCATTGAGAGAGAGTCAGGCAGCATTGGCAGAGAGTCAGGCAGCATTGGCAGAGAGTCAGGCAGCATTGGCAGAGAGTCAGGCGGCATTGGCAGAGAGTCAGGCAGCATTGGCAGAGAGTCAGGCAGCATTGGCAGAGAGTCAGGCAGCATTGGCAGAGAGTCAGGCAGCATTGGCAGAGAGTCAGGCAGCATTGGCAGAGAGTCAGGCGGCATTGGCAGAGAGTCCGGCGGCATTGGCAGAGAGTCAGGCAGCATTGGCAGCGAGTCAGGCAGCATTGGCAGAGAGTCAGGCAGCATTGGCAGAGAGTCAGGCAGCATTGGCAGAGAGTCAGGCAGCATTGGCAGAGAGTCAGGCAGCATTGGCAGAGAGTCCGGCGGCATTGGCAGAGAGTCAGGCAGCATTGGCAGAGAGTCAGGCAGCATTGGCAGAGAGTCCGGCAGAGAATGACGCGTTGAAGAGGGCGGGGAACGAGATGGAGTCACAATCCTTGCCAGGCACAACTGTGAGCTCTGGAGCTCCACCTCCATCAGGCAGCGTCAACATACCTGACGGGTGCATCAGGTCGTCGGTTCAACCTGACATTTCCATTCCTCTTCTGACAACAGAACTTGACCAACTGCTCACCAGGCACAGCATGGACCGTCCAGACCGTTTTGCTGTTCTGCTATTCCAAGGATGTGTAAACGAAGAGAGATACCCCGAGTGGTCACAGAATACCAACTGAGAAAAGTACTCAAAATGCAGATGTTTATTTAGTTATGGATCCATAACAAATTACTATGGGAAAGAATATCACTGAATTACAGAAATATTGGAACAAAGTTGTCTAATGAAGGTAAACAAATTGTTGCTTACTGGAAAATACTCTTTCAAACACACACTGTCATGTTGTACAGCTCCATTACGGCTATTAGCAGGGCTATATTTTGGCCTTTATAAATATGATTTTGGCCTTTATTCGGATTACAAATCGCTCACTGTCATCGCTGCTCTGACACAAGCATGGAGAAACAAAAACGTTCATTATATTCCATGATATTCTTTATATGTGTGACTGAATATAAACAAGTGATGTCTGCTCAGTAATCCAGTTGATGGCACAGTCATATAGCTTCGACACCTTCATAAAACGACCTCGTGCAACCTCAAAATGTCAGATAGAGCGTATACTGTACAGTACTGTATTTCTCCGACAGCATCTTTATGCTTCGTTAATAAAATGAGGATAAAAATACTCTTTCAAAATACAGATGTTTATTTAGTTACGGATCCATAATGAATTACTAAGAGAATAAATATCACTGAATTACAGAAATATTGGAAGAAAGTTGTCCAATGAAGGGAAACAAATTGGAGGGAGAATTCTATTGTCAAATGTATACTTAGTTGTATACAAATGTATACTCCTGTCTCAGCCTCCAGTATTTATGCTGAAGTAGTTTATGTGTCGGGGGGCTAGGGTCAGTTTGTTATATCTGGAGTACTTCTCCTGTCTTATCTGGTGTCCTGTGTGAATTTAAATATGCTCTCTCTTATTCCATCTTTCTTTCTATCTCTCGGAGGACCTGAGCCCTAGGACCATGCCTCAGGACTACCTGGCATGATGACTCCTTGCTGTCCCCAGTCCACCTGGCCGTGCTGCTGCTCCAGTTTCTACTGTTCTGCCTGTGATTATTATTATTTGACCATGCTGGTCATTTATGAACATTTGAACATCTTGGCCATGTTCTATTATAATCTCCACCCGGCACAGCCAGAAGAGGACTGGCAACCCCTCATAGCCTGGTTCCTCTCTAGGTTTCTTCCTAGGGAGTTTTTCCTAGCCACCGTGCTTCTACACCTGCATTGCTTGCTGTTTGGGGTTTTAGGCTGGGTTTCTGTACAGCACTTTTTCTGTACAGCACATTGAGATGTCAGCTGATGTACGAAGGGCTATACAAATACATTTGATTTGATTTGATTTAGTTAGGTTGGCTGTATCACAACTGGCCTTGATTGGTTGCAATTTCATTTTAATCCACCAGAAAAGAGAAAACACATCCAACCGTGATTGGGAGTCCCGTAGGGCTGCACACAATTGGCCCAGCGTTTCTCTCCCTCTAAAAACAGAAATAAATGTTTTGGCCTTTACAATTATTATTTTGGCCTTTAATCAGATTACAATGGCTCCCTTTTGTTTAAAAAAAATGAAAAAACTCCAAAGTAATAGAGCCAGCACTGTCACGCCTTGGTCTTGGTATTTTGTGTTTTCATTATTTATTTGGTCAGGCCAGGGTGTGACACGGGTTTATTTTGTGGTGTGTTTTTGTAATGGGGTTTAGTAGGTATTGGGATTGTGGTTGAGTAGGGTTGTCTAGCATAGTCTATGGCTGCCTGAGGCGGTTCTCAATCAGAGTCAGGTGATTCTCGTTGTCTCTGATCGGGAACCATATTTAGGTAGCCTGGGTTTCACTGTGTGTTTTGTGGGTGATTGTTCCTGTCTCTGTGTTTGTTGTCACAAGATAGGCTGTATAGGTTTTCACGGTTCATTTGTTGTTTTGTAGATTTAAGTTATTTCATGTATTGTTCATTTTTTCATTAAAGAACATGAGTAACCACCACGCCGCATTTGGTCCGCTCCTCTTTCAACAGACGAACGCCATTACAAGCACCTACATAAAGCTGAGTGACTCACTCATTCATTGCTTTGGGTCAAAATAAATAATTACCAACATTCTTTCTGATAGTCTTTAATAAAGAAATGTTTTGATTATCCTGACCTGGACACCATGTACAGTATTATAATACCCCATTATGGGCTGGTAGTAGGACAATATACCTTTACCACCATCTCTCTGTATTTTTAATCTTTGTGGATGGAGCCTCCTGATTGTCTTAGCGGTCGAAGACACTGCATCACCGTGCAAAATGCGTTGCTACAGATGCAGGGTTGATACCTGTGCCGGTCGCCACCGGGAGACCCATATGTAATTATTGGCGGCGACATCATTTTATTTTTTGATTTGTTGATATACTGTAGGCCTACCGTAGGCGACATGAGTCTCACTAGTGTTGAGTAATTTGCTGTGAAAAGTGGTGTAGGTCTTATTTATTTAAAGAGCATATTGAAGTTAGAAGCAACAGGATTTGAAGCAAAAGCCTACCCACGTGTGGTCAACTATTTCAGCACCGTTTCGCGGTGCTCTGAGACAAGCATGGAGACTGGTCTTGATAAATCAATGAGATTTTTCTTTTCACTGAATCTCTGTTTGGGTATTGGTTAGACTACAATTAGTGTGTGGAAATGTTATGCTCTTTGTACTGTAGCCTACCATCACAGTACAGTGCCATATTTTCCAGTCCATCCTAACGGAAACCCTGAGGGTTTTTCGTTTTTCTTGGAACAGAAACACCATAATATGAATATAATAATTAATTAAGCCACATTTTTTAAAATCAGTCCCATATACTATGTTCTCACAAAAATAGGTTTTAAATTATCTTGTACAGACAATATTAAAGGCTATCAAATGCTTCTCAAAGATGCCCTCTGGTGGTCAAACAAGCACTAACTAGCATTAATGGTAACAGTGGCCGACACTTAAATAACGTGCAATTGAATTCTGCGGCACCACGCAAGCTGTGCTGCAGTACGCTGCAACTTTTGGAGAATCAACCACTGTAAACACACTATGTGCCATAAGTACAATAACAATATTAATCAGGGAATTTCAAATATGGACCTCGAAGCCAGTTCCACAAGTGATTTCCATTGTTCCCCTCTAATCAAGGACTGATTTATACCTGGGACACCAGGGGGTGCACTGTAATTATCAGGTAGAAGAGAAAACCAGCAGTATTGTGGACCTTGGGTTTGAATTCCTCTGACATCGTAGGAAAGGTAGGGGCGATACATCACGGCCTCTACAGTCGATTGAGACACCCGAGCGTCACACGGTGACATCATTTTGATTGTTGAATAGCTCCCTGTGTGTTTATGCTAGAGAGTTTCTTGTAGTGGCTGCAGTTCAATCCCCTCTTTCCGACGATATAACGTTTGTGCCTATTCCACAACATGGGGCAGGTGGAAGCAGCCTTGTTCTACACATGAGAGGATCCGAACAAGAACATATTTATTGTTTATACCTACAGGGGTCCTATTTTTTGTTTAAATGGCTAAATGATACATTTTATGACCATCTGAAAACAATTTCCTACATTATCTTCGTAGATATTGCCATCTAAGGGCTTAGACCTACAGGGGAATATGATACCGTAGGCATGAACTGGTAGAAGTGAAATCTTGAGCTCCAACTTTTAGATCAAGGAAGTCCCTTGCGTCCCATTAGCTGAGTTGTTTATAAGTGTGTACATCTAACGATTCTTTAATCCACTCTGTGTCTGGAACTGGAATGGTCACTCGGGTGTGGTGCTGAAGTTCAATTACTCCACAGAGTTTACACGCTATGATCCATTATTATGGTGAATATGTTTTGAATGTTTCATAAAATAATGACAGTGTTAGGATCAATAGAAACTAACTTCAGTTTAGTAACTTTCATTGGGAATATAAAAGAATTGCTCAAAAGAACCACATTTAGAACCTTCTCTCATTAAAACACATACTTTGAACAGGCCCATCGAGACATTGAGCCATTGAGCAGTCCCTTTCAGATGATTTGGAGAATGTTATGAAACCACGTAAAACCACCGTCTAGTCACAACCCCTGTATTGGGTAGGCCCAGCCCCCTGCTACCCTATTCCCTCTAAAGTCTGCTTTTCCTTTCACACAGTGGTGGAAAAAGTACCCAATTGTCATACTTGAGTAAAAGTAAATAATGAATTCACTTGAAGACGAGAGTATCGAGCTCCCGCAGTCACACACATCCTTTTCCTCAATGGTGATCGTCATAAAGTCAGTGTGACGAACCTGAACCACTGATTCTTTCACAACAGTGTCATCTATCATTTGGTCATATCATAAAACCACGCACAGTAACCAGAGGTGATTTACATGTAGTGTTATGAAATGTTATGTGTGTTTAACCGTGTTCGCCCACTGAGCTAAAGCCAAATAATTACCGTAGTCCTCAGTTCTCAGTCTGGCTAGGACCTTGCACTGCATGATGGGAGGGAAAAACCCTCATTTAGACACAACACCCTTTACCATTTTTCAAACCTGAAAGAGGTTGCACCTTTCTCTGTCTTCTCATGTGAGAAAGAAAATGGAAATCAATGCATCTGGGCAGCACAGGAGCCCCAGCCATTAATGTGGAATTGATGGCTAATGTCACAGTCATTTTTCCTCATTCACAGGCCAATAGAAGTCTGAGGAAACTGGAAAGCCTAGGTGGGAGAGTGTAGGTCAGGGGCCGAATGAGAAGGGGCAGTAGGTGCAGGGGGATTGTGGTGAGCTAAGGGTGCAAGTGTTGAAATTCTCCATGAACGGGTCAACAAAAGCATTATTTTGTTGGTCTTTCGCCAGCCCCCTCTTCCTCACTGCAGGTCCATTATGTTTTGGATCTCTGCCAGCCGTCTTCCCCCTGTGACTCATTGCCAGGTAGTAAATCATAGGTGATCCTTCCTTACACACCAGTAATGGGAAATGGGATAAATGTAGCTCAGTTGGTAGAGCATGGCGCTTGTAACGCCAGGGTAGTGGGTTCGATCCCTGGGACCACCCATACGTAGAATGTATGCACACATGACTGTAAGTCGCTTTGGATAAAAGCGTCTGCTAAATGGCATATATTATTATATTATATACCTTTGATGCATGATTCAGTAGCACCTGTTAGTCCTTTAGAACCTCCTGTACCTACATGCTGAAGGGTCCTGCTTTGTGCCTGAATGACGTCGAGCAGAGGTATCAAATACGAAAACCAACATAATGAAGTAACTATATCTAGGACTAAGTCGAGGTAAACCTGACATGCAGTTGCAGATCGTGATCCCCAGTATAGCTTTATTTAGTACAATTGTTAACCCTGACTCATGCCAAACGAGGGTGACACTCTTCAGGACCCAAGGTTCCTTTTAGGTCACTGTGGACAGTAGAGTCAAAACTTCCTACAGAGGCACTATCACAACACATCAAACAAACGGTTATAAAACACAGATTGAACCCCCCCCCCAAAAAAAAAGCCTTCCACAAACAGAGAGCCAGGGTGCAATCATCGGACTCCACCTTGTGAGAGAGGAAGTGGCGATTGTAAAAGACATCAACAACACACACAAATGTACAATACGCACACGCGCACACAGCCCTCCTACCTCACACACACAATGCAATCCCTCCAAGCCACCAGAATCACAACAGAACCAGGTTTCCATAAAGCCCAGCTCTGTAATAATCTTCAGCTCTTTAAATATTTATGGGGCAAACATCCACATTCCTCTCCCTTATATTATCTGTCATCAGAAATGATTTATCCTCTGGAAGTGTGCTAGGCTGCATTATATATAATATACGACAGCATTGTTGAATACTGGTTTCAGATTGGCTAGAAGGGCATTCTAGAACGGACATTAAAAGCAGATAACGGGACAGTTGGAAAAGATATTGGGACCCCTTGCAATCATGATGTAATAATATGCACTTACACCTGCAGACAGAACGTTCTACAAAGTTACAGAACGCTGAACCAAAAACCACACCAACTGAAATTGGTACATTATAAACGCAGGTCCAACAAGGAAAACGGATAGGCCTAGTATATACAGTATATATATGAATTCTATATAATAATTAAGTAAACAAAAAGTGTTCCAACGGTAACAACATTGTAAACTAAGCACTATGCTCAATGGTTCAAAAGCACAGTTGTTAAACGTGATTGCTGAGGAAAGGATCGGCTTGTCTGTGTTGTTAGAACGAAGGCTTACTTCACATGTGCGTATGTGTGGCCCTGCAGCTAGGAATAATGGATTGCAGTGTCCACCATTTATAGATCTGATGGCCATGCTGCTAATGTTAATTCCTTCATCCTTCTACCACCGGTTTTGTTGGGCTGTCAGGGTGAGTATCACCGCATACAGATTTAACCAAGTGCACAGGCAGAATCACTAATCACAGGTTTCAATGAGAGTTTTAAACTAGCTGAGATCGTTCTAGTGCAGATTCTACATCGACCTAAAGAGCCAATGTCTTAGTTGGATTGCATTGAATAGTCTAGTACCGTGTCTGATAGCATTATCCAATGTTTTGCAGAACCATCGAGACATGGAAATATCCGGACTCTGGCTAAATTTAAATGGGACACTGTTTACTTTGTACAATCTAACATTTGTTTTCAGATTGTTTTGTAATTTTGGCACACATACTCTTAATCTGTTATTCACCAAGCATCCCTGTCCCTTAGTAATAGTAAATTGACCACTGATGACGGCGTAGGGACCAACGCCAGATAGACTGATCAGACTTCACTGTCCAATCTTATTATGGATGACAGAGTCACCCAAAGTTGAGTTCATTTTCCTCCAAATAACATGGAGCCTCCCAGGAAAGGATGGGGAGAGATGAGTGTGTGTTGTGTGTGTGTGTGTTTGTCTGCACACAGGTGTGCCTATATATGTATGAGGACACAAAAATATGTTCCTCTTTAAAGTGGCCCCAGGATTATATTACTTTCGGTGTGGATGGGGAACAATTGCGACAATTATAAACAAATGAATGGAAAAATGATTTCCCATTCCAGCCACTGTCACAATGGGGGGAGAGGAGGCAATGGGCCAACTACGTGCTTATTTGTCTGAGCCAAGGCAGGCCTATCTCATTACAAGTCTTTACCAATTCATCCAACATCTCTCTCCCCTCATGGCTGACTAGGGACTCCTGTGCCAGATTACCGAAATGAACTCATCCTAATCTCAAATTAGAGTTAATTATGTTGTGAGCGTACAATCCTCCGACCAGGACGGTAGTCTACATCAGCTCTCTGAGAAAGCGCCGTGTGAGTCAGATGCAGAGTACTGTAGGATTTATGGAAAAGGCTACAATGAGTGACCTTGACCAGAGGGATATTGTTAATAATTTATGTTTGTGTGAATGAGTTGGTTGGTTGATTGGAAGCAAGATAGACAATAGCATTGCAATAGGTCATGAAATCCAATGGAAATCAATCCGACTTAATATAGCAGCTCACAACCCATTGGCCGAATCCATTGGCCTAACTGGGGCCACCGGGCTCACTACACCCCGTGTTGGGGAGACAAACACCCCCCTTCCATCGCTCCTAACCGTCACTGAGCGCCACGTAATTACATTTCAAAGATGGCGAGGTGCTGAAAATCCAAATAAATAACAGCGCATGTAAATCTAGCCGCTGCGCATCTCACACCCATCTGTCACCGTCGACTCTTCCTCCTCCGACCGTCACCACTACCGCCATCACTCCCTCTCATCACCCCCATGTCTTCCCACACTTTCATTCCATCATTCTCTCGTTCTCCCCAGGCTATTAGTGGCAACGCCTCAGTGACTGTTAGGAGTGATGGGAGGGGGGTGTTTGTCTCCCCTTCTTGCGGCGCTAGGTATTCTGGGTATGAGCGCCGCGGTATGGAGGGTGCAGAGGGGTGAGGAGCCAGGACCATAGAGAGTGACAGGAGTCAAGGGAATGATACTTGCAGTGACGGCAAGAGCAGGGGGCATTGGCTGGGTATCAGGGGGCATCGGCTGGGAAATCAGGGGGCATCGGCTGGGTATCAGGGGGCATCGGCTGGGAAATCAGGGGGCATTGGCTGGGTATCAGGGGGCATCGGCTGGGAAATCAGGGGGCATCGGCTGGGTATCAGGGGGCATCGGCTGGGAAATCAGGGGGCATCGGCTGGGTATCAGGGGGCATCGGCTGGGAAATCAGGGGGCATCGGCTGGGTATCAGGGGGAATCGGCTGGGAAATCAGGGGGCATCGGCTGGGTATCATGGGGGCATCGGCTGGGTATCAGGGGGCATCGGCTGGGTATCAGGGGGCATCGGCTGGGAAATCAGGGGGCATCGGCTGGGTATTGGGGAGCATCGGCTGGGTATCGTGGGGTATCGGCTGGGTATCGGGGGCATCGGCTGGGTATCGGGGGCATCGGCTGGATATCGGGGGCATCAGCCGGGTATCGGGGCATCGGCTGGGTATCGGGGCATCGGCTGGGTATCGGGGGGCATCGGCTGGGTATCGTTGGGGCTAGGGTTAGGTTCAGAATAAGGGTAAGGGTTAATGTTAGGGATAGGGTTAGGGTTAGGTTCAGAATAAGGGTAAGGGTTAATGTTAGGGATAGGGTTAGGGTTAGAATAAAGGTAAGGGTTAATGTTAGGGTTAGGTTTAGAATAAGGGTAAGGGTTAATGTTGGGGCTAGGGTTAGGGTTAGTATAAGGGTAAGGGTTAAGATAAGGGTTAGGGTTAGAATAAGGGTAAGGGTTAATGTTAGGGCTTGGGTTAGGGTTAGAATAAGGGTAAGGGTTAAGGTTAGGGCTAGGGTTAGGGTTAGAATAAGGATAAGAGTTAAGGTTAGGGCTAGGGTTAGGTTTAGAATAAGGGTAAGGGTTAAGGTTAGGGCTAGGGTTAGGGATAGTTACTTGAAATGTTACTGATAGTCTATAGACTGGAGACTATAGTCTGCAGAGGATCTACAGATGGCCCGCCCTAACGTACCTCCTGGCCCATCCAAATAAAATATTTAAATATTGACCATTTATTTGACCGCCAACAGAAAGACCCATCAATCTCAGATGAAGCATCCGAGCGAAACAGCGCCCCTCTGTCTCAGAATGTATTGACCATGTATCTGATGCTGTCAGGACTAAAAGAGTATGGCATGACATTCTCCTTCATGACCACATCAGATACATGGGGCAACATACTAAGACAGAAGGCTGCCATTTCAGTCAATAGGATGTTATTTTGGACTAACGTGCGAAGGAAATCTAGTTTTTGTGATTTGTTTTACAATGTGTTCATGCCACATTAAAAGGTAGTCTAATACAACTACATGTTATTATAAAACTCACAGTAGAACTGTTAAAACACTAATTTGCTGCTGATGAATTTAAAAAAAATATTACACGCCATTTCTAAAGTCAATCCCACCTCCGTCCTTGTCCTAAATAAGTCGATAATACACTGTCATTATTAGAATATTAATATCACAAACAGAACTGGTGTTTTAGAGAGTTTTAGGGCATTTCATTTTTTTATGGTTTTCCCCATTTCCCCTCTTTTTCTGACCAGCTATATCCCGATAGCTGAAGATGCAGTGCCCAGTTGAAAATCCCCCAGATAATCACCTCGAAAGTGAACCTAAACCATACCGAAACTAATTTCACACATATAATAAGAGATTAAACCAATGAAGTAGGCTAAAGTATGGGGAGAATGGATGAGATGATGAGCGAGGGGAAGCGAATTACACCTAATTATGTAAATGACCAAATGTGAACGAAGAACAGGGTGGGCCGTTCTATTGTAAGGATCTATTCTAATGTCCAAATGCTATGTACTCTGTTATCAGTCTACACGGGTTTACTTGGAGTAAACAGTGAGAGTGTGCGTCATGTACAATGATGGCAAGAAGACCAAGGTGAACGGATGCGCTCGTTAGCATTGCCACAAAATCTGAACGGAAAACATTTATCACGGTGACATATCTGATGAGTATTCACCCTCCGAGGTCTAAGCGCTAAAAAAAGCCAGAACTGTGCTCTCTGAGCAGGTGCCCAGGTGCTGCCAGCAAAATGAAACGGAGAGACGGGAGAGAAGGTGGCATCGGTTGGAATAGAACAAGCCGCTGAGAATTCTACAGGCTATTATCAGCACAACATGTCATCACTGAGGGAGCAGGCCTTTACATCTCAAGCAAGAAATGTAATCAGCAACACACTCAACAGCTTTCGTTGTTTCGGCTACGTGACACGGACATGTGTCAACTGATAATCGATTGTTTTGACTGTTGTCATATCAACACTTATAATGACATTATTGCTTTTGTGCCTGTTTTTCACTATCATCAGGCAAACTTGGCACATGCAACGATGTCTAGGCTACTGATGTTTTCAGTGGTGTGTTTGCTCATTTTGTTGTTATAGAGAAGCTTAGAACGGTTTCCAACACCAATGATTTCGGTTTCATAGACGTAACAAAGGCACCCCACGAATAGAATTGACTGAATGCTTCATTTGATTGATTTATTCTAACTTAGCCTCGATCCACATAGGGTGTCCTGTGAACAATTTGCCAACCCTATTGAAATCAAACGCCCGTCCAACGGATTCCTTCTCGCGCCAGCTAGAAAACGTGTTTGATGCATCTCCTATCTTTGAAATGGTGCTGCCCATGCTAAAACAGGCTTCGGTCCATTGTGCGCACTCTTGCCAACTCTATGATCAACACCAACATCCTGGTTTGTATATAACTAGTACACTTGGGCTCATTCTATTCCCTTCATTACAACATGACATATAGTGATTTACAGTGCTCTGGAGGGTAAGACATTAATTTTTCCAGCTCTTGTCTAAATTCATTATTAGAAAGTGTTCAGTCGTGAAAAAATATCTCAAGATACCTCAAAGTTCAATCAAGGTTAGATAAAATTCCTTTCTACTGACCAGATCAACAGTGCATGAGCCAAAGTCCGGGTCAGATTGGGTAGAGAGAGCAGTGGAAGCGCCAGTCAGGCCATATTGTCTAGGTCGAGACAGCAATGCAAAGGCTGTAGTCTAGTGGAGGAGCAGCAAGGACGGAGGGGACACTTCTGGTCTTTATTATTTTGGAATTTTTTGTGAGTGTAATGTTTACTGTTCATTTTCTGTTTATTTAACTTTTGTTTATTATCTACTTCACTTGCGTTGGCAAGGTTAACACATGTTTCCCATACCAATAAAGCCCTTGTTGGGGGGGGGGGGGGCTTCCCGCATCACATCTCTGTTCCATGCACGCAGGGTCGTTGACAGACTATGAGATAGATGCATGTACGGGGGGAGATGGGAGGTGGACAGCTCTGAGGGGTGGGAGAGAAGATTAGGGTGTGTGTGTGTCGGTGTGTGTGTACATCCTTGCGTACGTGCATGCATGTACATCAATCAAATGTATTTATAAAGCCCTTCTTACATCAGCTGATGTCACAAAGAGCTGTACAGAAACCCAGCCTATAACCCCAAACAGCAACAAGCAATGCAGATGTAGAAGCATAATTGTATGTGTATCAATCTCCATCATCAAGGCAACTACTCCAAAAACAACATTCGAACTGTGATAAATCCTACCTAAGACAAAAATCACAGCGGATAAATCACCTTGTTTCAAAATGTCTCCCGAGAGAGGCAACCTATAATCAGGATCTCAAAGGGAACCGCTGCCAAGATTAGGGAACCCACTTACTGGACCCCAGTGACCACACACACACACACACACACATGCGCACGCGCACGCACACGCACACACACAAAAAAACGTACATATGCACATTGAGGAAGAGGAGCAGGGATGCCACATTGAGGAAGAGGAGCAGGGATGCCACATTGAGGAAGAGGAGCAGGGATGCCACATTGAGGAAGAGGAGCAGGGATGCCACATTGAGGAAGAGGAGCAGGGATGCCACATTGAGGAAGAGGAGCAGTGATGCCACATTGAGGAAGAGGAGCAGTGACAGATGTATGGGGGTCCTGATGGGTTTAGCTACACAGCGGTTTGAGGTGTGACCCGTTAGGCAGGTGAGTGTATATTGCACTGAGGGGGGCTTGGAGGGCGTGTATGTGTGTGGGTGTGTTCCCCTGATGACCCTACCATGACAAACCTCCTCTGTATTGCACTGAGGGGGGCTTGGAGGGCGTGTATGTGTGTGGGTGTGTTCCACTGATGACCATACCATGACAAACCTCCTCTGTATTGCACTGAGGGGGGCTTGGAGGGCGTGTATGTGTGTGGGTGTGTTCCCCTGATGACCATACCATGACAAACCTCCTCTGTATTGCACCGAGGGGGGCTTGGAGGGCGTGTATGTGTGTGGGTGTGTTCCACTGATGACCATACCATGACAAACCTCCTCTGTATTGCACTGAGGGGGGCTTGGAGGGCGTGTATGTGTGTGGGTGTGTTCCACTGATGACCATACCATGACAAACCTCCTCTGTATTGCACTGAGGGGGGCTTGGAGGGCGTGTATGTGTGTGGGTGTGTTCCACTGATGACCATAACATGACAAACCTCCTCTGTATTGCACTGAGGGGGCTTGGAGGGCGTGTATGTGTGTGGGTGTGTTCCCCTGATGACCATACCATGACAAACCTCCTCTGTATTGCACTGAGGGGGCTTGGAGGGCGTGTATGTGTGTGGGTGTGTTCCACTGATGACCATACCATGACAAACCTCCTCTGTATTGCACTGAGGGGGCTTGGAGGGCGTGTATGTGTGTGGGTGTGTTCCACTGATGACCATACCATGACAAACCTCCTCTGTATTGCACTGAGGGGGCTTGGAGGGCGTGTATGTGTGTGGGTGTGTTCCACTGATGACCATACCATGACAAACCTCCTCTGTATTGCACTGAGGGGGCTTGGAGGGCGTGTATGTGTGTGGGTGTGTTCCACTGATGACCATACCATGACAAACCTCCTCTGTATTGCACTGAGGGGGCTTGGAGGGCGTGTATGTGTGTGGGTGTGTTCCCCTGATGACCATACCATGACAAACCTCCTCTGTATTGCACTGAGGGGGGCTTGGAGGGCGTGTATGTGTGTGGGTGTGTTCCACTGATGACCATACCATGACAAACCTCCTCTGTATTGCACTGAGGGGGGCTTGGAGGGCGTGTATGTGTGTGGGTGTGTTCCACTGATGACCATACCATGACAAACCTCCTCTGTATTGCACTGAGGGGGGCTTGGAGGGCGTGTATGTGTGTGGGTGTGTTCCCCTGATGACCATACCATGACAAACCTCCTCTGTATTGCACTGAGGGGGGCTTGGAGGGCGTGTATGTGTGTGGGTGTGTTCCACTGATGACCATACCATGACAAACCTCCTCTGTATTGCACTGAGGGGGGCTTGGAGGGCGTGTATGTGTGTGGGTGTGTTCCACTGATGACCATACCATGACAAACCTCCTCTGTATTGCACTGAGGGGGGCTTGGAGGGCGTGTATGTGTGTGGGTGTGTTCCACTGATGACCATACCATGACAAACCTCCTCTGTATTGCACTGAGGGGGGCTTGGAGGGCGTGTACGTGTGTGGGTGTGTTCCCCTGATGACACTACCATGACAAACCTCCTCTGTATTGCACTGAGGGGGGCTTGGAGGGCGTGTATGTGTGTGGGTGTGTTCCCCTGATGACCATACCATGACAAACCTCCTCTGTATTGCACTGAGGGGGGCTTGGAGGGTGTGTATGTGTGTGGGTGTGTTCCCCTGATGACCATACCATGACAAACCTCCTCTGTATTGCACTGAGGGGGGCTTGGAGGGTGTGTATGTGTGTGGGTGTGTTCCCCTGATGACCATACCATGACAAACCTCCTCTGTATTGCACTGAGGGGGGCTTGGAGGGTGTGTATGTGTGTGGGTGTGTTCCCCTGATGACCATACCATGACAAACCTCCTCTGTATTGCACTGAGGGGGGCTTGGAGGACGTGTATGTGTGTGGGTGTGTTCCACTGATGACCATACCATGACAAACCTCCTCTGTATTGCACTGAGGGGGGCTTGGAGGGCGTGTATGTGTGTGGGTGTGTTCCCCTGATGACCATACCATGACAAACCTCCTCTGTATTGCACTGAGGGGGGCTTGGAGGACGTGTATGTGTGTGGGTGTGTTCCCCTGATGACCATACCATGACAAACCTCCTCTGTATTGCACTGAGGGGGGCTTGGAGGGCGTGTATGTGTGTGGGTGTGTTCCCCTGATGACCATACCATGACAAACCTCCTCTGTATTGCACTGAGGGGGGCTTGGAGGGCGTGTATGTGTGTGGGTGTGTTCCCCTGATGACCATACCATGACAAACCTCCTCTGTATTGCACTGAGGGGGGCTTGGAGGGCGTGTATGTGTGTGGGTGTGTTCCCCTGATGACCATACCATGACAAACCTCCTCTGTATTGCACTGAGGGGGGCTTGGAGGACGTGTATGTGTGTGGGTGTGTTCCCCTGATGACCATACCATGACAAACCTCCTCTGTATTGCACTGAGGGGGGCTTGGAGGGCGTGTATGTGTGTGGGTGTGTTCCCCTGATGACCATACCATGACAAACCTCCTCTGTATTGCACTGAGGGGGGCTTGGAGGACGTGTATGTGTGTGGGTGTGTTCCCCTGATGACCATACCATGACAAACCTCCTCTGTATTGCACTGAGGGGGGCTTGGAGGGCGTGTATGTGTGTGGGTGTGTTCCACTGATGACCATACCATGACAAACCTCCTCTGTATTGCACTGAGGGGGGCTTGGAGGGCGTGTATGTGTGTGGGTGTGTTCCACTGATGACCATACCATGACAAACCTCCTCTGTATTGCACTGAGGGGGCTTGGAGGGCGTGTATGTGTGTGGGTGTGTTCCCCTGATGACCATACCATGACAAACCTCCTCTGTATTGCACTGAGGGGGCTTGGAGGGCGTGTATGTGTGTGGGTGTGTTCCCCTGATGACCATACCATGACAAACCTCCTCTGTATTGCACTGAGGGGGCTTGGAGGGCGTGTATGTGTGTGGGTGTGTTCCACTGATGACCATAACATGACAAACCTCCTCTGTATTGCACTGAGGGGGCTTGGAGGGCGTGTATGTGTGTGGGTGTGTTCCCCTGATGACCATACCATGACAAACCTCCTCTGTATTGCACTGAGGGGGCTTGGAGGGCGTGTATGTGTGTGGGTGTGTTCCCTGATGACCATACCATGACAAACCTCCTCTGTATTGCACTGAGGGGGCTTGGAGGGCGTGTATGTGTGTGGGTGTGTTCCCCTGATGACCATACCATGACAAACCTCCTCTGTATTGCACTGAGGGGGCTTGGAGGGCGTGTATGTGTGTGGGTGTGTTCCCCTGATGACCATACCATGACAAACCTCCTCTGTATTGCACTGAGGGGGCTTGGAGGGCGTGTATGTGTGTGGGTGTGTTCCCCTGATGACCATACCATGACAAACCTCCTCTGTATTGCACTGAGGGGGCTTGGAGGGCGTGTATGTGTGTGGGTGTGTTCCCCTGATGACCATACCATGACAAACCTCCTCTGTATTGCACTGAGGGGGCTTGGAGGGCGTGTATGTGTGTGGGTGTGTTCCACTGATGACCATACCATGACAAACCTCCTCTGTATTGCACTGAGGGGGCTTGGAGGGCGTGTATGTGTGTGGGTGTGTTCCCCTGATGACCATACCATGACAAACCTCCTCTGTATTGCACTGAGGGGGCTTGGAGGGCGTGTATGTGTGTGGGTGTGTTCCCCTGATGACCATACCATGACAAACCTCCTCTGTATTGCACTGAGGGGGCTTGGAGGGCGTGTATGTGTGTGGGTGTGTTCCCCTGATGACCATACCATGACAAACCTCCTCTGTATTGCACTGAGGGGGCTTGGAGGGCGTGTATGTGTGTGGGTGTGTTCCCCTGATGACCATACCATGACAAACCTCCTCTGTATTGCACTGAGGGGGCTTGGAGGGCGTGTATGTGTGTGGGTGTGTTCCCCTGATGACCATACCATGACAAACCTCCTCTGTATTGCACTGAGGGGGCTTGGAGGGCGTGTATGTGTGTGGGTGTGTTCCCCTGATGACCATACCATGACAAACCTCCTCTGTATTGCACTGAGGGGGCTTGGAGGGCGTGTATGTGTGTGGGTGTGTTCCCCTGATGACCATACCATGACAAACCTCCTCTGTATTGCACTGAGGGGGCTTGGAGGGCGTGTATGTGTGTGGGTGTGTTCCACTGATGACCATACCATGACAAACCTCCT
>NC_060197.1:38003674-38046174 GCF_021184085.1 Oncorhynchus gorbuscha
ATGTTTAGCCATAACATTATGCAATTGATGTCGAGAAAGCCAACTGAGAGAGGAGGGATACGCTGGTCAATGCCATTGATTCAACATGGGTTGGAACTCCATCCCTCTCTGGTAACCATCACTCTACTGTGGTCAGAGAGAGAGGTCTGATCATTTCAAAGTGTGGAGAATGATGGGAGAGGAGTGGAGAGAGAGAGAGAGATAGGAGTGGAGAGGGAAAGAGGTGGCGAGAGAGAGATAACGTGGAGATAGAGGAGTGGAGAGAGAGTGGAGATACTGTGGAGAGAGAGCAGTGTAGAGAGAGAGAGAGAGAGAGAGAGAGAGAGAGAGAGAGAGAGAGAGAGAGAGAGAGAGAGAGAGAGAGAGAGAGAGAGAGAGAGAGAGAGAGAGATAACATGGAGAGAGATATGGGTGGAGGGAGAGAGGGGAGTGGAGAGGGAGGAGTGGTGGAGAGAGAGAGGGAGACAGAGAGGGAGGGCTGGAGAGAGAGAGGAGGGGAGACAGAGAGGAAGCGGAGAAAGATAGGAGTGGAGCGAGAGAGAGAGGAGTGGCACGAGAGAGGAGTGGTGGAGAGAGAGAGAGAGAGAGAGAGAGAGAGAGAGAGAGAGAGAGAGAGAGAGAGAGAGAGAGAGAGAGAGAGAGAGAGTGGAGAGAGAGAGAGAGAGAGAGAGAGAGAGAGAGAGAGAGAGAGAGAGAGAGAGAGAGAGAGAGAGAGAGAGAGAGAGAGAGAGAGAGAGAGAGAGGAGAGAGAGAGAGAGAGAGAGAGAGAGAGAGAGAGAGAGAGAGAGAGAGAGAGAGAGAGAGAGAGAGAGAGAGAGAGAGAGAGAGAGAGAGAGAGAGAGAGAGAGAGAGAGAGAGAGAGAGAGAGAGAGAGAGAGAGAGAGAGAGAGAGAGAGTGGAGAGAGAGAGAGAGAGAGAGAGAGAGAGAGAGAGAGAGAGAGAGAGAGGAGTGGCACGAGAGAGGAGTAGTGGAGAGAGAGAGAAAGAGAGAGAGAGAAAGAGAGAGAGAGAGAGAGAGAGAGAGAGAGAGAGAGAGAGAGAGAGAGAGAGAGAGAGAGAGAGAGAGAGAGAGAGGATGCGCTGGTCAACCTGAGTTTCTGCTGTCTCATCCATCCCCCAGTTCTTCAATATGTATAACAGCAGCAGCATTGGAAGTACAGTTAAACTCCTATTTGCAGTGAGCCAAATCTGGCAAGCACAGCCAATCAACCAATACCTTCAGTCAAGCACAGCCAATCAACCAATACCTTCAGTCAAGCACAGCCAATCAACCAATACCTTCAGTCAAGCACAGCCAATCAACCAATACCTTCAGTCAAGCACAGCCAATCAACCAATACCTTCAGTCAAGCACAGCCAATCAACCAATACCTTCAGTCAAGCACAGCCAATCAACCAATACCTTCAGGCAAGAACAGTCAATCAACCAATATCTTCAGTCAAGCACAGTCAATCAACCAATACCTTCAGGCAAGCACAGCCAAAATGGTGTCTTTAACCTACATCTCATCCTCAGGTGTGTACCCAGTCTTCCTACCCTGGAGGTAGCGTGGTGAGGATGGTAGTGAGTTCTGCAGTGTTAGTAACTGACAGACCAGCTGCTGTAGTACAATGAAGGTATCCTCTTTACAATCCCACTGACATACTGCATGTTCAACTGGCATTAACTTGACATAATGGCATATTGACCTGCTCACATCATTCCAAATCTTTTCTTTGGGATATTACAAAATCTAGACGACAATTTGACGCAAACGAAGCTCATGCAACATAATAGTCATTTAATAACTGCAAATGTAATGCTAATGGGAATGTTATGATTTAAACACACAATATAATATCAAAGTAAGAATATTATGATGATTAGAGAAACTGTGGGTGCTTCTTTTTTTGGGTCAATTTAAACATTGCTGGCTAATGTGTTCAAGACTAAGCCCTCGGCACATACAGCCTAGACAGCATTACAGAATAAGGGAATGTTTACCCTGTCAAATTATCTCTTTCTCTCCCCCAAGCCCTGTCCCTGCCTCTAGTTCTCTCTCTCTCTATGTCTCTCTTTGTCTTTCTCTCTCTCTTTCCTTTTGTCTGTCTCTCTTTATGTCTTTCTCTCTCTCTTTCCTTTTCTCTGTCTCTCTTTGTCTTTCTCTCTCTCTTTCCTTTTCTCTGGTTCTCTCTCTCTGTCTCTCTTTATGTCTTTGTCTCTCTCTTTCCTTTTCTCCGTCTCTCTCTCTGACTCTCTTTATGTCTTTCTCTCTCTTTCCTTTTCTCTTGTCCTCTCTCTCTGTCTATGTCTTTATCTCTCTCTCTCTTTCCTTTTCTCTTTTTACCTCTCTCTTTGTCTCTCATTATGTCCCCCTCTCTGTCAGTCTCTCTCTCTCTGTCTCTCATTATATATCCCTCTCTGTCAGTCTCCCTCTCTCTCTGTCTATCTTTATGTCTCTCTATCTGTCCGTCTCTCTCTTTCTCTCTCTCTCTTTATGCCTCCCTCTCTGTCCGTCTCGCTCTCTCTGTCTCTCTCTCTGTCTCTCTCTCTGTCTGTCCGTCTCTCTCTCTCTGTCTCTCTCTCTGTCTTTCTTTGTCTCTCTGTCTCTCTTGATGTCTCTCTGTCTGTCCGTCTCTCTCTCTGTCTGTCTCTCTGTCTGTCTGTCTCTCTTGATGTCTCTCTGTCTGTCCATCTCTCTCTCTGTCTCTCTCTGTCTCTCTCTGTCTCTCTGTCTCTCTCTCTGTCTCTCTCTGTCTCTCTCTCTCTCTCTCTCTCTCTCTCTCTCTCTCTCTCTCTCTCTCTCTGTCTCTCTCTCTCTCTCTCTCTCTCTCTCTCTCTCTCTCTCTCTCTCTCTCTCTCTCTCTCTCTCTCTCTCTCTCTCTCTCTCTCTCTCTCTCTCTCTCTGTCTCTCTCTCTGTCTCTCTCTCTCTGTCTCTCTCTCTGTCTGTCCATCTCTCTCTCTCTGTCTCTCTCTCTGTCTCTCTCTCTGTCTCTCTCTCTGTCTGTCTGTCTCTCTCTCTCTGTCTCTCTCTCTGTCTATCTCTCTGTCTCTCTCTCTGTCTGTCTGTCTCTCTCTCTCTGTCTCTCTCTCTGTCTCTCTCTCTCTGTCTCTCTCTCTGTCTGTCTGTCTCTCTCTCTCTTTCTCTAGACCGTGAAGTTATAAACTCTGCTGGTTGACTATTGCCTAGAAATCTAGCGGTGCCAAAATCACTAGTCTGCCATAGAAAGCCTTGAAAATGATGACTCATTTTAGTGATAAAATGTGTTTATTATGATCAAGTTCGATCCTTAAGGTGAATTATTTCAATAGTGATCCATTCCGACTCCTACATTTGTCGTCACACAGGACCACGTGCTGTTAGGAACAACGACAAGCTACAAGGAGCCTCCCAGCCAGATGGGTTGCCTCTCAGGCAGGATGAAAACAACTAAATCGACCATGAGCCTTTGCTAGTTATGGCCACTTTCACCATGATCCTTAGAGATTTTTCACTTTTTTCCAGGAGTTTTCCATAATAATACATGAGTGACGTCAGCTCCACCAGCTGCAGGTTTAATCTCAATCACCTGCTCACCTAGCCCTGCAACTCATCAATCTCCCTCTCTCCCCCCAGGCCTACACATCTCCCCTCATCCTCTCTGTTTCTATCTCCCCCCAGGCCTGTCCTTCTCCCCTCATCCTCTCTGTTTCTATCTCTCCCCAGGCCTGCCCTTCTCACATATACCTCTCTGTTTCTATCTCTCCCCAGGCCTGTCCTTCTCACATATACCTCTCTGTTTCTATCTCTCCCCAGGCCTGTCCTTCTCACATATACCTCTCTGTTTCTATCTCTCCCCAGGCCTGTCCTTCTCACATATACCTCTCTGTTTCTATCTCTCCCCAGGCCTGTCCTTCTCACATATACCTCTCTGTTTCTATCTCTCCCCAGGCCTGTCCTTCTCACATATACCTCTCTGTTTCTATCTCTCCCCAGGCCTGCCCTTCTCACATATACCTCTCCCTCTCCCCAGGCCTGCCCTTCTCACATATACCTCTCCCTCTCCCTAGGCCTGCCCCTCTCCCTGCATCCTATCTCTCTCTCTCTACCCAGGCCTGATAATCTCCACTCAGCCTCTCTCTCTCTTCCCAGGCCTACACATCTCCCCTCATCCTCTCTGTTTCTATCTCTCCCCAGGCCTGCCCTTCTCACATATACCTCTCCCTCTCCCTGCCCCTCTCCCTGCATCCTATCTCTCTCTCTCTACCCAGGCCTGATAATCTCCACTCAGCCTCTCTCTCTCTTCCCAGGCCAGTTAGTGTCCTGTCTTCCTCTCTCTCTGCCCCATGGCCTGTCCTTCTCCCTCTCTCTCCCCAGGCCTGTCCTTCTCACATCTTCATCTCCCTCTCCCCAGGCCTGCCCCTCTCCCTGCATTCTCTCTCTCTCTCTCTCCCTGGGGCAGCAGGGTAGCCTAGTGGTTAGAGCGTTGGTCTAGTAACCGTGAAGGTTGCAAGTTCAAACCCCCGAGCTGACAAGGTACAAAATTGTCATTCTGCCCCTGAACAGGCAGTTAACCCACTGTTCCTAGGCCGTCATTGAAAATAAGAATTTGTTCTTAACTGACTTGCCTAGTTAAATATAGGTAAAATAAAAAATACCCAGGCCTGATAATCTCCACTCATCCTCTCTCTCTCTTCCCAGGCCAGTTAGTGTCCCCTCTTGACCTGTCCTTCTCCCTCTCTCTCTCCCCAGGCCGTCCGTCCCGTCTACCCTCTCCCTCTCTCTCTCTTCCCAGGCCTGTCCCAGTTCTGTCCCTCTGCCTGTCTCACCAGCTCTCTCTTCCCTTTTAATTTCTCTCTCTCTCTCTCCCAGACCTTTCTCATGTCCATGTCCTAGCTAAACAGTAGTGACTATACAGACAGGTAGTTGACGTCACAGACAGGGAGTTGATGACACGGACTGGTGGTTGACTTTACAGGCAGGTAGTTGATGACACAGACTGGTGGTTGACTTTACGGTCAGGTAGTTGATGACACAGACTGGTGGTTGACTTTACAGGCAGGTAGTTGACGACACAGACTGGTGGTTGACTTTACGGTCAGGTAGTTGATGACACAGACTCGTGGTTGACTTTACGGTCAGGTAGTTGACGACACAGACTGGTGGTTGACTTTACGGTCAGGTAGTTGACGACACAGACTGGTGGTTGACGTCACAGACAGGTAGTTGATGACACAGACTGGTGGTTGACTTTACGGTCAGGTAGTTGACGACACAGACTGGTGGTTGACATCACAGACAGGTAGTTGATGACACAGACTGGTGGTTGACTTTACAGACAGGGAGTTGATGACACAGACTGGCGGTTGACTTTACAGGCATGTAGTTGATGACACAGACTGGTGGTTGACTTTACGGTCAGGTAGTTGACGACACAGACTGGTGGTTGACTTTACGGTCAGGTAGTTGATGACACAGACTGGTGGTTGACTTTACAGGCAGGTAGTTGATGACACAGACTGGTGGTTGACTTTACGGTCAGGTAGTTGATGACACAGACTGGTGGTTGACTTTACGGTCAGGTAGTTGACGACACAGACTGATGGTTGACTTTACGGTCAGGTAGTTGATGACACATACTGGTGGTTGACTTTACAGGCAGGTAGTTGATGACACAGACTGGTGGTTGACTTTACGGTCAGGTAGTTGACTACACAGACTGGTGGTTGACTTTACGGTCAGGTAGTTGATGACACAGACTGGTGGTTGACTTTACGGTCAGGTAGTTGACGACACAGACTGGTGGTTGACTTTACGGTCAGGTAGTTGATGACACATACTGGTGGTTGACTTTACAGGCAGGTAGTTGATGACACAGACTGGTGGTTGACTTTACGGTCAGGTAGTTGACTACACAGACTGGTGGTTGACTTTACGGTCAGGTAGTTGATGACACAGACTGGTGGTTGACTTTACGGTCAGGTAGTTGACGACACAGACTGGTGGTTGACATTACGGTCAGGTAGTTGACGACACAGACTGGTGGTTGACTTTACGGTCAGGTAGTTGACTTTACGGTCATGTAGTTGACGACACAGACTGGTGGTTGACTTTACGGTCAGGTAGTTGACGACACAGACTGGTGGTTGACTTTACGGTCAGGTAGTTGATGACACAGACTGGTGGTTGACTTTACGGTCAGGTAGTTGATGACACAGACTGGTGGTTGACTTTACGGTCAGGTAGTTGACGACACAGACTGGTGGTTGACTTTACGGTCAGGTAGTTGACGACACAGACTGATGGTTGACTTTACGGTCAGGTAGTTGATGACACATACTGTACGGTCAGGTAGTTGATGACACAGACTGGTGGTTGACTTTACGGTCAGGTAGTTGACGATACGGTCATGTAGTTGACGACACAGACTGGTGGTTGACTTTACGGTCAGGTAGTTGATGACACAGACTGGTGGTTGACTTTACGGTCAGGTAGTTGATGACACAGACTGGTGGTTGACTTTACGGTCAGGTAGTTGACGACACAGACTGGTGGTTGACTTTACGGTCAGGTAGTTGATGACACAGACTGGTGGTTGACTTTACGGTCAGGTAGTTGATGACACAGACAGGTGGTTGACTATGTAGGCAGGTAGTTAACTATACAAACTGGTAGTTAACTATGCAGACAGGTTGTTGACTATGTAGACAGGTAGTTGACTATACAAACTGGTAGTTGACTATGCAGACAGGTAGTTGACTATGTAGACAGGTAGTTGACTATGTAGACAGGTAGTTGACTATGCAGACAGGTAGTTGACTATGTAGACAGATAGTTGACTATGTAGACAGGTAGTTGACTATGTAGACAGGTAGTTGACTTTACAGACAGGTAGTTGACTATGTAGACAGGTAGTTGACTATGTAGACAGATAGTTAACTATGTAGACAGGTAGTTGACTATGTAGACAGGTGGTTGACTATGTAGACAGGTAGTTGACTATGCAGGCAGGTAGTTAACTATGTAGACAGGTAGTTGACTATGCAGACAGGTAGTTGACTATGCAGACAGGTAGTTAACTATGTAGACAGGTAGTTGACGACACAGACAGGTAGTTGACGACACAGACAGGTAGTTGACTATGCAGACAGGTAGTTAACTATGTAGACAGGTAGTTGACTATGTAGACAGGTAGTTGACTATGCAGACAGGTAGTTGACTATGTAGACAGGTAGTTGACTATGTAGACAGGTAGTTGACTATGTAGACAGGTAGTTGACTATGCAGACAGGTAGTTAACTATGTAGACAGGTAGTTGATGACACAGACAGGTAGTTGACTATGTAGACAGACTGGTAGTTAACTATGTGAGACAGGTAGTTAACTATGTAGACAGGTAGTTGACTATGTAGACAGGTAGTTGACTATGTAGACAGGTAGTTGACTATGTAGACAGGTAGTTGACTATGCAGACAGGTAGTTAACTATGTAGACAGGTAGTTGACGACACAGACAGGTGGTTGACTATGTAGACAGGTAGTTAACTATGTAGACAGGTAGTTAACTATGTAGACAGGTAGTTAACTATGTAGACAGGTAGTTGACTATGTAGACAGGTAGTTGACTATGTAGACAGGTAGTTGACTATGCAGACAGGTAGTTGACTATGCAGACAGGTAGTTAACTATGTAGACAGGTAGTTGACTATGTAGACAGGTAGTTGACTATGTAGACAGGTAGTTGACTATGTAGACAGGTAGTTGACGACACAGACTGGTGGTTGACGATGCAGTTGGCTGGTTGTCCATGAGGGATCCCTCTCAGCAGGTATCCAGATGTACACACACACATATACTGAGGGACGTACAACCTTACCCTGGATGTGTCTGTGATAATAGTATGTGATTGAAACTTAAGGGACACGCTTAAACCTGAACTTTGGCTCATAAATACAGACACATACATATACATCATACAGACAGACAGACAGACAGACAGACAGACAGACAGACAGACAGACAGACAGACAGACAGACAGACAGACAGACAGACAGACAGACAGACAGACAGACAGACAGACAGACAGACAGACAGACAGACAGACAGACAGACAGACAGACAGACAGACAGACAGACAGACAGACAGACAGACAGACAGACAGACAGACAGACAGTTAGATAACAGTTAGTCATAAAGAGATGTTGAGAGTGGCAGCAGTAGACAGGATGTATCTCTCAAAACTGTTCCCCCCCAGCTGTTGCTGTACAAACTGACGTCAACTCAACAACCTCAACATGTGGATGGCTCCAGGAACTAAACGATAGACCACGGGACTACTGCTGGATTGACAATTAGAGAGATATCCTGAATAATGCTAAGAGACAAAACAATATATATATATAAAGTTGATAAAGTTGTGTGCCAAACATAAACCAGTTCAGTCATTTCCAGGCAGTCACGATACCAAAAGTTACATTTAAACATCACAGCTATACAACATATCATTTGTCAATGAAGTCTATTCATGTCTGATCTGAACATCATTCATACCTCCGGATTACCCCTCTATCATGTTATGGTTGACTTATCGTCCCTCAAACCTGAAACGTCCTTTAGGCATTCTGTTACCGCTATTCAATAATACCTGTCATGTACCATTCTCGTAGAATGTATGTATGTGTTAGTTCTGGGATTCTGCTCTACAGTAATTACCTCTCATTTACGGCCAAACCAGGGCAAGGTAGACGCTGCCCTCATCCACTGATTTAGAATCCGATTACCTTACCAGCCCTTTCAGAAGTACTGAGTAAACATGTTTCCAAGTTAGTATGACATAGTCTAAGTAACTCTACAGTATCTGAGCACAGCATTAAGATAATACTGATGATGACGATAATGATGATTGCACTTTTAATGATCATGTTTATGCAAATCGTCACTGTAAATTATTATGCATGTGTACTGTTCAAACCAACTCTACACTCAGCTAATTGGTCGCCTATTGATCTCCATGACAACCATCAGCCCCACTACCGTTGCTATAGTCCCCACTCCTCACTCTTCCACCACACAATCTGTCTCCCCCTTCTAATTTCCCTCATTACTGCTAAATCAGATATTGAAAAAAGCTAAGTAGGTTCTAATGAATTTTTTTATAATGCTTAACTAAGGATGCAATTTCTCAAAGTCTCTCCTCCCAGCTTGCTCTCTCTCTTTGATGCAAACACAGCCACTTCCATCTCCTCAATTAAAACATTAATTCTTAAATGGACTGCAAACACCTGTGGTTAAATCAAGACATCTGCATCACCACCCTTCTCTGAAGCCGTGAAGCCTGGGTCACCTTCAGCCACCGCATCAAGCAGCTTGAGCCATTGCATACAGGACGCCTGCAGTGCATCCTGGGTATCATCTGGCGCGACCGTGTGCCTCATACGGAAATACGTACTTTTCAGGAAACCAACTGCAGGAGTATGGAGGACATGGTCACCCTACACCAACTGAGCTGGCTGGGACAGCAACTGAGCTGGCTGGGATATCTCAGGAGCACCTGCCGCGGAAGACCCTTTATGGCCAGTTACACCTTTACCGCAGTCTGCAGGGGGGCAGAAGAAGAGATACAGCAAACACACAGACCTGGAGGCAGCTCTGCCAGAACAGTGAGGAGGAGAGGAGCTCAGAGATACAGCAAACACACAGACCTGGAGGCAGCTCTGCCAGAACAGTGAGGAGGAGAGGAGCTCAGAGATACAGCAAACACACAGACCTGGAGGCAGCTCTGCCAGAACAGTGAGGAGGAGAGGAGCTCAGAGATACAGCAAACACACAGACCTGGAGGCAGCTCTGCCAGAACAGTGAGGAGGAGAGGAGCTCAGAGATACATCAAACACACAGACCTGGAGGCAGCTCTGCCAGAACAGTGAGGAGGAGAGGAGCTCAGAGATACAGCAAACACACAGACAGACCTGGAGGCAGCTCTGCCAGAACAGTGAGGAGGAGAGGAGCTCAGAGATACAGCAAACACACAGACCTGGAGGCAGCTCTGCCAGAACAGTGAGGAGGAGAGGAGCTACATCAAAAACAGCTCAGGAGACTAGAGGTTGACCGACTATGATTTTTCAACGTCGATACCAATACCGTTTATTGGAGGACCAAAAAAAAGCAGATACCGATTAGTCGGCCAATTATTATTATTATTATTATTTTTGTTGTAATAATAACAATTACAACAATACTGAATGAACACTTTTATTTTAACTTAATACAATACATCAATAAAATCAATTTAGCCTCAAATAAATAATGAAACATGTTCAATTTGGTTTAAATAATGCAAAAACAAAATGTTGGAGAAGAAAGTAAAAGTGCAATATGTGCCATGTAAAAACTAACGTGTAAGTTCCTTGCTCAGAACATGAGAACATATGAAAGCTGGTGGTCCCTTTCAACATGAGTCTTCCATATTCCCAGGTAAGAAGTTTAAAGTTGTAGTTATTATAGGAATTATAGGACTATTTCTCTCTATACCATTTGAATTTAATATACATTTGACTATTGGATGTTCTTATAGGCACTTTAGTATTGCCAGTGTAACAGTATAGCTTCCATCCTTCTCCTCGCTCGTCCCTGGCTCGAACCAGGAACACAACGACAACAGCCACCTCGAAACAGCGTTACCCATGCAGAGCTAGGGGAACAACCACTCCAAGTCTCAGAGCGAGTGAAGTTTGAAATGCTATTAGCGTGCACCCCACTAACTAGCTAGCCATTTCACATCGGTTACATCAGCCTCATCTCGGGAGTTGATAGGCTTGAAGCCTTAAACAGCGCAATGCTTGACGCACAACGAAGAGCTGCTGGCAAAACGCACAAAAGTGCTTTTTGAATGAATGCTTACGAGCCAGCTGCTGCCTACCACCGCTCAGTCAGACTGCTCTATCAAATCATAGACTTAGTTATAGCATAATTGTCATGCAGGTGAACGAGGACCCAAACGCGACTTAACAGAAACAGAGTTTATTAATGTTCAAAACGGAATAACAGAAATCCTCTAGATTGTAGAGGGGAAAACAACTGGAGAAGCGGCCACAGACTGCAGGTCGCTTCGGGTAGGCGCAGGCCGTAGTCGACTGAGACACCTGCTCACACGCAGCGTCTGATGAAGGCACAAAACACGACAGGACAGGGTGATACACAATCACGGCAAAAACACGACAGGACAGGGCGAAACGCAATCACAGCATGGTGAATACAATACAAGGAACTGACGGCACAGGAACGGAACACAAAGGAATAAATAGGGACTCTAATCAGGGGAAAGGATCGGGAACAGGTGTGGGAAGACTAAATGATGATTAGGGGAATAGGAACAGCTGGGAGCAGGAACGGAACGATAGAGAGAAGAGAGAGCGAGAGAGAGAGAGGGAGGGGGAGAGAGAGGGCTAGAAGGAGGGAAAGAACCAAATAAGACCAGCAGAGGGAAACGAATAGAATGGGAAGCACAGGGACAAGACAAGATAATAAATGACAAACATGACAGTACCCCCACTCACCGAGCGCCTCCTGGCGCTCTCGAGGAGGAACACTGGCGGCAACGGAGGAAATCATAGATCAAACGGTCCAGCACGTCCCGAGAAAGAACCCAACTCCTCTCCTCAGGACCGTAACTATAAAACGATAAAAAGGGAAACTAGGGTACTACTCTAAAAAAAAAAATGAGAACTAGGGACAGACTGAGACACAGCAAGGGCAGGGACAAGAACAGGAGAGATGCGATGGCAGGGAACAGACTGAGACCCAGCAAGACCAGGAGCAGAAGCAGAAAAAAATTACCAGACTTCTTCTGCGCGCAGTCTGAACACGCAGCCACGTAAACGGCGCGTGTCACGCTCCTGAGTCGGCCACTAAAAGCGCTGGCGAATAGACGCAAGAGTGCCTCGAACACCGGGATGACCAGCTAACTTGGCAGAGTGAGCCCACTGAAGAACAGCCAGACGAGTGGAAACAGGAACGAAAAGGAGGTTACTAGGACAGCGGTAGTTGACGCAGTGTGCGTGAGTGCTTGCTTAACCTGTCTTTCAATTCCCCAGACTGTCAACCCGACAACACGCCCATAAGGAAGAATCCCCTCGGGATCAGTAGAAGCCACAGAAGAACTAAACAGACGGGATAAGGCATCAGGCTTGGTGTTCTTGCTACCCGGACGGTAAGAAATCACAAACTATGTAAACAGGTAGAAAAACAACGACAACGACTTGACGGGCATTAAGTCGTTTGGCAGAACGGATGTACTCAAGGTTCTTATGGTCTGTCCAAACGACAAAAGGAACGGTCGCCCTCCAACCACTGTCGCCATTCGCCTAGGGCTAAGCGGATGGCGAGCAGTTCACGGTTACCCACATCATAGTTGCGCTCAGATGGCGACAGGCGATGAGAAAAATAAGCGCACGGATGAACCTTATCGTCAGACTGGAAGCGCTGGGATAGAATGGCTCCCACGCCTACCTCTGAAGCAGGTCAACCTCGACAATGAATTGTCTAGTGACGTCAGGAGTAACTAGGATAGGAGCGGACGTAAAACGTTCTTTTAGAAGATCAAAAGCTCCCTGGGCGGAACCGGACCACTTAAAACACGTCTTGACAGAAGTAAGAGCTGTGAGAGGGCAGCAACTTGAGGAAATTACGAATGAAAGTTAACCGATAGAAATTAGCGAAACCTAAAAGCGCTGCAACTCGACACGTGACCTTGGAACGGGCCAATCACTGACAGCTTGGACCTTAGCGGAATCCATCTGAATGCCTTCAGCGGAAATAACGGAACCGAGAAAAGTAACGGAGGAGACATGAAAAGAGCACTTCTCAGCCTTTACGTAGAGACAATTCTCTAAAAGGCGCTGTAGAACACGTCGAACGTGCTGAACATGAATCTCGAGTGACGGAGAAAAAATCAGGATATCGTCAAGATAGACAAAAACAAAAATGTTCAGCATGTCTCTCAGAACATCATTAACTAATGCCTGAAAAACAGCTGGCGCATTGGCGTAGACCGAACGGCAGAACCCGGTACTCAAAATGCCCTAACGGAGTGTTAAACGCCGTTTTCCACTCGAGGGATCCCCCTCTCTGATGCGCACGAGATGGTACTGAAGCGTTACGAAGGTCCAACTTAGTAAAGCACCTGGCTCCCTGCAGAATCTCGAAGGCTGATGACATAAGGGGAACGGATAACGATTCTTAACCGTTATGTCATTCAGCCCTCGATAATCCACGCAGGGGCGCAGAGTACCGTCCTTCTTCTTAACAAAAAGAACCCCGCCCCGGCCGGAGAAGAAGAAGGCACTATGGTACCGGCGTCAAGAGACACAGACAAATAATCCTCGAGAGCCTTACGTTCGGGAGCCGACAGAGAGTATAGTCTACCTCGAGGAGGCGTGGTCCCTGGAAGGAGATCAATACTACAATCATACGACCGGTGAGGAGGAAGGGAGTTGGCTCGGGACCGACTGAAGACCGTGCGCAGATCATGATATTCCTCCGGCACTCCTGTCAAATCGCCAGGTTCCTCCTGAGAAGTAGGGAGAGAAGAAACGGGAGGGATGGCAGACATTAAACACTTCACATGACAAGAAACGTTCCAGGATAGGATAGAATTACTAGACCAATTAATAGAAGGATTATGACATACTAGCCAGGGATGACCCAAAACAACAGGTGTAAACGGTGAACGGAAAATCAAAAAGAAATAGTCTCACTGTGGTTACCAGATACTGTGAGAGTTAAAGGTAGTGTCTCAAATTTGATACTGGGAAGATGACTACCATCTAAGGCAAACATGGGCGTAGGCTTGTCTAACGGTCTGAAAGGAATGTTATGTTTCCGAACCCATGCTTCGTCCATGAAACAACCCTCAGCCCCAGAGTCAATCAAGGCACTGCATGTAGCACCCGAACCGGTCCAGCGTAGATGGACCGACATAGTAGTACAAGATCTAGATGAAGGGACCTGAGTAGTAGCGCTCACCAGTAGCCCTCCGCTTACTGATGGGCTCTGGCCTCTTACTGGACATGAATTAACAAAATGTCCAGCAACTGCAAAGAGGCACAGGCGGTTGGTGATCCTCCGTTCCCTCTCCTTAGTCGAGATGCGAATCCCTCCCAGCTGCATGGGCTCAGTCTCAAAGCCAGAGGAGGGAGATGGTTGCGATGCGGAGCAGGGAAACACCGTTGATGCGAGCTCTCTTCCACGAGCCCGGTGACGAAGATCTACCCGTCGTTCTATGCGGATGGCGAGACAGCAATCAAAGAGTCCACATCTGAAGGAACCTCCCGGGAGAGAATCTCATCCTTAACCACTGCGTGAGTCCCTCCAGAAAACGAGCGAGCAGCGCCTGCTCGTTCCACTCACTAGAGGCAGCAAGAGTGCGAAACTCAATGGAATAATCCGTTATGGACCGTTCACCTTGGCATAAGAAGCCAGGGCCCTAGAAGCCTCCCCACCAAAAACTGAACGGTCAAAAACCCGAATCATCTCCTCTTTAAAGTTCTGGAATCTGTTAGAGCAATCAGCCCTTGCCTCCCAGATAGCTGTGCCCCATTCTCGAGCCCGGCCAGTAAGGAGTGAAATGACGTAAGCAACCCGAGGCTCTCTCTAGAGTATGTGTGGGGTTGGAGAGAGAACACAATCTCACACTGCGTGAGAAAGGAGCGGCACTCAGTGGGCTGCCCGGAGTAGCAAGGTGGGTTATTAACCCTGGGTTCTGGAGGCTCGGCAGGCCAGGAAGTAACAGGTGGCACGAGACGTAGACTCTGGAACTGTCCAGAGAGGTCGGAAACCTGAGCGGCCAGGTTCTCCACGGCATGGCGAGCAGCAGACAATTCCTGCTCGTGTCTGCCGAGCATGGCTCCTTGGATCTTGACGGCAGTGTAAACAGCGTCTGAAGTCGCTGGGTCCATTCCTTGGTCAGTTCCTTCTGTCATGCAGGTGAACGAGGACCCAAACGCGACTTAACAGAAACAGAGTTTATTAATGTTCAAAACGGAATAACAGAAAATCCTCTAGATTGTAGAGGGGAAAACAACTGGAGAAGCGGCCACAGACTGCAGGTCGCTAACGGGTAGGCGCAGGCCGTAGTCGACTGAGACACCTGCTCACACGCAGCGTCTGATGAAGGCACAAAACACGACAGGACAGGGTGATACACAATCACGGCAAAAACACGACAGGACAGGGCGAAACGCAATCACAGCATGGTGAATACAATACAAGGAACTGACGGCACAGGAACGGAACACAAAGGAATAAATAGGGACTCTAATCAGGGGAAAGGATCGGGAACAGGTGTGGGAAGACTAAATGATGATTAGGGGAATAGGAACAGCTGGGAGCAGGAACGGAACGATAGAGAGAAGAGAGAGCGAGAGAGAGAGAGGGAGGGGGAGAGAGAGGGCTAGAAGGAGGGAAAGAACCAAATAAGACCAGCAGAGGGAAACGAATAGAATGGGAAGCACAGGGACAAGACAAGATAATAAATGACAAACATGACAATAATAACACACAGAAATACAAGCCTTAGGTCATTAATCCAGAAACTATCCGGAAACTATAATCTCGAAAACAAGACATTTATTCTTTCAGTGAAATACGGAACCGTTCCGTATTTTATCTAAGGGGTGGCATCCATTAGTCTAAATATTCCTGTTACATTGCACAACCTTCAATGTTATGTCATAATTACGTAAAATTCAGGCGAATTAGGCGTCCCAAACTGTTGCATATACACTGACTCTGCGTGCAATGAACGCAAGAGAAGTGACAATTTCCCTGGTTAATATTGCCTGCTAACCTGGATTTTTTTTAGCTAAATATGCAGGTTTAAAAATGTATTATTCTGTATATTGATTTTAAGAAAGGCATTGATGTTCATGGTTAGGTACACATTGGAGCAACGATACGCACCGCATTAATTATATGCAACGCAGGACACGCTAGATAAACTAGTAATATCATCAACCGTGTGTAGTTAACTAGTGATTATGATTGATTGATTGTTTTTTATAAGATAAGTTTAATGCGAGCTAGCAACTTACCTTGGCTTACTGCATTCGCGTAACAGTCAGTCTCCTCGTGGAGTGGAACGAGAGGCAGGTGTTTAGAGCGTTGGACTAGTTAACTGTAAGGTTGCAAGACTGGATTTCCCGAGCTGACAAGGTGAAAATCTGTCGTTCTGCCCCTGAACAAGGCAGTTAACCCACCGTTCCTAGGCCGTCATTGGAAATAAGAATGTGTTCTTAACTGACTTGCCTAGTTAAAATAAAGATTAAATACATTTGCAAGAAATAATAATACAGATTTCCGATTATATTGAAAACTTGAAATAGGCCCCAATTAATCGGCCATTCCGATTAATCGGTTGACCTCTACAACAGATAACACATACCCATGTCTTCCCCCACCAACAGACTATATATACAACCATGCCTTCCCCCACCAACAGACTACATATACAACCATGTCTGCCCCCCACCAACAGACTACATATACAACCATGTCTTCCCCCACCAACAGACTACATATACAACCATGCCTTCCCCCACCAACAGACTACATATACAACCATGTCTGCCCCCACCAACAGACTACATATACAACCATGCCTTCCCCCACCAACAGACTACATATACAACCATGTCTTCCCCCACCAACAGACTACATATACAACCATGTCTTCCCCCACCAACAGACTACATATACAACCATGTCTGCCCCCCACCAACAGACTAGACAGTTCCCCAGTACAGGCCTGTTAACAAGACCTCCTTCAGCTCCCTCAGTACAGGCCTGTTAACAAGACCTCCTTCAGCTCCCCCAGTACAGACCTGTTAACAAGACCTCCTTCAGCTCCCCCAGTACAGGCCTGTTAACAAGACCTCCTTCAGCTCCCTCAGTACAGGCCTGTTAACAAGACCTCCTTCAGCTCCCTCAGTACAGGCCTGTTAACAAGAGCCTCCTTCAGCTCCCCCAGTACAGGCCTGTTAACAAGAGCCTCCTTCAGCTCCCCCAGTACAGGCCTGTTAACAAGGTCTCCTTCAGCTCCCCCAGTCATTGTGTAAGTCAATAGAAATACATCCAGCCGTGCTGTGCCACACAGACTCGTCTGTCTTTTATCAGTGTCTCTCCAGCCTTCACGTTCAGCCAGCAGTCAATAGCTGGAAGAGACTAATCCATAACAGCAGCGTGGTGTCTGATACGCACCCAGATGATTAAGTGTGAACAGCCTCGCAGTGTCACAACCAACATCTGCCAGGCCCAGGCAGAGGAGTCTGCTTCTTGCTCCTCGCAGGAGAGGACCACACACACACACACACACACAGACACACAGACACACACACACACACACACACACACACACACACACACACACACACACACACACACACACACACACACACACACACACACACACACACACACACACACACACACACACACACACACACACACACACACACACACACACACACACACACACACACACACACACACACAAGGGCAAACACACACATACTCTCTCTCCCCTACTGGCTGACCAATTCAACACACAGCTGGGTGTATGTCAGGAGTGTGGAGATAAAGGGTTGTCCAGTGGTATGCATCATGAAGGTGTTAACCTCAGGAACAAAGCCTCACCACTCTGTCTGTTCTCTTCCTCCTGTTACCATGGAAACACCCCCTAAATCATGTCTGTACCTACGTTTGGGTCATGGGCTTGGTTCTATTGTACTCTACCAGTTGTAACGTCAATATTACCGAGCACATACTGTCAAGATGATGGTTATGGTGTTGTTCACACACCCGAACCCACTAAACCCTCTTCATGAGGGAGGGGTGATGCAGTCACAAACACCACACTTGAAACCATATGCACACTGACACTACTGGCAATCGTGTAGTTGACTTAGTTAGCAGTGCAATGGAGATAGTTGTGGGGTGTTCCGTTCAACCAGACTACCCCCAGTTTCCTAGTTCCCTTGTGGCACCAACCACGTGCGTGCGTGCGTGCGTGCGCGTGCGTGCGTGCGTAGCAGAGCACAGCTGCCCTGTGTGATGGATGTCCATCTTTGTAGCACAGGTTAGAAGCCATCCTTGATGGGATGGACCAACTGTTTATCACTCTCCCCCTCTCCCCTCATCCCCCCCTTCCCTGCTGTACCTCTATCCATTCTCCCCCGTTTGCATTCGAGCCCCAGCTACATGCTTACATGACGGATGACCAACAGCGAAATGCCCTCTCCCGATACTGTTTTTCCTCCGGCACGCTTTTCTTCCCCGTTTCAACTGATTGCTTCTTTTTCTTCTCCCTCCCTTTCTCTCTTTCTCCACCGTCCATCTGATAAATAACAGCTGTGTTGAACGAAAGGCCAACATTTCTGGTTACTTGATCTCGCTTCTGTGTTTCTCACAAACACTCAACCACTATGGATCCTACATTCCATTTCCTATATGGAACAGGCCATGTCGTACTAGCAAACCACACTGTAAAAAATGGCGTTGCCCTAGAAACTGATCCAAGATCAGTTTTAAATGTCTCCCTGAGTGGTGTTGCCGAGGGTAAGCTGATTCTACATCTGTGCCTATGGGCAACTTCAACTCCAATCGAAGTGAATACATACTCAACATGGGAGGTAGCTCTTGATTATCGAAATTCACATCCCACATTAAGTGGAGGTCAAAATGGACTAATCCACGTTCATTTCAAATTTGTTGCCGAGGCGCTGTAGGACTGGATGTAAATACAGCCTCTTGTTTCCTCTCTGTAACACTCCTCCTCCTCCTCCTCCTCCTCCCATCCAGTTAGTCTACTCAGTGAGATGTTAAGTGATACACATTACGCCTGTGCAGCATACCCATTCTCCCAAACCAGACTAGAAGGAGCACTTCTTCACCCATAAAAGGGAGAATAAAAAAAACCCTTCAGAAGTCAAATGACCAGCAGTTAAACCTTAAGGAATCCTGCAAGCATTTGGATTGTACGGTGCCTAAAGATCAGCCGTCACTGCTCTTGTTAATGGGGGGGGGGGTTGACTTTATAAAGGAAGTGATCCATCATCAACTTCCTGGCGAGGAGCAGCGTGGACACATTAGCCTTCCCGGCACAGGCCCTGCCGTCCTCCGTGGTTCATTTGAATAAACAATACTATATCAACATTAATACTGATTAAAAGTTCAAATCACTCATGTTGTCTTGCAGAGATAGGTTACCAGAAGTTGAATCACGGCAATATCACTTCCCTTCATCCTGTCTTTCCCTTGACTCTCTCCGCTGTGCTTACTCTTGGAGAACCATCATCAGCATTCACTTCAGGACTGAATTACACATTACTCATGGGGGTGCCCAAAGTCAATATATCTGACACTGATGGGGGGGGGTCACTTTCATGGTTGAATTCTCATGGTGGGACCTTGATTTGTTAAGCCGGTGTTATGTTGTAATTCAAACCCTGATAACCTCGTCCCTCAGGCATAGCATGGGGCACGGGTCCCATTGTGAGACCTGGCGAGCTATCAAGCTGGCGTCAGGTATTAACAGTACATTATGTCTGTCTGAGTAGAGCCTTGGCAGAGTGGTTAAATATTCAACAAGGCTAATTCAGCTAGCTGGATGGGGGGCCTGGGCAAAGGCTGTTCAGGCTGCTAGCCGGGGGGGGGGGGGCCTGAGAACCACCAAAAATACTATGTTAACATACAGTACCAGTCAAAAGTTTGGACACAGCCACTCATTGAAAGGTTTTTCTTCATTTTTACAATTTTCAAGTTTGTAGAACAATAGTGAAGTTATCAAAATTATGAAATAGCACATATGGAATCATGTATTAACTAGAAAAGTGTTAAACAAATCTAAATATATTTTATATTTAAGATTTTTCAAAGTAGCCACCCTTCACCTTGATGACAGCTTTGCAAACTTGACATTCTCTCAACCAGATTCATGAGGCAGTCACCTGGAATGCATTTAAATTAACAGGTTTTCCTTGTTAAAAAGGAATTTGTGGAATTTACTTCTTAATGCGTTTGAGCCAATCAGTTGTGTTGTGACAAGGAAGAGGTGTTATACAGAACACAGTCCTATTTGATAAAAGTCCATATTATGGCAAAAACAGCTCAAATAAGCAAAGAGAAACGACAGTCCATCATTACTTTATGACATGGAGGTCAGTCAATGGGGAACATTTCAAGAAAGTTTCTTCAAGTGCAGGTCGCTAAAACCATGAAGCGCTATGATGAAACTGTCTCTCATGGGGACCGCCACAGGAATGGAAGACCCAGAGTTATTTTTGCTGCAGAGGACAAGTTCATTAGAGTAATAAGTAACAGACATATTCATGTATCAACATCCACTGTTTAGAGGAGACTGTGTGAATCAGGCCTTCATGGTTGAATTTCTGCAAAGAAACCACTACTAAAGGACATCAATAAGAAGAAGACACTTGCTTGGGCCAAGAAACACGAGCAATGGACATTAGACACGCGGAAATCTGTTCTTGAGTCTGATTAGTTCAAATGTGAGATTTTTGATTCCAACCGCCATGTCTTTGTGAGATGCAGAGTAGGTGAACCAATGATCTCAGCATGTGTGGTTCCCACTGTGAAACATGGAGGAGGAGGTGTGATGGTGCTTTGCTGGTGACACGGTCAGTGATTTATTTAGGATTCAAGGCACACTTAACCAGTGATACGCCATCCCACCTGGTTTGCGTTTAGTGGGGCTATCATTTGTTTTTCAACAGGACAATGACCCAACAGACCTCCTGGCTGGGTAAGGGCTATTTGACCTAGAAGGAGAGTGATGGAGTGCTGCATCAGATGACCTGACCTCAACCCAATTGAGAATGTTTGGGATGAGTTGGACTGCAGAGTGAAGGAAAAACAGCCAACAAATGCTCAGCATATAACTCCTTTAAGACTGTTGGAAAAGCATTACAAGTGAAGCTGGTTGGGAGAATGCCAAGAGTGTACAAAGCTTTTATCAAGGAAAAGGGGGGCTACTTTGAAGAATCTAAAATCTAAAATATATTTTGATTAATTTAAAAAATGTTGTTTACTACATGATTCCATATATGTTATTTTATATTTTTGATGTCTTCAATATTATAGAAAATAGTAAAAATGAAGAAAAACCCTTGAATGAGTAGGTGTGTCCAAACTTTTGACAGTTACTGTATGTGAAGATTTTCATTTGTAACAAAACCCTGTTTCTATCTTTGTGTGGAACAATCACAACCATCTTTTCAATACACATGTTTATCACGTCACACCGAATGTACAAAACATTATGAACTATTTTTCCCTAATATAGACTAACCAGGTGAATCCAGGTGAAAGCTATGATCCATTATTGATGAAGGGGGAGTAGACAGTTTAATAAACAAGGATTTTTAAGCCTTGACACAATTGAGACATTTTAATTTTTTATTTCATCTTTATTTAACCAACTGCAACCTGGTCAAGATAAAGCAAAGCAGTGCGACAAAAACAACAACACAGAGTTACACAAAAACAATAACACAAAAGAAAAGAAAAATAGAAAAATCTATGTACAGTGTGTGCAAATGTAGAAGATTAGGGAGGTAAGGCAATAAATAGACCCAAGAGGCGAAAATAATTACAATTTAACATTAATACCGAAGTGACAGATGTGCAGATGATGATGTGCAAGTAGAGATACTGGGGTGCAAAAGAGCAAGAGTGTAAGTAATAATATGGGGATGAGGTAGTCGGGTGGGCAATTTACAGATTGACTGTGTACAGGTACTGTAACGGCTGTCATCGGTGGAAGAAGGTGAGGAGCAAGGTGCAGTGTGGTAAGTGGTCATGATTTTTAATAATAATCAAAACTGAACACTGAATAACAAAACAACAAAGAAACAACCGGAACAGTTCTGTCTGGTGCAGACACACAAAGACTGAAAACAACCACCCACAAAACACAATCGAAAACAGGCTACCTAAATATGGTTCTCAATCAGGGACAACGATTGACAGCTGCCTCTGATCGTGAACCATACCAGGCCAAACACAGAAATAGAAAATGATAGAAAAACTAACATAGACAACCCACCCAACCCACCCAACTCACGCCCTGACCAAACTAAAACAAAAGACAAAACAAAGGAACTAAGGTCAGAACGTGACACAGGTACAGTGATCGGTAAGCTGCTCTGACAGCTGATGCTTAAAGTTAGAGAGGGAAATATAAGACTCCAGCTTCAGAGATTTTTGCAATTTGTTCCAGTCATTGGCAGCAGAGAACTGGAAGGAAAGGCGGCCAAAGGAAGTGTTGGTTTTGGGGATGACCAGTGCAATATACCTGCTGGAGCGCGTGCTACGGGTGGGTGTTGCTATAGTGACCAGTGAGCTGAGATAAGGTGGGGCTTTACCTAGCAAAGACTTATAGATGACCTGGAGCCAGTGGGTTTAGTAACGAATATGTAGTGAGGGCCAGCCAACGACAAAACGGATGGCATTGTGATAGACTACATCCAGTTTGCGTAGTAGAATGTTGAAGGCTATTTTGTAAATGACTTCACCGAAGTCAAGGATCGGTAGGATAGTCAGTTTTAAGAGGATAAGTTTGCCTGCATGTGTGAAGGTGGCTTTGTTGCAAAATAGGAATCCGATTCTAGATTTAATTTTGGATTGGAGATGCTTAATGTGAGTCTGGAAGGAGAGTTTACAGTCTAACCAGACACCTAGGTATTTATAGTTGTTCACATATTCTAGGTCAGAACTGTCCAGAGTAGTGCTGCTAGACAACATGAATTGTGTATGTGTGCCATTCAGAGGGTGAATGGGCAATTCAAAATATTTAAGTGCCTTTGAATGAGGTATTGTAGAAGAACTGCAACGCTGCTGGGTTTTTAATACTCCTGTGTGTATCAAGAATGGTCCACCACCCAAAGAACATCCAGCCAAGTTGACACAAGCGTGGGAAGCATTAGAGTCATCATGGGCGGCAGCCCTGTGGAACGGTTTTGACACCTTGTAGAGTCCTTTCCCTGACGATTTGAGGCTGTTGTGAGGGCAAAAGGTTGGTGCAACTCAATATTAGGAAGATGTTCCTAATGATTTGTACACTCAGTGTATAGTCAAAGATATCACGCCGTCCGGCCTACCCTACTCATTTCACATAAGAGTAGGGTCTTATTTTGTACCCATTAAGCCCAGTAGAGTCATCACAATTAGATCCTTAGAATAGGTCAGACCTCTGGAAAGAGAAAAGCAGAACTGGAAAGATGTGCCAGTCAAGTCTATACGAAACAGTCTATAACAGTGTACCATCTAACCCTGTAACAAGACACTACGTTTTTACTCCACAATGAAAAAGGCCTTAGAAGTTCAGAAGAAACAACTGGGTCATAACGACTGGCATGCATTGCAATAAAAGGCATCTGGAGATAAAAGTGTCAGAACTATGAGAAAATCTCCTTTACAGCAGAGAGGTCCGACCGCTGACTCTAAAATGGACACAGCATTATTGACAAAAAGATAAATCAACCAATGAACTACACGGTCCCAACAGAGACATAAAAATGGCTTTGGTACAGTTACAGTCTTGTCTCTGAGCCTCTGGCGGAAGAAGCACTACAAGTTCCCTTTTAATATTCGGGGAAAGTTGGATTCATCAGTAACCCTTGCTCTGGTAGTAATCGTGTCGCTGTCCCTGTGCCTCTGGGGCCCATGGCCTACATTGGAAGAGGGTCTCTCTGAATTGTGAGCCTTGATACAGGCAGGGAAGACGATAAAGGAGCCTCCTTCACAATGTGACCCCGTTAACACTGCAGGAGGAGTGAGCTTCCTGTTAATCATGCTGTCATCAGGGGCTGAGGATACAGGGGGCCAAAACATGCCTCAGTGATACGCACATGTGCACACACACACAAATATGCTTTGGTGGCACACATGCAAACTCATGTACAGATACACTCACACATTCTGCATCTCCAGTGGGAGCCCAGCCGCTAACAGGCAGTGTGGCTCTGTGTATACATTGGGTTAAATCGTATCAACCTTTAAGTCAGGTGGATGGGTGGCTTGACAGTTTGAGACAAACAACTTTCATGGGAGTATTCAAGGCTAAAACAAAGACAACGGGCAAACAGCAGACAAGAGGCCAGCTCATCTCAGAACTGCTTGTTCATTCTCTTGCTGTGTTATGACTCACAAGCACACACAAGCTATGCTGTAATCAACTTCCTTCTAAATATAGAGCAAAGTCCATGTCGAGAAAAGTCCATCGGTAGACAGCATGATAACTAACAGCGGACAGACGGCCATACAGACTGACGTACAAAGAGACAGACAGACAGATGTACAAAGAGACAGATAGACAGACAGACAGACAGACAGACGTACAAAGAGAAGACAGACAGACAGATGTACAAAGAGACAGACAGACAGACAGACAGACAGACAGACAGACAGACAGACAGACAGACAGACAGACAGACAGACTGACTGACTGACTGACTGACTGACTGACTGACTGACTGACTGACTGACTGACTGACTGACTGACTGACTGACTGACTGACTGACTGACTGACTGACTGACTGACTGACTGACTGACTGACTGACTGACTGACTGACTGACTGACTGACTGACGTACAAAGAGACAGACAGACAGACAGACAGACAGACAGACAGACAGACAGACAGACAGACAGACAGACAGACAGACAGACAGACAGACAGACAGACAGACAGACAGACAGACAGACAGACAGACAGACAGACAGACAGACAGACAGACAGACGACAAAGAGACAGACAGACAGACAGACAGACAGACAGACAGACAAACAGACAGACAGACAGACAGACAGACAGACAGACAGACAGACAGACAGACAGACAGACAGACAGACAGACAGACAGACAGACAGACAGACAGACAGACGGAAAACAACATGAAGACCTAATTGAACTGCAACCGTTGCCATGACGACGGAGGGGGAAATGTGCCATTAGGCCTAACGAGCCCAATGAACCGACACAGAGGGCAATTAGAGAGCTGGCACGAAGCGGAGAATGGGGGGAACTTAAGGAGCAGAGTATACCCCTCCCCAACACACACACCACAATCTGCAATAACAATTTAACACACAAAAAGTCCCTCTTTCACTAACTTCTTCCTTCTGCGTCCTGCCTGTATTGCAAATGACTGACAGTTTATGTATAACAGCACTAAGTGGATGGAGAAATGAACACAACAATGTTCACAAACTTGTGCCAGGCTGGCTATTGTTGTAATGACAGATGCACTGTGTTCTGAAATAAAAGCACATCAACGTACCCACCTTTTACGTTCATTTCCATTCAGGCCCACACAACTCTCTCTGTTCAAGACAGATTGAACCTTTAATGTACTGAAAAGCAGACAATTCTACTGACAGTCTCTCCTTGAAATGACCAGAGAACACAGTCCATGTCTTCCCACTTCCTTTTGGAGGTTTAGAGGAGCGGAAGCCAAATAGCTGGACTTCAATCCCTGACAAAAGACAACCAATCTTTCCCAGAATGACAGAGAGAGTGAACAGGGAACTAACCCTTCCACACTAGTATTTAATGGATTATGTGTATTAGCAGCTGACCAAGATACTGAACACTTCCACTTGACAGAATATCTATAGTAGGTTTAAATGAGCTAAATGCTAAAAGCTAAATGAGAACTCTCCTTATAATTGTCAGTGATTAGCTTTGATGAATGACCTCTGCAGTGTGCATAGGATTTGGTGTGTGTGTGTGTGTGTGTGTGTGTGTGTGTGTGTGTGTGTGTGTGTGTGTGTGTGTGTGTGTGTGTGTGTGTGTGTGTGTGTGTGTGTGTGTGTGTGTGTGTGTGTGTGTGTGTGTGTGTGTGTGTGTGTGTGTGTGTGTGTGTGTGTGTGTGTGTGTGTGCGAAGCTTGCGTACGTGCGGCCCCATCCCTTGTCGAGCTAAAGGGCCTGTAAACCCCAGTATTACAGGAAAACTCAACCCAAAAATGTCACTACATGGCCAAAAGTATGTGGACATCTGCTCATGGAACATCCCATTCCAAAATTATTGGCATTAATATGGAGTTTGTCCCCCCTTTGTGCAAGAACAGCCTCCACTCTTCTGGGAAGGATTTCCACTAGATGTTGGAACGTTGCTGCGGGGACTTGCTTCCTTTCAGCCACAAGACTTGCTTCCATTGAGCCATAGTACCCCACTGTCCAGATCGACGGGACAGTAGTGGAGGAGGTGGAAAGTTTTAAGTTCCTCGGCGTACACATCACGGACAAACTGAAATGGTCCACCCACCCAGACAGCGTGGTGAAGAAGGCACAATAGCGCCTCTTCAACCTCAGGAGGCTGAAGAAATTTGGCTGGTCACCAAAAACACTCACAAACATTTACAGATGCACAATCGAGAGCATCCTGTCGGGCTGTATCACCGCCTGGTATGACAACTGCTCTGCCCACAACCTTAAGGCTCTCCAGAGGGTAGTGAGGTCTGCACAACGCATCACCGGGGGCAAAATACCTGCCCTCCAAGACACCTACACCACCCGATGCCACAAGAAGGCCAAAAAGATCATCAAGGACAACAACCACCCGAGCCACTGCCTGTTCACCCAGCTATCATCCAGAAGGCGAGGTCAGTACAGGTGCATCAAAGCTGGGACCGAGAGACTGAAAAACAGACTGTTAAACAGCAAGCACTAACATTGAGTGGCTGCTGCCAACATACTGACTCAAATCGCTAGCCAATTTCCTTCTGTAGCTCAGTTGGTAGAGCATGGCGCTTGTAACGCCAGGGTAGTGGGTTCGATTCCCGGGACCACCCATACGTAGAATGTATGCACACATGACTGTAAGTCGCTTTGGATAAAAGCGTCTGCTAAATGGCATATATTATTATTATTATTATATTAAAAATTGGATGTCATAAATGTATCACTAGTCACTTTAAACAATGCCACTTTATATAATGTTTACATACTCTACATTACTCATCTCATATGTATATACTGTACAATCTACTGCATCTTGCTTATGCCGTTCGGCCATCGCTCATCAAAATATTTATATGTACATATTCTTATTAATTTCTTTACATCTGTGTGTATAAGGTAGTTGTTGTGAAATTGTTAGATTACTTGTTAGATATTACTGCATGGTCAGAACTAGAAGCACTCACATTAACATCTGCTAACCATGTGTATATGAACAGTAAAATTTAATTTAATTTGTTTTGAAGAACATTGGTGAGGTTGGGCACTGATGTTGGGCGATTAGGCCTGGCTCGTAGTCGTCGTTCCAATTCATCCCAAAGGTGTTTGATGGGGTTGAGGTCAGGGCTCTGTGCAGGCCAGTCAAGTTCTTCAACACCTATCTTGACAAACCAAAGACCTCGCTTTGTGCACAGGGGCATTGTCATGCTGAAACAGGAAAGGGCCTTCCCCAAACTGTTGCCACAGGGTTGGAAGGACAGACTCGTCTAGAATGTCATTGTATGCTGTAGTGCTAAGATTTCCCTCCACTGGAACTAAGGGGCCTAGCCCCAACCATGAAAAACAGCCCCAGATCATTCTTCTTCGTCGGACTTCCAGATGGTGAAGTGTGATTCATCACTCCAGAGAATGCATTTCCACTGCTCCAGAGTCCAATGGTGGCAAGCTTTACACCACCTGTTGGGCTTGTGTGTGGCTGGTCGGAAACCATGGAAACCCATTTCATGAAGCTCCCGACAAACAGTTATTGTGCTGATGTTGCTTCCAGGGGCAGTTTGGAACTTGGTCGTGAGTGTAGCAACCGAGACCAGACAATTTTTACATGCTTCAGCACTTGGGGGGTCCCGTTCTGTGAGCTTGTGTGGCCTACCAAGTTGCGGGTTATCCATTCTTTCTCCTAGATGTTTCCTCTTCACAATAACAGCACTTACAATTGACCGGTGCAGCTCTAGCATGGCAGAAAGTTGGCTTACTGACTTGTTGGAAAGGTGGCATCCTATGACAGTGCCATGTTGAAAATCACTGAGCTCTTCAGTATGGGCCATTCTACTGCCAATGTTTGTCTGTGGAGATTGCATGGCGTTGCGCTCAATTTTATACACCAGTCAGTCACGTTGTTTGGCTAAAATGGCAAAATCCACTCATGTCAATGGTGTGTCGTGTATATGTAGGTATTTGCTTCATTAGTCAATTGTTGACATAGTTATTTTTTTTGTCAGCACTAAACTTTCAAAATACAGAAATCATCCACATATGATGCATTTTGCATCCTATGATGTAAAATGCATCATCCGGGGATGATTTTCCTTTAATACCTGCCCCGCAGGCCTCTCTTTGTCCTGTACTGGTGCCATCGCATCTCCTTAATACAATGACTAATGGACTGTGCTGACTCTAGTCTATTTCAGTCTATTGCCTTATCACCACAATAATCCATGCACCACTAGGTTGCCCAATTTAGACAGTCTGGGAGTACTCCCGAAAATGAGTAGTAGAAAAATTGATACATTGGCATTTTGGGTATGTTAGTTTTGTCCACTGTCCAAGTGATGTGGTTCTCTTATTTCCTCTCCCCCCATCTCTTAGGGTCACTGGCCCTATGGAACTCCCCAAGCAATTAGGGAGGTCTCAACAGAGCTTCTCTTCGATTTCCAATAGTGTCGGACAGCGATGGACAAAACACCAGGTTTCCAAAAGGGGAGGCCAACAACGAGCTAATACAGGGTTGCAGAGTTTGGCTACTGTACACACTAATAGTTCCGAATATGAGCAAGGGGTCTGGAAACAAAACATCTATGGAATCTACAGTGATTTGTCTTATAAAGCCGTTAGCGCATATGTGTGTGTGTGTGTTTGTGTGTGTGTGTGTTTGTGTATGTGTGTGTTTGTGTATGTGTGTGTTTGTGTATGTGTGTGTGTGTGTGTTTGTGTATGTGTGTGTTTGTGTTTGTGTATGTGTGTGTTTGTGTATGTGTGTGTTTGTGTTTGTGTGTGTTTGTGTATGTGTGTGTTTGTGTGTGTTTGTGTATGTGTGTGTTTGTGTATGTGTGTGTTTGTGTATGTGTGTGTTTGTGTATGTGTGTGTTTGTGTATGTGTGTGTGTTTGTGTATGTGTGTGTTTGTGTATGTGTGTGTTTGTGTATGTGTGTGTTTGTTTGTGTGTGTTTGTGTGTGTTTGTGTATGTGTGTGTTTGTGTGTGTTTGTGTATGTGTGTGTTTGTGTGTGTTTGTGTATGTGTGTGTTTGTGTGTGTTTGTGTATGTGTGCGTGCGCACATGCGTTCGTCCTGTTTTGCAGACATCAAGAGCTGTAACTGTTGATTGACTCTGTCAGGACACTTACAAGGCAAAATAAAAGCCCCCAAACTTTCCCTCTAGTAAGCAATGTCAATCAAAGCATAGACAACTTTTGACACACACAGTCAAGAGTCAGACAATGGAAACTCAGAGGAGACAGAGTTAGGCAGCTTTATTCACTGAAAGAATGAACATACCTAAAACAATACAAGGTTTTTAATTAAAGAGGACTGCGTTCACCTGCATCTTGTGAGTGGGTTCCGTCAAGAGCACAAATCAGATGCTTTGCCTGCTCTCTCTTTTCTGTTCAAACAATAAAAACACATCTTGTCATTCAACAAAGAGAGAATTGTAACTAATTAACGTTTGGTGGAAAACAAGCATCTTTTCAAGAGATGGAAATCTGACACAGTCCCTCCCCTTTCCCCTAATTTCAGAAATAATTAATTGATGCAACAGGAACTGTGCAGACAAAGCTCACGAATAAAATGGTATCATCAAAGTGATCATGGAAGTTCGCCCTTAGATCTGTCCAACAAAAACACACTGGGCAAAATGTTTCATCTCCCTACCCCCTCAATGCCTCCCCCCTTCTCCCTCTCCTCCCTCTCTGACTTTCTCACTCTCTCTGCTTTTCCTCCCCCCTCTCCCTCTATATTTCTCCCTCCCCATCCCTCCCCCTCAATGCCTCCCCCTTCTCCCTCTCTCTCACTTTCTCTGCTTTGCATCCCCCTTCTCCCTCTATATTTCTCCCTCCCCATCCCTCCCCCTTCTCCCTCTCTCTCACTTTCTCTGCTTTGCCTCCCCTTCTCCCTCCCCATCCCTCCCCCTCAATGCCTCCCCCTTCTCCCTCTATATTTCTCCCTCCCCATCCCTCCCCCTTCTCCCTCTCTCTCACTTTCTCTGCTTTGCCTCCCCCTTCTCCCTCCCCATCCCTCCCCCTCAATGCCTCCCCCTTCTCCTTCTATATTTCTCCCTCCCCATCCCTCCCCCTCAATGCCTCCCCCTTCCCCCTTCTCCCTCCCTATCCCTCCCCCAAAATGCCTCCCCCTTCTCCCTCTATATTTCTCCCTCCCCATCCCTCCCCCTCAATGCCCCCCTTCTCCCTCTCTCTCACTCTCTCACTCTCTCTGTCTTTTCTCTCCCCTCTCCCTCTATATTTCTCCCTCCCCTCCTCCATTAGTGTATGTATGTAAATGTCAACCCTCTCATCTCCTTCACCTCTGATGCAACACTAACCAATGCTTTGTTTTTTCCAAAGATAAAAAAGCACATTTTGACCAATGGGTAAGTGTGACCCTCCTCTAAGAAAACCATTGGCCCAGACCTCATGTCTCTATCATAATCTGTTCAAATGTTATCAGTGTTTTTACCCTTGTAGGATTGGTCAAAAATGGGGTGACTAAATAAATGGAGGCCAGAGGAAAAAGTGGTCAAAAATCAGGAGAAGAGCATTTCATCAGCTAGGCGCTGTGTGAGAATGAAGGCTACCTGACAGGCTCACTTTCCAATTGAACTTGTCATCTTTCTTCTTGAATCCACATGACATTATACAATATACAGGTCAAATAGATTTTGAGACATGAAATGTAGTATTTTCATATTTTAGTATACGCTTTTCATATTAATGTGAATTCTAAGATCTCCCAAAAACAAGCGGATCTCTGTGAAATGTCAGTGGAGGACTGAGTGTACCACAAGGTCTTCATTCCCAAAGACTTTAACAAAGACCGTACAGAATGAACAGAGTTTAAGCCTGCTTCTCCAATAGAAATGCCCGATCACACTTGTAGGTGATGCCATGGCGACGCTGGCTGGCTAAGCTCATGTGTAGAAACACGTCATCGGGTCTAAAGGGTGTCTCGCGCCGAACTGCGAATACTGTATGCAGGCAGTCAAATGCACTCTCTCCTTCAATATAAAGTTGTTTTGGACAAAAAGGAAAACGTGTTAGTTTGTCACTTTCACGAGGTTGGAGTAATAACAAGTTAAACTACTTAAGACATGGGCTCCAATCTAGGTTGTGTCTTTAGATTTCGAGAAAATTAACAACTAAGAATTTTTCACTTCCTCTGATTGACTTCTCAAACCCCAAACCCCGGCCTGTTTGGTCTGTTTCATGAGCGTCCCCGGAAGTCTCTCGATGTTACGCCTCCCTCCGGGTTTAGAAACTGTGCTTTTACATTTAATTCAGCTTCTGTCATGCTAAATTAGCTTTTTATGACCTGTGGAAACAACTTTGAAAACGACCACCACAACATGTAAAATCCTTAAAAGTTAGCCGAGATAGCTCTCTAATCATATTAGTCATGGTAAAATGTATTTTAAAAACTGGGTGGTTTGAGCCCTGAATACTGATTGGCTGACAGCCTTGGCATATCAGACCATATCCCACGGGTATGGCAAAACAGTTATTTGTATTGCGTTGGTAACCAGTATATAATGGCAATAAGACACCTGGTTTCACTTCTTTATGTTATAATTAAGCCATAAGGCACGAGGAAGTGTGGTATATGGCCAATATATCAGGGCTAAGGGCTGTGTCCAGGCAATCAGAGCATCGCGTTAAGAACAGCCCTTAGCCGTGGTATATTGGCCATATACCACACTTCCTCGTCCCTTATTGCCTTATTGCTTAATTATAACATAAGGAAGTGAAATTTCATCACCAAAGCACGTTTTCACCCACTCTGGGCAGAGTGCTTGGACACCCTACTAATTGCATCAGATGTTGGATGATCTGCCACTCCTGGCCCATTGCTCCTCTCTCCTCTCCAAGGCAAGGAGGAGAAACTGCCCACGCTGTCTGCCCCCTCTCCTCCTCCACCCCCCCCCCTCGCCCCATCCACCCACACACAGGCTCCTTACCTGCAATTTTATCATTCACTCAACCCCTGGCTGCTCCTGCGCTTCCCCACAAATAACGCAGAATGTCGACTTGCGTCTGGTTTCCACTCTAGCCTAATTAAATTCTGATGCCTTGAGGTTGATATTTTGCTTGGATATAAGCGTATTCGTAGCATATGAATAAGCAGTTGCCATGGTGAATCAATTGTTGTTCGAAGGTGTGAGAGTGACAATGAAATTATGCACAAAACGTACCATCTATCAAGAACCTTATGCCTAAACATGAGTGCTATTTTGATAAACTGTTCCTGAAAGTACCAGTCGATATTGCTTTGAAAAAAATTCTTACCGTTTTAGTTTTAAAAAACTGGTCCCATAACACTCTTATATATAATAATAATAATATATGCCATTTAGCAGACGCTTTTATCCAAAGCAACTTACACGTATGGGTGGTCCCGGGGATCGAACCCACTACCCTGGCGTTACAAGCGCCATGCTCTACCAACTGAGCTACTCTTGAAGGCACAGATGTAGAGTCATCTTACCCTACCCATATCCTAACCTACACCATTAGGGAACCAAACACACAATCGGTCTGAGATTTGTGCCTAAAGCGTAAATCATAGCACACAGATGCCGTCCCACTGTGACCTAGCTACAAGGCTCTGAGACCACCATACGCGCGGACGGACAACTCAAACCCACACCTCCCCACAATTCCCAACCAACGCGTCTCCCGGTACGCACCCCTCTGTTCATTTGAATGCGATGCCAGTCTGAGAAATTGCTTGAGCTGCGCTGAGAATTCCCAAAATTTGAATGCCAACTGTCCAATATTCTAGAACACCGCTGTGCATACACATTTGGTACTCTGATAAAGCCTTAAGCCACTAGGGGCAACTTCATCCTATTCATATCCTACTCCAGTAATAGATGGTAATGGTTAAATGAGGTGGAGGAAGCCCGTCTCCAGAATGGCCTGTGCTCAGACAGGAACCTACCCTGCTCCCTGATTGATAGATGAGATACTACATGACTGTTTCTGTTTATCATGCCCAAATGTCCAACTTCAATTCAATTGTGTCTCTCCCTTAATTACTTCTGTTTGATTACATATTGGCCCCCTCTGTCCCAAACACACACTCACGCACACACACACACACACACACACACAAATGTGCACGCAAGCAAGAAGGCACACGTGCACTCTCGCTCACACACACACAGAACTCATACACTGTTCAATTGGAGTGCTGAGAGTTTATGAAGTCTTTGGACATATGCCCATGGAGCTCTGTGAATCAAACTAATACGATCAAACTATTACAATCAAACGGAGGATGGAAAAGGTATAATTACATTATAACACAATATTCCTTTAAAGCTAGAATCCGCAGTTGCTTCATCCATTTTTGGAAGCATAAATTAATGATTTATACCCATTGAGTTCTGAAGAATATAACTTCAATTCCTCATGAGTTCAACTGTCATACCCCATCAGAACCCAAAATATAAGCGTGTTTTACTCCAATGTTCGTAAACAATGTAAATGTAAGTGAACACTGTATAGCAGGGGTCGGCAACAGCGTCCTACCAGTGACTTTTTTGGGGCCCCCTTCAGTTTTTAGCAAAAAAAATACAATTTTTTGGGGGGGCAGTTCAGTCATCAGGAATTCAGATAAGAATGAGTTTAATTTAGGAAATATGTCCTCCAAGTGTTCCCATGAGAAAATATACAGTATGTGATCGTGTCTCAAAGTAATCAAGAAATAAAATAATTGTTATTTTCAAATACAATCTATTTTTGAGATTAGTTGTGGGCAATTTGCAGTGTACAAATGATTAGAATTATGTTCCGGCTCCTAGTCCATCCTCTCCGACAAATATCGACCCGCGGCTGAATCTAGTTGCCTACCCCAGCTGTATAGCCTCAAAACATGGTTAAAACTATCTTTGTGATGTCATCGATAGTCAGTCCTTGCATTCATAGGTCCGTCTCTGAATTTGAGAGGGGTTACATTTCTCTAGGCCTATCCCTTAGGGTTTTTACCAAAACAGAGGTGGGGTGTCCCCTCTGTTATTGTCCCAACTGTAGATTCTAGATTTAATTATATATTTTGTCGGACCAGTATTCTGTCAATAAACATTGAGCTCCGGCCCTCCCGCTGAGTGCCCTACCAGTGAATACGGATCACCCGTGGAGCAAAACAGATTGTTTGTGTCTCTGTCTGTCTTTCTGTGGGTTTGATGTTTTCCTATTGATGATCTGAGTAGAGAGGCCTCATTAACCCAGCGCCTAGCTATGTTATCCACGGTTACATTTCCCTTGGTTGGACCAGCCTGACAGAAACCATGGCTTGTAGCAACATTAGCATGTGTGACAGAAACACACAGCGAGACACAGGCCAGGATGATCCCATTGAGAAGGGGTCAACAGTTTTGAATTTGAAACTGTGACTATTGAAGATAAAAACGTTCGCACTAAAACCGAATGCTAACTGAACTTGAGGCTGGAGTCATATGAGGACGAGGGGAGTTAAACCAAGATGGATGCCAGTGGCAGGGCCAAGAGTTCAGAATGAGAAACCAAATGCAGCTGTCGGGTGCGACACAGGGCCGTGTTTGAATCGGGAGGGTGAACGGGTGTGTGTCAGGCATGTGTGGTTAGGGGAGGAAAACTCCATTCTGGCGAGGGGTGCCACCGTCATCCATCACTCCTGTCCAAGTGGAGCGTTGGCAGGCCGCCCAGCCGTATCAGTCTGGACCAGCCAGTCAGCTGCTGCTTCCTGCCTGTGACTGGCCAATCAGGCAATATGGCCCAGTGTCTATCCTCCGATTAGCCTCTGGAACCTTCAATTGATAGGTTTCCCGTGCCCAAAGACTTTTAATGCTGAAGTAATTTTTTGAGCTAGCATTTTAATCAACACAGCTGGGGGAAAATGTCTATTTCTTAAAGAGCTAAGTAGGTATTGTGTCAGGATTATTGAGGAATCCGACCCCTAGTCCATTAGCGAAAACACTAAGCCCTGTTTAGACAACAAAGCCTGCTTGCAGAGCTAGAATCATTAAGCACTTGACTTAAGCACACTGACACACTATGCCAGACAAGGGTGGTTGAGTGGAAGGGATGGTCGTGGGGTTCGTTGGTATCTTAACTTCTGAAGAAGAAGCTGTGCGGCAATCAGGATGCAAGTGGTCCCGAAATCACTGCGCCATTGTTTGGCCACCACAATCAGAGCTGCATTGTGTAAAGCACCTAGCCACGCCGCTCTCAGCACCAACTCTTCCGCAATTAAAAATTGTCTCACCAACCAGGAGAACAGGCGTACAATCGCCCTTCACTCTGCAAACAATGACCAGGGCCCGAAAAGGCACTTCAGTGTTCGTCAAATACTCAGGAGTGGATTCTGACACTGGTAGAGGAAAAGCTAGTAGGGGAGATACTTCTGGTAGAAAGAGAGACTGTGTGTGTGTGTGTGTGTGTGTGTGTGTGTGTGTGTGTGTGTGTGTGTGTGTGTGTGTGTGTGTGTGTGTGTGTGTGTGTGTGTGTGTGTGTGTGTGTGTGTGTGTGTGTGTGTGTGTGTGTGTGTGTGTGTGTGTGTGTGTGTGTGTGTGTGTGTGTGTGTGTGTGTGTGTGTGTGTGTGTGTGTGTGTGTGTGTTCCTTGTGTGTGTGCGTGTGTGTATGTTCCTTGTGCGTGTTTGTGTTTGTGTGTGTGTGTGTGCGGAGGTCACAGTCTACTTCTTTCACCTCTGGGATCTCCACCTGACGGATCATGTCTTTCTGACTCCAGGGCCCTTGTCTAATCAAAGATGGCCCGGGTTTAGAAAATATCAACGCCTGCTGATCACATCTGCCTGAGAGAAGCTAGTGGGTAGACTGAGGAGTGATGAAGGGAGGAGACCATAGAGGGAAGGAGGAGAGCACTGGAGGCATTAACAGGTGGTTGGTGGTGGGGCTTGCCAGTCAAACCCGCCACCCCTGCCAATGTCACTGATGATGCTCTGCAGGCAATGTCATATGAATTCAAATGGAGATGAATGACGGACGGAAGGATAATGGCTTGTCCCTGATACGGAGAACTTTAAACATAGTTGTTCATTGCGGATAGAGCTAATAGGTCTGATACAGCCATGTCATTATTTAGATGGAGAACAGAAGATGATCAAGATGGTTAGATGATGTAGTAACAAAGCACGTTACAATGATGGGGTCATTTGTCACAAATACTGGTGAATCAGATACATTCCTTGGTCACATGCTCAGAGCACTCACAGGTTCTGCTCAGTTCCGTGGAGTCTGTAAAAGGGACTGTATTTGTGGACACCTTGGACAGCCATCAGATATCTGAACATGTGATATGCAATGTCACACACGACATGATCGTAACATATGTTACATTATATCATAACAAAAGGTAGCTATAGATTTGCCATTTTGTGAAATTTTTAAAAATATATATAGGTGGATATCATGGACAGATATTAAAATTCAGAAAATGTGAAATATGCATGATCACATGCCATGATAACATGCATTACATAGAAGATTTAACAGCATTCCAAACCTCATTCCAGCTGAAGGTGCTTGTCACCCAAGCCAAAAAAGCTTTACTGATGCAATCCAGTGAAAAGATGTTCAGTGTGACAATATATGGATAAGTATGTATCACATTAATGTTCAGGGTACACAAACACCTGTCGCCACTCTCTGACACTTGGGCTCTTTTTAATTCCAGTCGTCGCCGAGACAAGACTGCGACAAATGGAGCCATATCACTGTCAGACGCTGTCAACGATTTAATAACCAAAAGCTTCTCTTTTCTACAAAGTGACAGGAATGTAGATATTTATTATCTTCTTCTTCTCTCTATCTCTCTCCTCCCCTCCCTGCTCCCTCCTCCCCTCCCTGCTCCATCCTCCCCTCCCTTCTCCCTCCTTCCTTTCCCCTCCCTACCCCCTCCTTTCCACACCCTGCTCCCTCCTCCCTCCCTCCTGTCCCCTCCCTACTCCCTCCTTTCCACTCCCTGCTCCCTCCCTTTCCCCTTTCTTCTCCCTCCCTCCCTCCCCCCTCCCCCTCCTTTCCCTCCCTTCTCCTACCTTTCCCTCCCTACTCCTTCTTCCCCTCCCTGTTCCCTCCCTACTCCTTCTTCCCTCTCCCTCCTTTCCCCTTCCTACTCCCTCCTCCCTCCCTCCCTCCTTTCCCCTTCCTACTCCCTCCTCCCTCCCCTCCCTCCTCCTTCCCCTCCCTCCTTTTCCCTCCCTACTCTCTCCTCCCTCCCTACTCCCCTCCCCTCCCTCCTTTCCCCTCCCTCCTCCCCTCCCTCTTTCCCCTCCCTCCTCCCTCCCTCCTCCCTCCCTCCTTTCCCCTCCCTCCTCCCCTTCCTCCTTTCCCCTCCCTACTCCCTCCTCCCCTCCCTCCTTTCCCCTTCCTACTCCCTCCTCCCTCCCTCTTTTTCCCTCCCTCTTTTTCCCTCCCTGCTCTCTCCTCCCCTCCCTCTTTTCCCTTCCTCCCTCCCTCCTTTCCCCTCCCTCCTCCCCTCCCTCCTTTCCCCTCCCTGCTCCCTCCCTACTGCTTCTTCCCTCTCCCTCCTTTCCCCTTCCTACTCCCTCCTCCCCTCCCTCCTTTCCCCTTCCTACTCCCTCCTCCCCTCCCTCCTTTCCCCTTCCTACTCCCTCCTCCCCTCCCTCCTTTCCCCTTCCTCCTCCCTCCTCCCCTCCCTCCTCCCCTCCCTCCCTTCCCCTTCCTACTCCCTCCTCCCCTCCCTCTTTTCCCCTCCCTCCCTCCCTCCTTTCCCCTCCCTCCTCCCCTCCCTCCTTTCCCCTCCCTGCTCCCCTCCCTCCTTTCCTCTCCCTCCTCCCCTCCCTCCTTTCCCCTCCCTCCTTTCCCCTCCCTGTTCCCTCCCTACTGCTTCTTCCCTCTCCCTCCTTTCCCCTTCCTACTCCCTCCTCCCCTCCCTCCTTTCCCCTTCCTACTCCCTCCTCCCTCCCTCCTTTCCCCTCCCTGCTCCCTCCCTACTGCTTCTTCCCTCTCCCTCCTTTCCCCTTCCCTCCCTCCTCCCCTCCCTCCTTTCCCTCCTCCCCTCCCTCCTTTCCCCTTCCTACTCCCTCCTCCCCTCCCTCCTTTCCCCTTCCCACTCCCTCCTCCCCTCCCTCCTTTCCCCTCCCTCCTCCCCTCTCTCCTTTCCCCTCCCTGCTCCCTCCCTACTGCTTCTTCCCTCTCCCTCATTTCCCCTTCCTACTCCCTCCTCCCCTCCCTCCTTTCCCCTTCCTACTCCCTCCTCCCCTCCCTCCTTTCCCCTTCCTGCTCCCTCCTTTCCCCTCCCTCCTTTCCCCTCCCTCCTCCCCTCCCTCCTTTCCCTTCCCTACTCCCTCCTCCCCTCCCTCCTTTCCCCTTCCTACTCCCTCCTCCCCTCCCTCCTTTCCCCTCCCTGTTCCCTCCCTACTCCCTCCTCCCCTCCCTCCTTTCCCTTCCCTACTCCCTCCTCCCTCCCTCCCCTCCCCTCCCCGCTCTCTCCTCCCCTCCCTCCTTTCCCCTCCAGGCTCCCTCCTTTTCCCTCCCTGCTCTCTCCTCCCCTCCCTCCTGCTCTTCTTCTCCCTCTCTTTCTCTATCTCAGGCCTGGAGCAGAATCAAACGCATTACGCATTTACAATCCCAGCCTTCAATCCTCTCTCTCTCTCTCGCTCTCTCTCCATCTCCCTCTTTTCCAGCTTTCCACCCCTCTTTGTGTTCTGCGTTCTCTAAGACGCTCTAATCTAACACCATCAGCTCTGTAATTCCTCTCATTATAGGGAGCCGGCCTGGCAATCAGAGTTTGGAAACCCACGTCTCTGCCACTTGGCTCCATTAAATCCCTTTTAATTCAGCCTTATTCCCTGCGTGCAGGGGGTCCCACCCACTCACAACACATGCAGAGACACGCACAGAGGCTCAGGTGGATGTCGTCCTGCACACCTGCCCCTCCCCTGGGACATGGCACAGCGTTCACCGTCTAAGACTCAGAGACAGACAGGGGAGATGGGAGAGGATAGACTGCTGGGAGAAGAGATGGGAGAGACAGCTCATATGGAATATGCAGGTTGATGGGACTTTGAGTGAATATGTTTATGGGTATAATAGGATGAATGTGGAAAACTGAATGTTACAGCGGTACAGTAAAGTATACGGAAAAAGCAAAACCCTTATGAATCAGGAACATTATCGATATCACATACAAACAATATTACATAGAACTACTATAGGACCACTAAATGATTATTGTTGAACTTCTATAGGACTACTATCAGAGTACTGTAGGGCTAATATAGGAATAATATAGGACTACTATAGAACTACCAAAGGACTACTATCAGAGTACTGTAGGGCTAATATAGGAATAATATAGGACTACTATAGAACTACCAAAGGACTACTATCAGAGTACTGTAGGGCTAATATAGGAATAATATAGGACTACTATAGAACTACCAAAGGACTACTATCAGAGTACTGTAGGGCTAATATAGGAATAATATAGGACTACTATCAGAGTACTGTAGGGCTAATATAGGAATAATATAGGACTACTATAGAACTACCAAAGGACTCCTATCAGAGTACTGTAGGGCTAATATAGGAATAATATATGACTACTATAGGACTACTATCAGAGTACTGTAGGGCTAACATAGGAATAATATAGGACTACTATCAGAGTACTGTAGGGCTAATATAGGAATAATATAGGACTACTATAGAACTACCAAAGGACTACTATCAGAGTACTGTAGGGCTAATATAGGAATAATATAGGACTACTATCAGAGTACTGTAGGGCTAATATAGGAATAATATAGGACTACTATCAGAGTACTGTAGGGCTAACATAGGAATAATATAGGACTACTATCAGAGTACTGTAGGGCTAATATAGGAATAATATAGGACTACTATCAGAGTACTGTAGGGCTAATATAGGAATAATATAGGACTACTATAGAACTACCAAAGGACTACTATATGACTATTACTGGACTACTATAGAAGTACTGTAGGACTACCATAGGACAATTATCGGTCTACTATAGGACTACTATCGGTCTACTATAGGACTATTATAGGACTACTATAGGACTAATATAGGACTAATATAGGACTACTATATGACTATTACTGGACTACTATAGAAGTACTGTAGGACTACCATAGGACAATTATCGGTCTACTATAGGACTACTATCGGTCTACTATAGGACTATTATAGGACTACTATAGGACTAATATAGGACTAATATAGGACTACTATATGACTACTATAGGACTAATATAGGACTACTATAAAACTACTATAGGACTAATATATGACTACTATATATATGACTACTATAGGACTAATATATGACTACTCTAGGACTAATATAGGACTAATATAGGACTACTATATGACTACTATAGGACTAATATAGGACTACTATAAAACTACTATAGGACTAATATAGGACTACTATATATATGACTACTATAGGACTAATATATGACTACTATAGGACTAATATAGGACTAGTATATGACTACTATATGACTACTATAGGACTAATATAGGACTAATATAGGACTACTATAAAACTACTATAGGACTAATATAGGACTACTATAAAACTACTATAGGACTAATATAGGACTACTAAATATATGACTACTATAGGACTAATATAGGACTAGTATAGGACTAATATAGGACTACTATAGGTCTAATATAGGACTACTATAGGACTACTATATTGCTACTTTAGAACTAATATAGGACTACTATATATAGGACTACTATATTGCTACTATATGACTATGTTGGGACTACTATAGGACTAATATAGGACTACTATAAAACTACTATAGGACTACTATAGGACTACTATATTTCTACTATAGGACTACTATAGAGCTACTATATGACTACTATATTTCTACTATAGAACTACTATAGGACTATTATATTTCTACTATAGGACTACTATAGGACTACTATATGACTACTATATTTCTACAATAGGACTACTATATTTATACTATAGGACTACTATCAGACTACAATATGACTACTATATTTATACTATAGGACTACTATCGGACTACTATATTTCTACTAGAGGACTACTATCGGACTACTATAGGACTACTATATTTATACTATAGGACTACTATCGGACTACTATATTTCTACTATAGGACTACTATCGGACTACTATATAGGACTACTATATTTCTACAATAGGACTACTATAGGACTACTATATTTATACTATAGGACTACTATAGGACTACTATATTTATACTATAGGACTACTATAGGACTACTATATTTCTTCCATAGGACAACTATCGGACTACTATTGGACTACTGTATTTATACTATAGGACTACTATATTTCTACCATAGGACTACTATCAGACAACTATAGGACTACTATATTTCTACTATAGGACTACTACTATGAGACTACTTTTTGACTATGTTGGGACTACTATATGACTATGTTGGGACTACTATATGACTATGTTGGGACTACTAAATGACTACTATATTACTACTTAATGATTATTATAGGAATACTATATGTCTACTATATGACTACTATGAGACTTGGAGCGTTCTTTCAGAACTCTGGCACGTTTTCCCCCTGAGTTGGTTCATCTGGACTTGTGTGAACCCTCCACCCGCACACAGTGCACTAAATAACGCACTGTGGTTCACTCAAAAAGAGGGTCCCGATCCCATTCTATTTGTACCAGGGTGCAGTTCACTGCAGGTGACAACACAGTCCGGCCTAAACATAGGAAATGAACCAGAGGTGAGCAGTATTAGTGGTTTCGTGAAAATGTTGTGAAATGCACAAAGTACCATTACTTGATATTTATGAAACATTCACATTCTGTGAGCAGTGCTCTTTTCTCCCTCATGTTGTTGGAATACCAAAGTGCAAGTAATATTATGTTTGGGACACACAAGTTATGCTTCATGATAATCATTGATGGAGCATTTAGTCCAATAAACAAACTACTTGCATGAACACGTGATTTTGTTTTGGCATCATAGGTCGTTTAACATTCGGCAATGTGAAACCAACTGGACCAAAATTGAAATAAAATACAATGTAACAAATCATCTAACTGACTGGAACTGCAGCTCAAAACTATGTGTGAAAATGCCTTAATGCCCAATTTCTATACAGGATTTCCCCCAGTGTTCTTCCCAAATGGCTCTGTTTCCATCTAAAGGGTCCGGCACACCGTCTCACTGGGCCATGGCTCCGGCAGACCTGCTCTGACTTGGAGCCAAAGCCAGGCCACTGGTACTTTTCAGCTAACGTTTACATAACAATGGCT
>NC_060197.1:38051174-38098674 GCF_021184085.1 Oncorhynchus gorbuscha
ACAGGTGGCAGTGGTGGGTAGTACATGGGGCTTTGGTGACAAAACGGATGGCACTGTGACAGACTTTATCCAGTTTGCTAAGTACAGTGTTGGGGGCTATTTTGTAAATGACATCGCCGAAGTCAAGAATCGGTAAGATAGTCAGTTTTAAGAGGTTATGTTTGGTGGCAAGAGTGAAGGAGGCTTTGTTTGCGAAATAGGAAGCTGATTCTAGATTTTATTTTGAATTGGAGATGCTTATTGTGAGTCTGGAAGGAGAGTTTACAGTCTAAGCAGACACCTAGGCATTTGTAGTTGTGCACATATTCTAGGTCAGAACTGTCCAGAGTTGTGATGCTAGTCGGGCGGGAGGGTGCGGTCAGCAACCGGTTGAAGAGCATGCATTTAGTTTTACTAGCATTTAAGAGCAGTTGGAGGCCACGGAAGGAGAGTTGTATGGCGTTGAAGCTTGTTTGGAGGTTTGTTAGCACAATGTCGAAAGAAGGGCCAAATGTATACAGAATAGTGTCGTCTGCATAGAGGTGGATCAGAGAATCACCAGCAGCAAGAGCGACATCATTGATATATACAGAGAAAAGAGACAGCCTGAGAATTGAACCCTGTGGCACCCCCATAGAGACTGCCAGAGGTCCGGACAACAGGCCCTCCGAATTTGACACATTGAACTCTATCACAGAAGTACTTGGAGAAACCAGGCGAGGCAGTCATTTGAGAAGCCAAGGCTATTGAGTCTGCTGATAAGAATGCTGTGATTGACAGAGTCAAAAGCCTTGGCCAGGTCGATGAAGACGGCTGCACAGTACTGTCTTTTATGGATGGCAGTTAGGATATTGTTTAGGACCTTGAGCGTGGCTGAGGTGCATCTTTGGGGATCTCAGACGATACGAAAGAGAGGTTGAATAGGCTAGTAATAGGGGTTTCCTAACTCATTTCTTAATAGCTTCTTAACTAACTCGTCAACATGTTTTTAGAAAGACAGCTTTTCATCTCTCCAGATGCCCAGATACTGGTCAGCAGGGCCTCAATCAATATGGACACCATCCAAAGTACATATGCACATCCAAAATACAGTTATTTTGATGTGTTCCAGAGAACAACATATATTTAGTTTTACCTGCATTCAACCATTAACCAGTTCCTACACAGCTGTATGGGAACTTGAAGTGCCTCAATGCCATATACAGTAGTACTGTCATACACATACAACACAGTATTGTCACACAATGAGCTCTGAGGCAGTCGGCCCATTGCGCTGGCAATGTGCTTTTGTCAATTTCCCTCCAGCACAGAAGCCACTATTGTGATTCTGCAGTGTAGACAAGCCCTGTAGACTGTCGTAGAGCACCAGAGCATTCCTCTGCTGACTACCATGTGAGACCTTCAACTCTGCAGATAAGACGGTTGGGCCTCGTCATCCATCATCGGGGTTATATACAGGGCTGGGATCAGTATGGCCACATCACAAATTCACAAGGGACCTGTAAAGACTGGAGGGCTGGGAAGCTGTAAGTACTGCAGCTGCAGGTGTATTTTGGACCACCCTACTGAGGAAAGACTATGTGGTACCAGATAGGGAGAAAACTAGTGCAGTAATAATATATGTATTGCATTGGATTGGGGTTGAGTTGGGGTTGAGAGTTTTGATTGGATGAAGAGAGTGATAGTAACTAGTATCCCAACATAGACTAACAAGTCAAATCAACAGATGTAGTTGCTGATTCTCTGATTGTCCCCCACAGAATGGTGCTGGTACTCACTGTATGTAGTTCTGGTGTATTTTATTTTTTCTTGTGTTTCTATTTATATATATTATTAGTTTTAAACTCTGCATCATTGGGGAGGGCTTGTAAGCAAGCACTTCAGGATAAAGTCTTCACCAGTTGTATTCGGCGCATGTGACACATTTGTTTTGATTTGAGACTTATACCACACTTACACACTGTTATGAACTGGCTAGTTTGGATACTGCGTATGTTGATTGGCAAAAACAGCATTCAGCCATGTATATGTGAGACCGTATACCATGACTATGATGATGCTTAGCCTTTTCAACCTGATAAACTGGCTACTTCAACAGTTGTAGAAAAGAAGCGTTTCGATGAACTTGTGACAAACCAGAACTAAAAGAACACTGTGAAACAAACCAAGTGGGAACATACCTGCGTCACTGACAGGTGCGCAGGAAAAGGGTTGTGAGTTTGGGAATGCAACAAAAGTGGTGCTGAACTTCATTCTATGGCACTTCTATGGTTCAGTGAGGAACCTGAATGGCGATGAACATGGGATTAGCAACTACGCTGGACTCTGGTTTGACCCGACATATCAATGACCCGCCTCTCAGTTTAGCATGGAGTATACAGAAGGACAACGAATTCAACAATGTGTTTATATGTGTAATTAAAACGTTGAGGAAAGAGGGGAACTGAAGACCAAGTGCAGTTCATCAAACAATCCAGGGCTCAGGACACTGAAACACCTGAGGGTTTGGTGAACAAAGTGTGGTTTGATGTTCAAATTCATTTTGGGCAAAGGGGGAAGGAGGGAAACCATCTGCTGAAACAGACGAGAATACAGACAAGAATGGCCTACAGTATGAAATTCACTCTTTCAATGAACCAACAAAAAACGACAAGGACCTACAAGAGAAGAACAGGAAAGGCGGAGGTGGATTCATGTTTGAACTGCCGGGTGATCCCCTCTGGTAGCTTCCCTAATGAAGTATCTGTCCCTCCGACACCCTGGGTGATCCCCTCTGGTAGCTTCCCTAATGAAGTATCTGTCCCTCCGACACCCCGGGTGATCCCCTCTGGTAGCTTCCCTAATGAAGTATCTGTCCCTCCGACACCCCGGGTGATCCCCTCTGGTAGCTTCCCTAATGAAGTATTTGTCCCTCCGACACCCCGGGTGATCCCCTCTGGTAGCTTCCCTAATGAAGTATCTGTCCCTCCGACACCCCGGGTGATCCCCTCTGGTAGCTTCCCTAATGAAGTATCTGTCCCTCCGACACCCCGGGTGATCCCCTCTGGTAGCTTCCCTAATGAAGTATCTGTCCCTCCGACACCCCGGGTGATCCCCTCTGGTAGCTTCCCTAATGAAGTATCTGTCCCTCCGACACCCCGGGTGATCCCTCTGGTAGCTTCCCTAATGAAGTATCTGTCCCTCCGACACCCCGGGTGATCCCCTCTGGTAGCTTCCCTAATGAAGTATCTGTCCCTCCGACATCCCGGGTGATCCCCTCTGGTAGCTTCCCTAATTAATTATCTGTCCCTCCGACACCCCGGGTGATCCCCTCTGCCTGGTAGCTTCCCTAATGAAGTATCTGTCCCTCCGACACCCCGGCGTTGTAACCAACACCCGAAAAGTAAAGCAGTCAACAGAATCATATGGTATGTAACTGTTAGCTAGCTAAATCATTCTAACATACTCTGGCAATATAACCACTGGTTATGTAGACCTAACTATTAGCTAATGTTTTTTGTCTCATATGTTTCATGAACACAAAAAAAGCCAATGTGAGTGAACACCCTCGCAACAATGTTGCCAAAGATCTGCAAACTACTCAAACCACTACCTCCGAACCACCATGATCCAGAAACTATCGGTTGCCGGGCTGGAGGCACAATAACAATGTCTGTCAGAGGACACAGCCAACAACAAACGATAACATGGGCAAGCCAACAACAAACGATAACATGGGCAAGCCAACAACAAACGATAACATGGGCAAGCCAACAACAAACGATAACATGGGCAAGCCAACAACAAACGATAACATGGGCAAGCCAACAACAAACGATAACATGGGCAAGCCAACAACAAACGATAACATGGGCAAGCCAACAACAAATGATAACATGGGCAAGCCAACAACAAACGATAACATGGGCAAGCCAACAACAAATTACAACATGGGCAAGTCAACAACAAACGATAACATGGGCAAGCCAACAACAAACGATAACATGGGCAAGCCAACAACAAACGATAACATGGGCAAGCCAACAACAAATGATAACGTGGGGGAACAAATGTATTCCTACACAATAAATGGCAACATTCAGATCAACATTAGTAAACAATTGGCTTGTGTTAGTCACTCTAGAAGTAATGCTAATGCTCAGTTGGACGGAATGTACTTCATTGGACGGAATGTGCTTCATTGGACGGAATGTACTTCATTGGACAGAATGTACTTCATTGGACGGAATGTGCTATGACATCACAATACAACAGAACACACAGGACAGAGCACCGGTGGTGTTGTAGCAGCAAACTGTTCTCCTGACCGTGCTGCATACTATAGTTTATGGAGTGGAGATGGGACCTAAACTACCACAGTGTCTGAGTCTGGCTTCTACAGCTTCATAAGCTTCATGACAAAACTCGATTTGCCATAATACTGTGTGACAGAGGGAGCAAATGGCTATATTAGACAGCCTCTGGCTGATCTACTGGCTTCATTGCAAAGTTTGACAATATATAAAGGAACTTCAATGGATTTGACAAGGAAAACCTATCATCTGTATGATGCAGAAGACTGTATAAAATACATGATATATCAACAACATATATCAAAGCCTCTTACATGGATAAGCAGTACATATGACAAACACCTAAAATAGTTATTGTTATAGATAGCCATTTGAAGATGAATCATGCACAATTTCTAAAGATAGCAAACAAACTGAGCATCCAATAATTACATCTAACGTACGGTCAAATGACTAAACGCGTGTAGACGTGTCCCAAATGCATTTAGAACAGGTAAAACAAACAGAAGTACAGGCATGTCGTTTATCCATTCAATGTCCATGAAGTAACGTTACTCAGTTATATTTCCTGAGATTGTGGAATAGCCTGCATGTGGTTACCACTGCCTCTAGTCCAATAACACTCAATGAAACACAGAATATTCATACACGCAGCTTGAAATTCTTATAGGGCATACAGTATGAATTAGGCATACTGTCAGATAATCAATACAAATATTTGTTCTGGTCCTCCGATTACAGCAAAAACTAGCAGTTGATAAAACTCCTGCAAGAGTCTCAGCATTCACTCAACATCTGCGTGCATTAGTCAAATTTTCAAGCAGGTTTTCTAGTGACTGATTCATGTCATAAAAATCCGTATGTGTCTCTTAGGACTTCATTTCACAGTAATTTCACATCTGTGTGCATCAGTCGTATGTTAAGGCACGTCTCCTATTGACATTGAAGCATGATATACGCAACAGCCTGAGTTGAGTAGATGGGTTAGAAACATAACTTACATTGAATATCCCTTTGAACATGGTGAAGTTATTAGTTACACTTTGGATGGTGTATCAATACACCCAGGCACTACAAATATACAGGGGTTCTTCCTAACTCAGTTGCTGTAGAGGAATGAAACTGCTCAGGGATTTCACCACGAGGCCAATGGAGACTTTACAACAGTTACACGGTTTAATGGCTGTGAAAGGAGAAAACTGAGGATGGATCAACAACATTGTAGTTATTCCACAGCACTAACCTAATTGACAGATTGAAAAGAAGGAGGCTTGTACAAAATAAAAATATTCCAAAACATGCATCCTGTTTGCAACAAGACACTTTAAGTAGTACTGCAACAAATGTGGTAAAGCAATGAACTTTTTGACCTGAAAACAAAGTGTTATTTACAGTGTAAATCCAAAACAACACATTACTGAGTACCACTCTCCATATTTTCAAGCATAGTGGTGGCTGCATCGTGTTATGGGTATGCTTGTAATCATTAAGGACTGGGGAGTTTTTCAGGATAAAAAAATGTATTAAATGGAGCTAAGCACAGGCAAAATCCTAGAGGAAAACCTGCTTCAGTCTGCTTTCCACCAGACACTGGGAGACTAATTCACCTTTCAGCAGGACAATAACTTAAAATACAAGGCCAACCAAGAAGAGAGTGAATTTTCCTGAGTGGCCGAGTTACAGTTTTTACCTAAATCTGCTTGAAAATCTATGACAAGGCTTGACAGAGCTTGAACCATTTTGACAGCACTTGAAGACTTTTGAAAAGAATACATGGGCTGTGTTCAGTCCAGGAATAATTTTAATGTTAATATTCATATTATGTGCCTTAAGCGTCATATGTTGTGACGCTTAACTTTCAGAAAAATTGTCACCGGATGATGTTTTGAGGATGATAATGGGCTGCCTTGTTCACTCCCCTTCATAAAACTAAGACCAACTGGGTAGGTGTTACCAATATCTCCCACCTTGTTTCAGCCACATTGATTTCACCTATCCCATCAGATCCATGAAAGAAAGTAAAGAAGCTCAGAGGGGAGAGGGGAGGAAATTCTTTGTGGAATGAAACAGAGCCCCAGTCTCTGTCGCTCCCTACCTATTGAGCATGCCCCCTGGGCAGTAGCTGTAGCGCAGACAGCTTGATTAATTGGCATCATCAGTCCTATTGGATTCCTGATCGATCAGCACCGGTGAACACAGCTCAACAACACGGTCACCGCACTGGAGTACACTGTGGCTATGATTCTTTAGCCGGCGGTACAGGGGTCCATGTTGTTGATAACTCTCTGAACCATAGCTGGGGCTTAACAAATCCAGAGTCATCCCTTCTCACAGCTGAGACACTTCATATATGTCCATGCTTTGTGGCGTTGAGGATATAAACTACACGTGAGTCTGAAGGAGTAGCAGAAAGCCATCTAGTCCGTGGGTGTCAGTCTGGAATTGTCTCACCTGGTCTGGGAGCAGGATTCAGAAGTCTGCAGAGAAGCCCTATTACAGAGATGCCCCATTACAGGTTGACAAAAATCAGGGCAAAATTTCTCTACTGTGTTTGTATCTCTGTTGTAGAGAGAGAGGCTGGAGATTCTGGCCTGTCGCAAGATAAATATGTGTTGCTTTCCCCAAGTCCTGCTAATGGAGTTTAAAGTGTGTGTGTGTGTGTGTGTGTGTGTGTGTGTGTGTGTGTGTGTGTGTGTGTGTGTGTGTGTGTGTGTGTGTGTGTGTGTGTGTGTGTGTGTGTGTGTGTGTGTGTGTGTGTGTGTGTGTGTGTGTGTGTGTGTGTGTGTGTGTGTGTGCGCGTGTGTGTGTGTAGGTTGAAGCGTTCCATGCTGCTCCTTGTGCCCCATGCCAGATGTTCTGATACAGTCCCCATAACAAGTAACATATTTTAGAAGCTGTGCATCTACAAGGCACCAGTGCCAGTCCATGCTAGTCCATGTCATTTGAGAGCCATGCCTTGGCCCTAGTTTACAATCCCCTGGTGGTCCCACTAATATCCCTCCATTTCCCTCTATCCCTCCTTACATCCATCACTCCCTCCCACCCCTCCTTCCCTCCTTATGGAGCCAAATCAGCCTAATAGTACAGCAATGAGCCTGTAGAGCCTCTGTAATGAACCTATGCCTTGGGCACATGAAAAACATCATAAATCAATTTATGTAACCAAAATATAAGGTCAGTTGTAATGTATTATGTGGTAATGCAGCTGTAATCACTAAAAGGGAAAGTTCAAGTCAAGGTGGATTGGGGTCTCTCTTGCAGAGGGAGTCTTTTCTCTGTGTCATTTTTTCGTTATTCCCACATCTTGCTCTCATTGTCTGATTCAATTCTTCCCCCCATTGCTCTCTCTAAGTCTCTCCCTCTTTCTCTGTCATTTTCTCTAGTATCCTCCTTCCCTCCTTTCTCCCTCCCTCACTCTTGCCTTTTCCCCAGGAGACATGGGGTGTGTTAAAAGCGTGTGACATCCCCGTTGGGCGAGCAGCTCCAGAGTCAAGCTCCACCTCCCAGAGTCCCCGCCAGAGAAATGCCTCAGTCACAGCAGACACCCCATAGCTTTACCCAGGAGCCTCGGCAGCTGGGATGGTGGCCATTTTCTTACCCCTTAATATCACTAAAGCAGTATCTAACACAACAGTCAATACCCAACAAGAGTCTACAGCATTGTTATAGTCCTTGATTGAGAACACAGTACTGTGTGTTGTGATGGATGCCAGAGATGAATAAGTGGTATAAAATAGAAGAGAGCGTTGGTTACTAGTTTGGTGGAACGTTCATGGAATATTACCGTCACCCTCAGAACATTGGACTCATGAAACAAGTATAGAACGTTAACATTTTATGTTCTAAAAACATGGCAACCATGTTCTGTGTATGTTTTGGTGGGACATTGGTGGAATATTCTCCCAACACTCAGAAAACTGGACACGAACGTTCTTGCAACGTCCCATGAAACGTGTCTAGAACATTAATGTTGTATATTCTGAGAAGATGATAACCACACTCTGGGGATGTTTTGTTTGGCATTAAGGGAATGTTCTCCTAACTAACGCAAAATGCTAAAAAGGTTCATAGAAAGTTTTTGCTAACTTAGATAACCCTTACTAACAGAAAACTGGACACTCAAACATTAGGGGAACATTACGGGTAACATTACATGAACTTCCTCTCTCTCTGCAATCGTTAGCTGGGCTAGCACCAATGTAGATGTACTTTGCTTTCTTCATTGCCTGCGTGGAAATGCTAATCTCTCCACTCACTACACTGCATGTGCACAAAAGAGAGTTGCTATGGAGCTCAAACACAATATCTAAATACGATTTTTTAGATGAGCTAACACAATCGCGATAAAACTTCAGATAATTGACGCCTGCGACTGAAATTCAACGCTTGTAAGATTGAGTGATTGCTCCGTCGTCGGTGTCACCGGCTTCCCAAAGGAATAAAATGTCAGCAAAACAGTTAGGGAAAGCATTTGCCAACATTAACATTTACCAGGCAGCATTTATCATCGTTAACATTAGCATCAGCACTTCAAAATCTTTGGGCTCTTCATGTGTTTCCTAGCAGGCATTTATAACAGGGTACTATATCCTTAGCAAGGGGTCCTTATGGTGTAGCCATGAGCTCTGTTTTGTGACACACATGCAAAACAAATGCCATAAAAAAAACACCTGAAATGTCAGGACCAAATGACTCGTCGTTTAATTGCTTGTGAGTTAACTCGGTCCCTGTGGTCGAGACGGGATGTTAAACGCCTTAAGCACTAATTATCTAAGGTAGCTATCTCATTACCCCCTTCAATATGCAAATGGCCTGTGGGCTTAGTGTTTTATGGCAATCACTGTTATTCAGAGGGCGGCCATCTTACATTGGGGTTGGAGAGGAGGCTTGATTATAACGAGTGAAACAACAACTGTAGCTAAATAATGACTGGGTTTTGAATTACTGAGTGATTTTGTATATTACAGAAATAGAGTGTGTGTGTTTCTTTACTTGAATATATATGTTTGGGTCCAATATGAGATTGATTCGATTAACTGTAATTCAGGGCAGTGCTGTCATTCAGGACATTGCCTCAGCGATAGCCTTGATATGATGATAGAAATGAAACAAACTCATAAATGAGGAATGTTATAAGGCTTTTGAAAGAGTGCCTTGACAAAGAAAAGGGGCATTTCCACATAACCATTATCAGTGCAGTGAGGATACAGAGCTGTGTACAAACCACATAGCAAAAGCCGGGATGGAAAAAGCCTAGGTTGCAATCACTATCTATGTGATGTATCTACTTAGTTTTCAATCCTCCTGATTCCTGCCTTCAAGCAAAACTGAAGCAGGAAGTACCAGTGACTCTCTCAATAAGGAAGATGTCAGAAGATGCAGATGCTAAGCTACATGACTGTTTTGCTATCACAGACTGGAGTATATTCTGTGATTCATCCGATGACATTGAGGAACACCCCACATCATTCACTAGCTTCATCAATAAGAGCATTGATGAAGTTGTCCTCACAGTGACCGTACATACATACCCGAACCAGAAACCATGGATTACAAGCAACATCCGCACTGAGCTAAAGGTTAGAGCTGCCACTTTCAAGGAGCGGGCCTCTAACCTGTACACTTACACGACATCCCACTATGCCATCCGACGAAACATCAAACAGGCAAGGCGTCAATACAGGACTAAGATTGAATCGTACTACGCCGGCACCGACGCTCATCGGAGGTGGCAGGGCTGAATAACCTATTATGGACTGCAAAGGGAAGCACAGCTGCGAGCTGCCCAGTGACACGTGCCTACCAGACGAGCTAAATAACTTCTATGCTTGCTTTGAGGCAAGCAACACTGAAGCACGCATGAGAGCATCAGCTTTTCCGGACGACTGTGTGATCATGCTCTCCGTAGCCGATCCGTAGTGAGTAAGACCTTTAAACAGTTCAACATTCACAAGGCTGCAGGGCCAGACGGATTACCACGACTTGTACTCTGAGCATGCACTGACCAACTGGCGAGTGTCTTCACTGACATTTTCAACCTGCCCCTGACCGAGTCTGTAATACCAACATGTTCCAAGCAGACCACCATAGTCCCTGTACCCAAGAACACCAAGGTAACCTGCCTAAATGACAACCGGCCCGTACCACTCACGTCTGTAGCCATGAAGTGCTTTGAAAGGCTGGTCATGGCTCACATCAACACCATTATCCCAGAAATTTGCCCCACTCCAATTTGCATACCGCCCCAACAGATCCACAGATGAGGCAATCTTTTTTGCACTCCACACTGCTCTTTCCCACCTGGGCAAACAGAACACTTATGTGAGAATGCTATTCAATGATTACAGCTCAGTGTATAACACCATAGTGCCCTCAAAGCTCATCACTAAACTAAGGACCCTGGAACTAAACACCTCCCTCTGCAACTGGATCCTGAACTTCTTGACGGAACGCCCCTAGGTAGTCAGGGTAGGTAACAACACATCTGCCACGCTGATCCTCAACACGGGGGCCCCTCAGGGGTGCATGATCAGTCCCCTCCTGTACTCCCTGTTCACCCATGACTGCATGGCCAAGCACGACTCCAACACCATCATTAAGTTTGCCGACGACACAACAAGGCCCGATCACCGACAATGATGAGACAGCCTATAATGAGGAGGTCAGAGACCTGGCAGTGTGGTGCCAAGATAACAACCTCTCCCTCAACGTGATCAAGACAAAGGAGATGATTGTGGACTACAGAAAAAGGAGGACCAAGCACGCCCTTGTTCTTTTCGATGGGGCTGTAGTGGAGCAGGTTGAGAGCTTCAAGTTCCTTGATGTCCACACCACCAACAAATTATCATGGTTTCAAACACACCAAGACAGTCATGAAGAGGGCAAGACAACGCCTATTTTAAGGAGATCCTCAAAAAGTTCTACAGCTGTATCATCGAGAGCATCCTGACTGGTTGCATCACTGCCTGGTGTGGCAACTGCTCGACCTCCGACCGCAAGGCACTACAGAGGGTAGTGCCTACGGCCTAGTACATTCCCGGGACCAAGCTTCCTGCCATCCAGGACCTCTACACCAGGCGTTGTCAGAGGAAGGCCCTAACAATTGCCAAAGACTCCAGCCATCCTAGTCATAGACTGTTCTCTATGCTACCGCACGGCCAGCGCTACCGGAGTGCCAAGTCTGTTTTTTCCCCTTTGTTTACTTTAGTAAATACCTTTTTAACACTTTTTTTTCTTAAAACGGAATTGTTGCTTAAGGGCTTGTAAGTAAGCATTTCACTGTAAGGTCTACCTACACCTGTTGTATTTCAAAATCATACCCAACTCATACAGTAGTCTAATATGATTCATGTCAGATCACAATGTTACATGACGGTGGTTTATTCTAAGAGCTGCATGTTTGGAGGAAACAATGTGTTCTGCTTAGCAGTCCCCCTCATCCTGGGCTGAGATCCCATGATTTTCTCTTCCAAAATATGGATGAGTTGAAGGCTATCTGGATGTTGTGTTGTGTGGAGGAGGCTAGAGGGAGGGCCAATCACTGCAGAGTAACTGTTTGAAGAGAATCTTTGTCCTGGCTCTGACTACCCCTGAGGTTTGCATTCACAATCCATTCTGAGTGAATAAGAGAGGAAGAAGGGAGTGAGTGTCAGAGAGAGAGAGGGAAAATGAGAGAGAGATAGATTTACTGTAGATATAGATTAGGCAGACAGGCAGGCAGGCAGGCAGACAGACAGACAGACAGACAGACAGACAGACAGACAGACAGACAGACAGACAGACAGACAGACAGACAGGCAGGCAGGCAGGCAGGCAGGCAGGCAGGCAGGCAGGCAGGCAGGCAGGCAGGCAGGCAGACAGACAGACAGACAGACAGACAGACAGACAGACAGACAGACAGACAGACAGACAGACAGACAGACAGACAGACAGACAGACAGACAGACAGACAGACAGACAGACAGACAGACAGACAGACAGACAGACAGACAGACAGACAGACAGACAGACAGACAGACAGAACAGCATTTGGACAGATGTTTATTACAAAGGCATTTTGTGGGGGAGAATCCAAATGAAATTCAGCAGGAGGATAATAAAGGCTCCTTGTAGTGTGGCTGCCTCTCTTTGTATCTGGGTAGAAGCAATTATCATTGGAGTTACCTGCCACAATATACCTACCTAGTAGTGGTGTGGTGAGCAATATGATTGTCCCTCATAGGAATATTTGCTATCACTTGCTAAAATCCTGTGATTGGTTTTCTGGACAATTGCTGATTATTTCCTTTCCATCTTTGGTGGTGGGCTGTAGCAAGCTATTGGCTTTAGTTTTCGAGATGATTCATCTCTGTCCAGGGAGGAGCTGGTTTTTACATATTGTGTATATATTTGTTTATTCTGTTGGCAATGTCAATTCTTGCACATTTTTCCTAAATACTTACTTTTATGATGGCTAGCTGGATAGGCAAACGCTGCTGCGTACTAAACCGTAAACCAATCAAAGCTTGTACTATCCATGGTACTGTCTCTACTGATCGCGTCGGCCAATCACATTACCCGTACCTAAGGTAGTAGACAGCTAGTGACAGCTAACTGTCTAAAATGTGTTTTTCTTTGTATTATCTTTTACCAGATCTAATGTGTTATATTCTCCTACATTCATTTCACATTTCCACAAACTTCAAAGTGTTTCCTTTCAAAAGGTATCAAAAGGTATCCTTGCTTCAGGTCCTGAGCTTATAGGCAGTTAGATGGCATTTTAGGCAACATTTTTTTTTAAAGGGTCCAATCCTTATTTATTTAACTGACTTGCCTCGATAAATAAATAGCTGGTTAATTCCACAAACTAACGTTTAAGAAGGCACACCTGCTAATTGAAATGCCTTCCATGTGACTACCTCGTGAAGCTGGTTGGGAGAATGCCACGAGTGTGCAAATCTGTCAATAAGGCAAATTGTGGCAATTTGAAGATCTGCAATATAAAATATATTTTGACACTTTTTAGGTTACTACATGATTCCATGTGTTCTTTCATAGTGTTGACGTCTTCACTATTATTCTACAATGTAGAAAATAGTAAAAATAAAGAAAAACCCTTGAATGAGTGAGTGTTTCTAAAACTTTTGACCGGATGTGGATATGATTGAATGTTCAATTAAGCCTGAAGCTAGTTACGTGAAATGAGACAATCATGCCAAGACATTATTCAAAATTGAATTAGCTGACAGGGAGATAGCTAATGAAACCTGCGCTAAGAAATGTGTTACATTGTATAAAATATTCTGGGCCATCAGTGTTTCCTGCAACAGTGAGCTCTGGACAGACAGACAGACACAGCTGTAGGCTATTTGTGCAAGGGATAAGAAGTAATCAGGTAGGCCTATTTTATGAATCTCAACCAGAACAGAGCATGACATTTTTTCCCCCTTTCATGCTGAGCGGTTATCAAAAGGGAGAGAGCTGGAATGATTTTTCAAATAGGCCACGTTGAGGAACTCAATGGATGTAAAAACAGACTTTGTTTACTTGCTGTTTGAGGCTATGAAAAAATTACTTTGAGAAGTTCCACAGTGACGGTGAGTTAAGACAATCGGAAATAGTATCCCCAAATGGGTACATTTATAGGCCTACACTTGTACGCAGGCCAGGTAGACTAGGCCCACTTCTATGCGTAATCAGGTTTGTGTCCTGACTCAAGATCGACAGGAGCGCTCCAAACAAAAGACAATGAATAAATTGACAGCTCATACAGTAAATGGAATGAAATACACCCCCCAAAAACAATGTATCCAATCCTACAATGACAATAGTAAGACTGTAATAATAATATATTGTATGCATTAAAATAAATTACTGTAACCAAATAAACATGGTAGATTATGGTAAATTATGGTAATTAGTCCACTCAGACAGGCCTCCGCAATGGATTAGTCCACTCAGACAGGCCTCCGCAATGGATTAGTCCACTCAGACAGGCCTCCGCAATGGATTAGTCCACTCAGACAGGCCTCCGCAATGGATTAGTCCACTCAGACAGGCCTCCGCAATGGATTAGTCCACTCAGACAGGCCTCCGCAATGGATTAGTCCACTCAGACAGGCCTCCGCAATAGATTAGTCCACTCAGACAGGCCTCCGCAATGGATTAGTCCACTCAGACAGGCCTCCGCAATGGATTAGTCCACTCAGACAGGCCTCCGCAATGGATTAGTCCACTCAGACAGGCGTGAATCAGACAGGTGTCTTGTGTGCCACACATTTTGTAAATATATTTGCCACTGCTCAACAAAATAATCTTGGTCGACCAACAACTGTACAACCAAACAATGGACCAGTCGACTAAATGGAGTCAGCCCTAGTGCCAACAAATTGACCTGGTAATCATAAGAATATTATAAATACAGAAAATCCCTTGACGTAGATCGATCAACTACAACGTTTTCAGGGTCGGCCCACCACCTACCTGTGCTTGTTTCTCTGATCGTGTGCATTCAGCATTTGTCTAACCACTCTCTCTCCACTCCTCCACCTGAGTAAGTCATTCTAATGGAATTACACACACTAGTGCATCCCGCTTCCCTCATGAATGCACTCCATCATCTCAATAACGTGAAAGACACGCTCTGACTCAAAGAAAGAGTGGAACAGCCTGTGCTCTGGTACAGACTTGAACGATCTCTGAAAATGAGGTCTCATCCTTTCTTTCTCTCCTTTCCCTATTATCCCTTGTTCTCTTGTAACTTCAATTACACCACACTACATAGAGAACGAAAGAGAACAGGAAAGAGGTAGATTTGCCACTAACCAAACCAATTGGCCTCTTTGTGCCTGTGAAGTTCAACTGTGTGTTGTTCGTCCAGGAACTCTTCAGGCCTTTGTCTGGCTTCTCTGGTTGCTCTGGGCGTTACCCCTAGGGAAGAGGAGGGTTATGGGGCTTGGAGTCTTTTCAGACTATATTGGGGCTCTCCTCGGGTACTTATTTATTTATACCCGTGGAAGTGGAGGCACTGAAAACAACTTCCCCCTCGTTTTTAGAAGATTAAGTCACATAATCGTCTAGGTACATGCCTTTGTATAATTCAATACTCTAAGAGGTGTCTTGATGACTCTTTGTCTGGACCTCAAGCAGGCTGTGGGCCTTCAGACCGTGGTCCTATTTAAATATGTTTAACGTGCATCCTTCTATCCTTCCTTCCTGTCCTAACTTTTCCAGCCTTTTTTTGCTGAAGCTCATCCACCCCAAACTTCTCACAGAGGAATTTGTGACGATGGTGGTGAAATGGACTAACAGACAAAATCCTCTTGTGGAGGAATGAATTAGCCATCTCCTCCTTTTTAGCCCACAAGACGAATGTGAAATCACGATCCAGCAGCATTCTCTCCCTGATTTTAATGACATTTTTTTCCTACTGTGTATGGAGAGAGTCTAGGCAGGCAGGAGGGAGCAGCCGGGGTAGTTTTTGAGTTTACCCTCGAGTAAGCGGCCTGCTAGGCTATAATCTGAAGTCAGACAAAATGGCACATTAGCTCTCTGGCCCACGCTCTCCAGCTTACAGCCCTGGAGACTGCAACATAACGTCTGTCTGGTCTCTGCACAGGCCCTGGTTCTAACAGACAAGAGCTGAGCTACACTGGTTCTATAGAGATATCCAAAGGTCTGGAATCACGGCAGAATATCCCGTCCTCATCTACAGGTAGTGGTGAGGGTTGGGCATGTGTATGTCTGTATTCTTAATGCGTATTCCAGCAACACATTCATGTCATGAACCTAGAGAGGAGCATATGGCGTGTGCCATGTAAACAGCAGTGTTTAGAGGGCAGACATGTGTGGTATTCATGCCTCCCTGATGGTTATTGAGGGACAGGGTAAGACATTATTATGCTCTATATTCACTACAGCAGACAACACGGTGGGGTTCGGGCTAAAGACTGTCTTTACAGCTTTGCATACCTCTTTACGTACCTCAGGATGAGCAACATGCAAACGAAGATACTCTCGCCTGAAATGATTGAACCGAGAGGCCAGTCAGAATCATACAGATTTCTGTGGCAAACTATGGAAAGCATAGAATATGGTTTTCAAAAATAAGAAAATGTATGTGTAGGTATCCATTGTATTATGTGTGGTGTATGTATGTGTAGGTATCCATTGTATTATGTGTGGTGTATGTATGTGTAGGTATCCATTGTATTATGTGTGGTGTATGTATGTGTAGGTATCCATTGTATTATGTGTGGTGTATGTATGTGTAGGTATCCATTGTATTATGTGTGGTGTATGTATGTGTAGGTATCCATTGTATTATGTGTGGTGTATGTATGTGTAGGTATCCATTGTATTATGTGTGGTGTATGTATGTGTAGGTATCCATTGTATTATGTGTGGTGTATGTATGTGTAGGTATCCATTGTATTATGTGTGGTGTATGTATGTGTAGGTATCCATTGTATTATGTGTGGTGTATGTATGTGTAGGTATCCATTGTATTATGTGTGGTGTGTGTATGTGTTGTACATATTTGCTCGTTCAGTCAGAACATAGCCTGAACGCTGCAGTGCATTTCATCCAACGATTCAATTCCTATATAAAAGTGTATTCTTGGGGGATAATATTCTGTAGAGGAGCGATACTATTGATGTCATCATACTCGACTGAAAGGCACATTGCAGCAACTGCTGGAAGCTATAGCTTTAGCAAGCATTACATTTCCTAACTGTTTGTGTGGAGCGTTGATCCGTTTCATTAGCTTGTGTATAAACACACACACACTTCACTGATTCCAAATTAAAATCTAGCGAGCAGTAGCATGTCAGCAGATTTGAGATATGGTCTTGGGGTGTAGTTTTAATGAATACTTAAGTGATGCATAACACTTTAGCAGTATACACAACAACATAGACAAAAAAAACTGGGATTGTCCATAGGTTTGCATTATCTCCTTGGTTGTATTACATTTTGAGTCCTAAGTCTGGGAAGAACTGATTGATATAAATTTCAGAGTGGCGGATGGAGGCAGACAATGTTTAAAAAAAAATAAAGTAAGTAGAATTTATTAGCATATCTGGACTTAAATGTATATATTTAAAACTGCAATATGTAACTTTTTGGGTGACACGATCACATAGAAATGTGTATTGATGATCTGAGGTTTCTGAGTCAGAGGTGAACAAAGTGATTAGCTCACTAAAGAACTCTAAAGCCAAAGATGTGTTTGGGTTGGACTGTAACTTTCTTAAAAACTACAAGGAGTCACTCATTGGCCCCATTACTAAGGACACCAACACATCTATTGGTCTTGGGGTGTTTCCAATGGTCTGGAGGTCGGCCATAATAACAGCCATCTTTAAATCGGGTGACCCTACTAAAGTGAGTAACTACAGGCCCATTAGTATACTACCTGTGGTGTCGAAGGTTGTTGAAAAGTGTGTAGTAGAGCAACTGATTGCCCACCTCAACAGCCCCTCCACATTACTCTCCATGCATCTTGTCTTCAGAGCAAAACACTCCACAGAAACGTTCAACTGCTTTCTTCTGGAAAATGTGAAGTCCAAGAAGGACAAAGGGGCATTGTTGGGGCTGTGTTTCTGGACCTAAGGAGTGCTTTTGATACTGTTAACCATGAGGTACTCATCACAAAATTGTCCAAGTTCAACTTTCCCCCCGATGCCTTGAGATCATACCTTGAAGGCAGAACCCAGTGTGTCAGAGTGAGCAATGAGCTGTCGCCCACTCTTAGCTATGATGTGGGTGTGCCCCAAGGGTCAATACTGGGGGCCCTCCTGTTCAGCCTGTACATTAATGATCTGCCTTCTGTCTGTACTGGGTCTGAAGTTCAAATGTATGCAGATGATACAGTGATATATGTGCAAAGAGCAAACAACAAGCTGCACAAGAACTCAGTACTGTAATGGTCCAGGTTACAAAGTGGCTCAGCGACTCATGTTTGCATCTCAATGTGAAAAAAACTGTCTGCATGTTCTTCACAAAGAGGGCAACTGATGTTACTGAGCCAGATGTCTATGTGTCAGGGGAGAAGCTCCAGGTGGTATCTGATTTTAAGTACCTTGGCATCATACTTGATTCCAACCCCTCTTTTAATTCAAATAACCAAATTCAACCTATAAGAAATTGTTTGATTACAGAGGTAGCAAAACTGTACTCCAAATCTATGATACTTCCTCACTTAACATACTGCTTGACTAGCTGGGCCCAAGCTTGCTGTACAACATTAAAACCCATTCAGTCTGTCTACAAACAGGCTCTCAAAGTGCTTGATAGGAAGCTCAATAGCCATCATCACTGTTACATCCTCAGAAAGCATGAGGTCCTGAGTTGGAAAAATCTTGTGCAATACACCAATACATCAACGCATGTCTGGTATTCAAGATCCTAATGGCCTGGCTCGCGCTCCACTCAGTACTTCTGTTAAACAGAAAGCCCAAACATATGGCAGCAGATCCACAAGGTCTGCCATGAGAGGTGACTGTATAGTTCCCTTAAGGAAAAGCATCTTTAGTCAATCTGCTTCCTCTGTGAGAGCTTCCCATGTTTGGAATACACTGTAATCAGACACACAACTGCACCACCTATCACACTTTCATTAAAAACATGGAGACATGGCTAAAGGCCAATCAGATTTGTGAACATAATCCCTAGTTTTGTATGGCCGCTTTCCATGTTGTCTGTAGCTTCTGAGGTGTGGAAACACTGTTGCTTTTATGGATTTTGTCTTGCTGCTTTTTGTTCTATGTTGCTGTATGTCTGTATGCTACGTCTTGATTGTCCTATGTTGCTCTGCTTGTGCTCACTGCTCATTGATTGTCTGTATTGTCATTGTAATTGTTTTTAATAACATGCCCAGGGACCACGGATGAAAATGAACCGGCCGGCTAAAACCTGCACTTTTTCTGAAACGTTGATTAATCTCTTCAACCTATGGGGGCGCTATGTTATTATTGGATAAAAAAACATGCCCGTTTTAAGCGCAATATTTTGTCACGAAAAGATGCTCGACTATGCATATAATTGCCAGCTTTGGAAAGAAAACACTGACGTTTTCAAAACTGCAAAGATATTATCTGTGAGTGCCCCAGAACTGATCTTACAGGCGAAACCAAGATGAAACTTCAAACTGGAAATGATCAGGAATTTTTACGCTCTGTTTTACTATCGTCTCCTTATAAGGCTGTGAATATGCTGTGAACGAGCTTATGCGCTCTGCCGTTCGTCCAAGATGTCTGCAGCATTGTGACGTGTTTGTAGGCATATCATTGGAAGATTGACCATAAGAGACTACATTTACCTGGTGTCCCGCCCGGTGTCCTGTGTCGAAATTATTGCGTAATCTGTAGGTCCATGCGCGTTCCATTTCTTCAGAAGAGAAAGTCAACTGCCACGAAGGATTTATCGTCGATAGATATGTGAAAAACACCTTAAGGATTGATTCTAAACATCGGTTTGCCATGTTTCTGTCGATATTATGGAGTTAATTTGGAAAAAAATTCGCGTTTTAATGACTTAATATTTATTTTTTATTTTTTTATTATTATTTTCTTACCCAAACGTGATGAACAAAACGGAGCGATTTGTCAACACAAATAATATTTTTTGTAAAAACTGAACATTTGCTATCTAACTGAGAGTCTCCTCATTGAAAACATCTGAAGTTCTTCAAAGGTAAATAATTTTATTTGAATCCTTTTCTGGTTTTTGTGAAAATGTTGCATGCTGAAAGCCAGGCATAATCCTATGCTAGGCTATCAATACTGTTACACAAATGCTTGTTTAGCTATGGTTCAAAAGCATATTTTGAAAATCTGAGATGACAGTGTTGTTAACAAAAGGCTAAGCTTGAGAGCAAATAGATTAATTTAATTTAATTTGCGATTTTCATGAATAGTTAACGTTGCGTTATGGTAATGAGCTTGAGGCTGTAGTCACGATACCGGATCCGGGATGGCTCGACGCAAGAAGTTAAATGTGCACTGTCCCTGTACAAATAAAAATAAACTCAACAAAAAAAGTCATATATTCTATGTGTGCTATTTCTATGCTTCCTGTTCTTAAGTTTAGTTTTTTTGGCTTTAACTTTCAATTTTGTACATCAGCTTCAAACTGCTGAAAATACAATAGTTTTTTTTATTGAAAATATATTTCACAGCGGTTTAGATGGTACAATGATTCTCTACACTTTACTTGCTTGTTTTGTCACTTAAACTGAAATTAGACAAACAACTAGAATTTTAGCAACCAGGAAATGGCGGAGATATTTCTGCATAGTGCACCTTTAAAAGCATGCTCACAACCTGGTGAAAACTACAATACTCTCTACTGTTCACTTAAAGCAGACACCACAACAAACAGTTGACCCAATTGCAAACCTTTACAAAACACATATCTACATCACAAAACTTCACAAATACAGGCTGTATACCTCAATCTTCCTCACACATACATGATCCCATCTGCCTGTTAATGTATCTGCTATTCAGAGTTACCTTGCTGAACTCTGAATGGTAAGAGCAACTATATCTATATTCTGTCCATTAAGTCATCTTCTCTCATCAGAGTGGGCTGGCTATTGAGTTGGATACACCCCGGCCTCTCGTATGTCTTCATTCTCAACCTGAGTGGTTATTGCTGTCAATTGCTGGGCCCCAACCAGCAGATGACTGATTGAAAGCAATATAGTTCACACTTTTCTGGATTGCTCACAATCCACTGAGACTGAGAGCTCCTCTCACTGATATAAAAGCAGGAATCCCGCAGCCTCACAATACAAATAAATGGTAATTGTGCACCCTTCAAAGTTGGCTTTCACCGCTGGGAGAAAAGTTCAAGTGGCACAGCAATCTCAATCCGTCTGGTTTGTAGAGGCACGTTAGGCTTTTATATGTGCTTTTGTATACCCAATGGAGTGTGTGTGTGTGTGTGTGTGCGCGTGTGTGTGTGCGTGCATGCGTCGGCGCGCACCATTGTGTGCGTGTTCGGTCTGTATCGTGCCTTAGAATCATCAAATCCCACATCACTGTCAGTCAGCCACAGACAAAACAGCAGTACGTGTGTCAGAGCAAGAGAGAAGGTGAAGAGATAGTCGACTTACCGGCCTGCGATGAGTCCCCTGTGGGGAGACAGAGAGGAGAGAAAGAGAAAAGATAGTTTAGTTCAAATCTCAAATCAAGACAACCCCGTTCACGCCCAACCCGACACAAATACAAGACGGATGACACCTGAGGAAGAGAGAGAGAAAGTCATGAAGACAGCAATTACCAACAGGACACATATTTACAGAGCAACACAAATACATTTGCTAATTGAGATTGTAAAAAACACACATTATTAAAGGTCGTTTCCGTTTTAGTCTTCCTTGTAAAAAACAGACAATATAACATCTGTCAACATCTCAAATGCACCTTTATCTGTGGATAAGGAAAAAGACTCACACTCTCGTTTAAAATGGAGTCACGGGGACGTTTAGAGACGTCACTCCCTTACTGAGAAAAAGATACTATGTTTTTATTGTTGATGGTGCTCTTCCCATTGCTTGGAAATTGTGGCCAGCTATCACAGGACACTATCCTCAATTATTATACCCTCATCTGTGAATGACATGGCATAAAATGTTGACACACCTGATATACCAGACGGCATATGCCAATGGAGTACGCCGAAGCAAGGGGAGAGTAGTATGTCTGAGAGAGGCAGAGAGATAAAGAAAGCCAAATAGATATAGAGAGAGGGAGAGAGAGAGAGAGAGAGAGAGAGAGAGAGAGAGAGAGAGAGAGAGAGAGAGAGAGAGCAAGATGGCTAAGGAAAGAGATTAAGTAAGGAGTGACTCAGCATAAAGTTGATTCCAGGTTGTGAGAGAGCTAATCTAGGGTCGGGTGGGTGTATGGGACTAGAGCAGACAGGCAGACCTAGTCTAGTGGAAGATGAAAATAAAGAGAGAGAGAGAGTGAGAGAGAGACGGAAGAATCACTGTCCAACCAAGCATAGAGCTCAATATCAATATCTATGGGTCTGCAAAAGCTGGCACCAGCGTCTCCCCTCGGCTCTCAGCTCGATACATGAGAACCCAGCCCAGCGGAACCCAGCCCAGCGGAACACAGCCCAGCCCTACACTCACTGGGCTCGCAACATATCCAATTAACATACTTTTTTATTTATTTTTATAAACGTGCATAGTTTCATCGGAAATATCAATCTGCTGCCGGGTGAAATTCACAATTAGGGGACAGGAGCATATTTGAGCCAATTGGCAGATATTTGGGGGGTACACATGCTACTGTGTTAATTGCCTCTGTAGGAATAAGAACCCCCCCCCACACACACACACACACACTTTCTCCCGCATATGGTTGTGTGTGTTATGAAACACAGAAGGCTATACAATATACTTCAGGTTCCCTGTGTCCATTAAGTAAGAATGGTCATGTCTATCTGGCTGGTTTGCCCTTTATTTAAGGGTTTTAAGTCCGTCTCCAAACCTTACACATGAAGGCTCACACAGACAGGCCAGCAGAGATCCCAAGCTCGACCAGTGGAGGCTGCTGAAGGGAGGACGGCTCATAATAGTGGACGGAACAGGGTGAATGGATTGGCATCAAACACATGGATTTGGCTATTTTACCCACATCTGTTGCTGACAGGTGTATAAAATTCGAGCACAAAGCCATGCAATCTCTATAGACAAACACTGGCAGTGGGTTGGTCTTACTGAAGAGTGCAATGACATTCAACGTGGCACCGAAATAGAATATCACCTTTGCAACAACTCAGTTGGTTCCATTCTGTGAGCTTTGTGGCCTACCACTTTACGACTGAGCCGTTATTGCTCCTAAACTTCACAATAGCAGCACTTACAGTTGACCGGTGCAGCTCTAGCAGGGAAAAAAATGTGATGATATTACTTGTTGGAAAGGTGGCATCCTGTGACAGTGCCACGTCAGTAAGGCCTTTCTACTGCCAATATTTGTCTATGGAGATTGCATGGCTGTGTGCTTGATTTTATAAACCTTTCAGCAATGGGTGTGGCTGAAATAGACGAATACACTATTTTGTGTCCACATACTTTTGTACAGTACATTCGGAATGTATTTAGACACCTTGACTTTTATAACAACTTTATTCTAAAATTGATTAAATTGTTTAGATTTTCCCCCCTCATCAATCTACACACAATACCCCATAATGACATCACAATACCCCATTTTATACATTTTTGCAAATTTATGAATAAACCCCCCACCCCGGAAATTTCACATTTACATAAGTATTCAGACCCTTTACTCAGTACTTTGTTAAAGCACCTTTGGCAGCGATTACAGCCTCGAGTCTTCTTGGGTATGACGATACAAGCTTGGCACACCTGTATTTGGGGAGTTTCTCCTATCCTTCTCTGCAGATCCTCTCAAGCTCTGTCAGGTTGGATGGGGAGCATCGCTGCACAGGTCTCTCCAGATATGTTTGGCTGGGCCACTTAAGGACATTCAGAGACTTGTCCAAAAGCCACTCCTGCGTTGTCTTGGCTGTGAGCTTAGGGTCATTGTCCAGTTGAAAGGTGTGCATTCACCCCAGTCTGAGTTCCTGAGTGCTCTGTAGCAGGTTTTCATCAAGGATCTCTCTGTACTTTGCTCCGTTCATCTTTCCCTTGATCCTGACTAGTCTCCCAGTCCCAGCCGCTGAAAAACATCCCAACAGCATTATACTGCCACGACGTTGCTTCACCTTAGGGATGGTGCCTGGTTTCCTCCAGATGTGACGCTATGCATTCAGGCCAAATGGTTCAATCTTGGTTTCATCAGACCAGGGAATAGTGTTTCTCAACATCTAAGAGTCTTTAGGTGCCTTAAGGCAAACTCCAAGCTGGCTGTCATGTACCTTTTACTGAGGAGTGGCTTCCGTCTGGCCACTCTACCATAAAGGCCTGATTGGTGGAGTGCTGCAGAGATAGTTGTCCTTCTGGAAGATTCTCTCATCTCAAAACAGAGGACTTCTGGAGCTCTGTCAGAGTGACCATCGGGTTCTTGGTCACCTCCCTGACCAAGGCCCTTCTCCCCCGATTTTTCAGTTTGGCCGGGCAGCCAGCTCGAGGGAGAGTCTTGGTGGTTCCAAACTACTTCCATTTCAGAACAATGGAGGCCACTTTGTTCTAGGTAGCCTAGTGGTTAGAGTGTTGGACTTGTAACCGGAAGGTTGCAAGATTGAAACCACAAGCTGACAAGGTAGAAATCTGTCATTCTGCTCCTGAACAAGGCAGTTAACCAACTGTTCCTAGGGCGTCATCGAAAATGAGAATTTGTTCTTAACTGGCTTGTCTAGTTAAACAAAGGTTCAAAAAATAAGAAAATGCTGCATAAATTGTGTACCCTTCTCCAGATCTGTGCCTCGACACAATCCTCTCGGAGCTCTAAGGACAATTCCTTCAAACTTATGGCTTGGTTTTTGCTCTGACATGCACTGTCAACTGTGGGACCTTAGACAGGTGTGTACCTTAACAAATCATGTCCAATAAATTGAATTTACCAGTCTAATCAAGTTTTAGAAACAACTTTAGTATGGTCAATGGAAACAGGATGCACCTGAGCTCAAGTTCGAATCTCATAGCAAAAGGGCTGAATACTTATGTACAGTGCCTTGCGAAAGTATTCAGCCCCCTTGAACTTTGCGACCTTTTGCCACATTTCAGGCTTCAAACATAAAGATATAAAACTGTATTTTTTTTGTGAAGAATCAACAACAAGTGGGACACAATCATGAAGTGGAACGACATTTATTGGATATTTCAAACTTTTTTAACAAATCAAAAACTGAAAAATTGGGCGTGCAAAATTATGTGCCATCCCCTGTTCAACATCCCAGTCTATACTATACAGGGAATAACAAACACACTCACAGTGCCATCCCCTGTTCAACATCCCAGTCTATAATATACAGGGAATAACAAACACACTCACAGTGCCATCCCCTGTTCAACATCCCAGTCTATAATATACAGGGAATAACAAACACACTCACAGTGCCATCCCCTGTTCAACATCCCAGTCTATAATATACAGGGAATAACAAACACACTCACAGTGCCATCCCCTGTTCAACATCCCAGTCTATACTATACAGGGAATAACAAACACACTCACAGTGCCATCCCCTGTTCAACATCCCAGTCTATAATATACCGGGGAAAACAAACACACTCACAGTGCCATCCCCTGTTCAACATCCCAGTCTATACTATACAGGGAATAACAAACACACTCACAGTGCCATCCCCTGTTCAACATCCCAGTCTATAATATACAGGGAATAACAAACACATAAAGACAAACACACACAGCCAGGCGCCCACGCAACGTCTACACTAGCTACACTACATGGCCAAAGGTATGTGGACACCTGCTCGAACATCTCATGACAAAATCATTGGCATTAATATGACGGTGTCACTGAGCTCTTCAGAACAGGCCATTTTACTGCCAATGTTTGTCTATGGAGATTGCTTGTATGCTCAACTTTATACACCTGTCAGCAATGGGTGTAGCTAAAATAGCCAAATCCACTAATTTGAAGGGGTGTCCATATACTTTGGTATATATAGTGTATTTAAAACATATGTTTTGTAGGTATTGGCTGGTTTTGTCTAATTTCTCACAGGTTAGACACATTAAGTTAGCCTAGCCTACTGACCTGCAGCATCTGTACTGCAGCTGCTAGTGCTAGTATTGGCTAAGCCCCACCACAATCCCCCCATCACACACAAAGTGAGTGGAGTTGAACTATCACCCCTTACGTCAACCACTCCATTCACACACTCACTTTCTCCACTGAGGAGCGCTGACCCAGTATCCTGTCAATTTACTTTTCATCTCTCCAGCTCTTTCTCAACTCTGCTTAGCTGTCAACCTCTCTCACCCTGGAAAATTTGTGGAGGGGAGAAGAAAAGAGGAGAAGAGAGGACATGTGCACTTATTTATGCAGAGGTAACAAACATACTGCACACACACACACACACACACACACACACACACACACACACACACACACACACACACACACACACACACACACACACACACACACACACACACACACACACACACACACACACACACACACACACACACACACACACACACACACACACACGGTCTTGTACAGCTAACCTTGTGGGGAAACACAATTCAGTCCCATTCAAAATCCTTTTTTCCCTAACCCTAACCTGTATTACCCTAAAACTAACCCTAACCTGTACTCTTACCCTAAAACTAACCCTAACCTGTACTCTTACCCTAAAACTAACCCTAACCTGTACTCTTACCCTAAAACTAACCCTAACCATTACCCTAAAACTAACCCTAACCTTAACCCTTTCCTAAAACTAACCCTAACCTGTACTCTCCCTAAAACTACCCTAACCTGTACTCTTACCCTAAAACTAACCCTAACCTGTACTCTTACCCTTAACCTGTACTCTTACCCTAAAACTAACCCTAACCTGTACTCTTACCCTAAAACTAACCCTAACCTGTACTCTTACCCTAAAACTAACCCTAACCTGTACTCTTACCCTAAAACTAACCCTAACCTGTACTCTTACCCTAAAACTAACCTAACCTGTACTCTTACCCTAAAACTAACCCTAACCTGTACTCTTACCCTAAAACTAACCCTAACCTGTACTCTTACCCTAAAACTAACCCTAACCTGTACTCTTACCCTAAAACTAACCCTAACCTGTACTCTTACCCTAAAACTAACCCTAACCTGTACTCTTACCCTAAAACTAACCCTAACCTGTACTCTTACCCTAAAAAACCTAACCTTACCCTAACCTAACCTGTACTCTTACCCTAAAACTAACCCTAACCTGTACTCTTACCCTAAAACTAACCCTAACCTGTACTCTTACCCGAACCCAAAAACCTAACCTTAACCCTAGCTCCTAAAACTAACCTTGTTTCCTAATTCGAACCCTAACGTGCACGCATGCACACACACACACGCACGTACGCACGCACGCGCACACACACACACACACACACACACACACACACACACACACACACACACACACACACACACACACACACACACACACACACACACACACACACACACACACACACACACACACACACACACACACACACACACACACACGCATACACACACCTCAACAACACCACACACTGCCACAAGGGAAGGGCAGACGACCTTCAAACACGATGGACATCGCAAATCAAATCAAATCAAAGTTTATTGGTTGCGTACACAGATTTGCAGATGTTATCGCGGGTGCTGCGAAATGCTTGTGTTTGTAGCTCCAACAGTGCAGGGATATATAGACAGCATGGGCAGTATATGAATAGAACAGGTGTGTGCAGCAGTAGTTATATAGATTGAGCCATGACTAGAATACAGTATACACATATGAAGTGGGTAAAATAGTAAACATTATTAAAGTGACTAGTGGTCAATGTCTATGTACATAGGGCAGCAGTCTCTATGGTACAGGGTAGAGCACCAGGTGGTAGCCTGCTAGAACAGTGACTAAGGCTAGTGGTGACTGTTTAACAGTCTGATGGCCTAGAGTCTCTCGGTCCCAGCTTTGATGCAGTTGCACTGTCTCTGCCTTCTAGATGGTAGCGGGGTGAACAGGCTGTGGCTCGGGCTGCTGAGGTCCTTGATGATTTTCTTTGCCGTCCTGGGACATAGGGTGCTGTAGATGTCCTGGAGGGCAGGTAGTGTGCCCCCGGTGATGTGTTGGGCAGACCGCAACCCCCTCTGGAGAGCCCTGTGGTTGCGGACAGTGCAGTTACGGAACAGGCTGAAAGGATGCTCTCAATGGTGCAAAAGTTTGTGAGGGTCTTAGGAGCCTAGCTGAATTTCTTCAGTCTCCTGAAGTTTAAGAGGTGCTGTTTCACATTTTTCACCACACTGTCTGTGTGAAGGGACCATTTCAGGTTGTCAGTAATGCGCACGCCGAGGAACTTGAAGCTTTTGACCCTCTCCACTGTGGCCCTGTTGATGTGGATGGGGGCGTACTCTCTCTGCTGTCTCCTTCGTTTTGTCCATTCCGCCAGGTTTTTCACCTTCTCCCGAAATGTTGTCTCATCGTTGTTGGTAATCAGGCATAACACTGTTGTGTCCTTAGCAAACTTGACGATTAAGTTGGAGACGTGAGTCTCCACACAGTCCTGGGTGAACAGCGAGTACAGGAGGGGTCTGAGCAAGCACCCTTGTGGGGACCCTGTGTTGAGGAAAAGTGCAGCAGAGTTGTTGCCAACCTTCCCCACTTGGGGGCTTTAGATACCTTAATGACAATCAATGTGCCTCTTCAACTCCATGAGAGAGAAACTTGATTTATGTGTGTGTGTGCATAAAACGCCCCCATTTGATTCTACAATGAACTCTCATTTCAAATGAGAATGGGGAGGAGGTTTAGACATAGAATGGATGGGAAAAGAGTTTCATTGTGAAACTTTCCAATGTCCATGGCTTTATTCACAGTATAATTATTATCCAGTGTTGTGACAGGATTGCTTTTCAGAAGAAGATAAATAGTCAATCCAGTCATGAAACAGCATTGGCCCTTTTCACACGTTGGTGCCTACAGTACATAACTGCCTGTGTGAATTAGATCTTATTTCTGCCACAAAGGGAAGACATTGACTCTCTCTCTCTCTCTCTCTCTCTCTCTCTCTCTCTCTCTCTCTCTCTCTCTCTCTCTCTCTCTCTAATAAACTATAATAAATTACAGGACATTCAATTAATTCCGTAGTGAAACGCTTTACCCATTTCATTTTTACTTAATTCATTTGATCATCATTCAGAGTCCCCTGGACGGCTGAATTGAATTGATTGTTTCTGAAGTTGTATTTCAAAGTCCAGGCTACATTTGTTGACTAATTAATTTCTGGAGTATTTTATTATTACATGGTCTCTACAGTAGCTTTATGGCGGTAGTGTATTTATTGTGTAGGCATACTGTACAATCATAACAATACGGCAGTTTTTCCTATGGTGAGTATAATTCAGTGCACACGTTCGTGACATACTTTAGCTTCATGTCATAGAAATACACGTCTTTGACATTTGCTGCATTGTTGTATATCGTGTGATTGGTCATCAGCGTCCTCATTGTAAAGGATGAAAACCAATCACAGCAAAGTATAGTCTTCAGAGGATAGTAATAAACATCCACTCAGAGAAGCTGTCAATCAGGCTTTAGAGCAGGGGCCCACAAAAAAAATCTGAACTCGTCATCAGGGGCCGCAGTGGCTCGCGGGTCAGAGCCGGTCCTAGACTTTTGGGGGCCCCAAATGCAAATGCATAACACATTTCATGCAATTCTACTCATTTTGCAATGGGGTGGAGAGAAAAAGGGGCAGTTTTACAGCTAATTTCCTGCAATTCTACACATCTTGCCATATGGTGGAGGGAAATGTTCCCAGTTTTTAATATATCTGAGTGAGAGTGACTAATAAAATCAATGGGGCCCCCAGGTCGGTGATTTAACCAGGAGACTAATTTACCTTAAACATTTTAGCTGACATGGCCTGATGACTCCTTGCTGTCCCCAGTCCACCTGGTCACGCTACTGCTCCTATTTCTTTGTACTTCCGGCGCCGACAGAGATGGTCGCCTCGCATTCTTAGGAAAATATGCAGTATTTAGTGTTTTATGTATTATTTCTTACACTGTTACCCCAGGAAATCTTAAGTCTTATTAGGAACTATTGGATATAAGAGCAACGTCAACTTAACAACATTAAGACCAGGAATACGACTTTCCCGAAGCGGATCCTCTGTTTGGACCACCACCCAGGACAATGGATCGGATCCCAGCAGGCGACCCAAAACAACGGCGCCGCAGAATGGGCAGACGAGCGGTCTTCTGGTCTGGCTCCGTAGACGGGCACATCGCTCACCACTCCCGAGTATACTACTTGCCAATGTCCAGTCTCTTGACAACAAGGTAGATGAAATCGGAGCATCATCATCATCAGAGATTGTAACATTCCCTGTATCATGGAAACACACGTTATCAGAGTCGGTACAGCAACCTGGTTTCTTCAAGCATCGCGCCGACAGAAACAAACATCTCTCTGGTAAGAAGAAGGGCGGGGGTGTATGCCTTTATGATTAACGAGTCGTGGTGTGATCATAACAACATACAGGAACTCAAGACTTTTTGTTCACCTGACCTATAATTCCTTACAATCAAATGCCGACCGCAATATCTACCAAGAGAATTCTCTTTGATTATAATCACAGCCATGTATATCCCCCCCCCCCAAGCAGTCACCTCGACGGCCCTGAAAGAACTTCATTGGACTCTCTGTAAACTGGAAAACACATATCCTGAGGCTGCATTATTGTAGCTGGCGATTTTAACAAGGCTATTTTGAAAACCACGACTCCATTTTGTTGCTCCAAGCCTATAGATATAAACTAAAACAGGAAACGCCCGTGCTCAGGTCTGTTCATTGCTGGTCCAATCTGATTCCATGCTTCAAGATTGCTTCGATCACCTGGACTGGGAAATGTTCTGGATAGCTTCGAACAATGACATTGATGTATACGCTGATTCGGTGAGCGAGTTTATTAGCAAGTGCATCGGTGATGTTGTTCCCACGGCGAATATTAACACCTTCCCCAACCTGAAACCGTGGATTGATGGCAGCATTCAGGCAAAACTGAAAGCGCGAACCACTGCTTTAAATCAGAGCAAGGCGACCTGAAACATGACCGAATACAAACAGTGTAGCTATGCCCTCCGCAAGGCAATCAAACAAGCTAAGAGTCCGTATAGAGACAAAGTAGAGTTGCAATTCAACAGCTAAGACACGATAGGTATGTGGCAGGGTCTACAGTCAATCATGGATTACAAAAAGAAAATCAGCCCCGTCGCGGACCCAGATGTCTTGCTCCCAGAAAAACTAAACAACTTCTTTGCTCGCTTTGAGGACAATACAGTGCCACTGACACGAACCCGCTACCAAAACCTGCGGGTTCTCCTTCACCGCAGCCAACGTGAATAAAACATTTAAATGTGTTAACCCTCGCAAGGCTGCAGGCCCAGACGGTATCCCTAGCCGTGTCCTCAGAGCATGTGCAGACCAGCTGGCCGGTGTGTTTAAGGAAATATTCAATCAATCCCTATCCCAGTCTGCTGTTCCCACATGCTTCAAGAGGGCCACCATTGTTCCTGTTCCCAAGAAAGCTAAGGTTACTGAGCGAAACAACTTTCACACCATAGCACTCACTTACGTCATCATGAAGTGCTTTCAGAGACTAGTCAAGGATCATATCACCTCCACCCTACCTGACACCCTAGACCCACTCCAATTTTCTTACCACCCCAATAGGTCCAAAGACGATGCAATCGCAATCACTGCCCTATCCCATCTGGACAAGAGGAATACCTATGTAAGCTTGCTGTTCATCGACGACAACTCAGCATTTAACACCAGAGTACCCTCCAAACTCGTCATTAAGCTCGAGACCCTGGATCTCAACCACGCCCTGTGCAACTGGGTCCTTGACTTTCTGACGGGGCGCCCCCCAGGTGGTGAAGGTAGGAAACAACATCTCCACCCCGCTGATTCTCAACACTGCGGCCCCACAAGGGTGCGTTCTCAGCCCTCTCCTGTACTCCCTGTTCACCCACGACTGCGTGGCCATGCACACCTCTAACTCAATCATCAAGTTTACAGACGACACTACAGTGGTAGGCTTGATTACCAACAACGACGAGAGGGCCTACAGGGAGGAGGTGAGAGCCCTCGGATTGTGGTGTCAGGAAAATAACCTCAAACTCAACATCAACAAAACAAAGGAGATGATCGTGGACTTCAGGAAACAGCAGATCCACATCAATGGGATAGTAGTGGAGAAGGTGGAAAGTTTTAGGTTGCTCAGCGTACACATCACAGGCAAACTGAAATGGTCCACCCACACAGACAGTGTGGTGAAGAAGGAGGCTGAAGAAATTTGGCTTGTCACCAAAAACCCTCAACAACTTTTACAGATGCACAATTTAGAGCTTCCTGTCGGGCTGTATCACCGCCTGGTACGGCAACTGCTCCGCCCACAACTCTCCAGGGTAGGGTTGAGGGTAGTGAGGTCTGCACAACGCATCACCGGGGCACACTACCTGCCCTCCAGGACACCTACACCACCCGATGTCACAGGAAGGCCAAAAAGATCATCATGGACAAGAACCACTCGAGCCACTGCCTGTTCACCCAGCTATCATCCAGAAGGCGAGGTCAGTACAAGTGCATCAAAGCTGGGACCGAGAGACTGAAAAACAGCTTCTATCTCAAAGCCATCAGACTGTTAAACAGCCATCGTTAACATTGAGTTGCTGCTGCCAACATACTGACTCAAATCTCTAGCCACTTCAATAATTAAAAATTCTATGTAATAAATTTGTCACTAGTCACTTTAAACAATGCCATTTTATATAATGTTTACATACCCTACACTACTCATCTCATATGTATATACTGTACTCTAGACCATCTACTGCATCTTGCCTATGGCGTTCGGCCATCACTCATCCATATATATATATGTATATATTCTTATTCATACCTTTGTTGTTGAGAAATTGTTAGATTACTTGTTAGATATAACTGCATGGTCAGAATTAGAAGCACAAGCATTACGCTACAGTCGCATTAACATCTGCTAACCATGTGTATGTGACCAATAAATTAGATTTGATTTTAACTGTTCTGCCTGCAGTTATGGAACCTTGGCCTGTTCACTGGACATGCTACCTGTCCCAGACCTGCTGTTTTCAACCCTCTAGAGACAGCAGGAGCGATAGAGATACTCTGAATGATCAGCTATGAAAAGTCAACTGACATTTACTCCTGAGGCGCTGACCTGTTGCACCCTCAACAACCACTGTGATTATTATTATTTGACCCTGCTGGTCATCTATGAACATTTTAACATCTTGGCCATGTTCTGTTATAATCTCCACCCGGCACAGCCAGAAGAGGACTGGCCACCCCACATAGCCTGGTTTCTCTCTTGGTTTCTTACTAGGTTCCGGCCTTTCTAGGGATTTTTTCCTAGCAACTGTGCTTCTACATCTGCATTGCTTGCTGTTTGGGGTCTTAGGCTGGGTTTCTGTACAGCACTTTGTGGCATCTGCTGATATAAGAAGGGCTTGATAAATAAATGTGATTCATTGACTGAAGTTGAATTCATATTCTGAAATGTCATATTAAGAATTAATGATGGTAAAATTTACTTGCCAAGTCCAAATGTATTCTGATATTTAGAATAACATTCAAGTGTTAACCATGCATCTACTGTACATAACAATGAACCTGGAGCGGCCCAACCTGCAGTCCTTATGGCTCTATCACTCATCTCCCTCCGTCTCTCCCTCACTCTCCCATTTGTAAATCTCTCTCTTTGAGGCAGTCCCCTCCCTCTGTTCCTCAGCAACTCTGTTTGTTAATAGTCCCTTTGAAGGTTAGGGAAGTGATGACCACAGGCCCTGCAGGCAGTCAGGCCTTCAGACAGTGCTCAGACCCAGTCCCAGGCAGAGGAACATAGGACATACAGTATAATACAGTGCTCTGCTAATTGCTAACCAGGAATGACTACCTCTCTATACTCTATTAAATGGGATTCAGGAAGGGAAGAAAAGGAGGGAGAGAAGGAGAGGGAGGGAGAGAAGAGGAGCAGGGAGAGAGAGAAGGAGAGGGAGGGAGAGAAGAGGAACGGGACAGAGAGAAGGAGAGAGGGTAGAGGGAGTGAAAGAAGGAGGGAGGGAGAGAAGTAGGGAGAAGCAGACCAGATCCATGTAGCAGCTTATCTAGCAAACCCTTGAACTGTGTGGTCTGGTGTGCTGGTGTCAGGGTGGATCGGTATGTGGAGTGGCCTGGGGGAGCGGAGGTCAGTCTGGTGTGCTGGTGTCGGGGTGGATCGGTATGTGGAGTGGCCTGGGGGAGCGGAGGTCAGTCTGGTGTGCTGGTGTCGGGTGGATCGGTATGTGGAGTGGCCTGGGGGAGCGGAGGTCAGTCTGGTGTGCTGGTGTTCGGGGTGGATCGGTATGTGGAGTGGCCTGGGGGAGTGGTGGCCAGTCTGAGAGGCACTGACGCAGACGATCAAATAACTGTATGTGAAAAGAAACATTCCTGTAGTGTGAATTATTGTTCAACTGTATATTATCTTACTGTGCAGGATGAATTGTGAAGACGATAGCCAATTATGCTCCAAAACTACTATACATAATGCATCCCTCTCCCCTCGTGGGGAGATTTTGATAAAGGAGCAGATCAACAACTGGTGTGTCTCATTGAAACACCACTTGCCTGGGGGAGGGGGGGGGGCAGAGGGAGTCAGTCAATATCCGAGCATAAAGACTACAAACAGAAGGACAACAACTTGTCCGTCAATTTGACGTTGCCTTTTCTCTCCAGGCGGACTAGTTCTCTCTCTCCCTTTCTCTCTCTGTGGAGTTTTGCCTCAATTTGTGTGGCACTAATGATGCTTGATAAACACAGGGAGACAGGACAGGCCTGTCCTGCTAATTCTAACGCTGTGCTGCTGTAGCTTGCTGGGGAGCGGACTACTCTGGAATACTGGTGGGATTTAGACTCCTGTTAAGGTTCGTAATTGACAAGCTGTGTACAATAATGATCTGACTTAATCAGATTGTTTTTTTAAATGTGCAATAATTGTCATGTTTGATAGTACATAAATCCAAAGACCCTGAGAGAAAGTCATTGATTGGAACTGTCAATAAGAGCACACAAGTCAGTGATTATGGAGCTCCTGGATTTGTTAAAACATCAACATGGGCTCATTAGAATATATTGAAATAGTGACGTTTAACCAATGTGTCACCTAAAGAGATAATGTAACCATTGCTTACCCTTTGTTCCACTATTTTAGCTCCAGGCCAGAAGAATGTCTGTTTACCCACTAAAACATGATGATCCACTCTGTCATTACAAGATCACATGCTAAGTTAGTGGACTATTCTCAAGTACAAAGGAGCTGTCCAAAAACAGTGATTGAAAGTAACACACCTCAAAGCCATGCCACTATCAATATTTGTTTTTGGCAATGAGAGAAAACCTCAACAGTATGTCAAAAGTTAAAGTAACCCCCCACCAGCCATATAGTGGCGATGTGATAGTGTCGTGTATTTGATGGACTCTAATGAGAAGACAATCATACAGTATGGTTTCAGGTATGTAACCATGTTGATGCCACACCCTTGATTTTCAACAGTCAGTATGGATGTGAGGGACTTCTGCAGTGTTGTATCTAGGAGAGGAGAGGAGAGAAGGAGAGGAGATGGAGAGAAGGAGAGAGAGAGAGAGAGAGAGAGAGAGAGAGAGAGAGAGAGAGAGAGAGAGAGAGAGAGAGAGAGAGAGAGAGAGAGAGAGAGAGAGAGAGGACCTTGTTGCCTGGTAACAGGGACAGACAGTTGGGCACCCGGGTACAAGAACCTGAACCTATTTTGAGGTGTGGTTTGGCACCAGAAACTACATACCTGCAATAAGAGCCAGAACGCTGATCTCAAATCAACTTCCCCTCCCCAATGCCTTAGTAGGGAAAATGAAAAACTATCCCAAGATCAGCATCTAGGGGTAAATTCACCCTACACCAAGCCGGAACAGAAGATCCCTAAATAACTAACAGGCTTAATAAACAGCTGAGAATAGTAGGATTTTCACATAGCTTTCAAGTCTCTGTCAAAGGGCTTTCTGTGACAAAAATGTGATTGTTTTTCGTGTAACAACTTCAAGTGCTCCTGAGAGAAAGTATATAGAATCTATTTGCAGGAGCAGAGAGGCAAACATGTCTGTTTGCCTACCTGCATATGAGTGGAGATAGGAGCTGTGTGAGAGTGTGCATGTGTGAGTGCGTGCTCGCATGCGTGCCCTTACAGTGGGAATTTATCTGTGTATGTGGTGTAATTACATCAGACTGACTTTTATAACTATGACAAAGTATGCGATTGATCACTCTCAACGCTCGTTGACTATATCCTGGGGACAAGGGAGCTCCAGTCAGGTTATCCCATGACAGCCATGGATCAATACCCTCCAAAACAATCCAGCCAGAGACACTTAAGATTTTTTTTATCAGCCAGATTCAGAGGCAAACTTCTGCTGAATGATGCAGAGGCAGGAGGCAAACACGTCTATACCATCCCTGGCATTGTTTTGGAAGGATATGTATCGTTCCCTGATCAAACCTATAATGCGTTACTGCTAATAGGGACACAGGTTGGTGTCTAACAACAACTGCAGGTTATTGGCATTCCAAGGCAAATATGTCATGTCGCAGTGTGACATAAGCTTGATAAGGTAGGCAGTGTGGTTCTATGTGTATCTGTGTGTCTGATGAGTGCGTGTGTTGCTAGTAATGACCTCTGTTTGCATGCCTGTGATCGGACGATATTGTCACTCCTATTTGCCATATCTTCAATTTAAGCTTACTAGAAAGTGTGTGCTCTCAGGCCTGGAGGGAAGCAAAAGTCATTCCGCTACCTAAGAATAGTAAAGCAAGTTTTGTTAGACTTCACTGCGGCTTTTGAAATTATCGATCATAGTCTGCTGCTGGAAAAATGTATGCGTTATGGCTTTACACCCCCTGCTATATTGTAGATAAATAGCTACCTGTCTAACAGAACACAGAGGGTGTTCGTTAATAGAAGCCTCTCCAACATAATCCAGGTATAATCAGGAATTCCCCAGGGCAGCTGTCTAGGCCCGTAACTCTTTTTTTCAATCTTCACTAACGACATGAGTAAAGCCAGTGTGTCTATGACTCAACACTATACATGTCAGCTACTACAGTGACTAAAATGCCTGCAACACTTAACAAAGAGCTGCAGTTAGTTTCAGAATGGGTGGTGAGGAATAGGTTAGTGCTAAATATATCTGAAACTAAAAGCATTGTATTTGGGACAAATCATTTACTAAACCCTAAACCTCAACCACATCTAAATAATGTGGAAATTGAGCAAGTTGAGGTGACTAAACTAATTAGAGTAACCCTGGATTGTAAACTGTCATGGTCAATGGTCACATATTGATAGAACAATAGCTAAGATGGGGAGAAGTCTGGTCATAGTAAAGAGCTGCTCTACTTTTTAACAGCACTATCAACAAGGCAGGTCCTACAGGCCCTAGCTTTGTCACACCTGGACAACTGTTCATTCGTGTGGGCAGGTGCCACAAAGAGAGGCTTAGAAAAACTGCAATTGGCTCAGAACAAGGCAGCACGGCTGGCCCTTGGATGTACACAGAGAGCGAACATTAATAATATGCATGTCAATCTCTACTGGCTCAAAGTGGAGGAGAGACTAACTTCATCACTACTTATTTATTAGAGGTATTGACATGTTGAAAGCACCAAGCTGTCAGTTTAAACTACTAGCACACAGCTCAGACACCCATGCATACCCCACAAGACATGCCACCAGAGGTCTCTTCACAGTCCCCAAGTCCAGAACAGACTATGGGAGGTGCACAGCACTACATAGAGCCATGACGACATAGAACTCCATCCACATCAAGTAACTGATGCAAACAGTAAAATTTGATTTTTAAAAAAACAGATAAAAATACACCTTATGGAACAACGGGGACTGTGAAGCAACACAAACAGACACAGACACATGCATATGTAACCTATGTGAAATGGCTAGCTAGTTAGCGGTGGTGCGCGCTAATAGCGTTTCAATCGGTGACGTCACTCGCTTTGAGACCTTGAAGCAGTGGTTCCCCTTGCTTCGTGAGTGACTGTGGTTGATGTGTGCAGAGGGTCCCTGGTTCGAGCCCAGGTTGGGGAGAGGAGAGAGACGGAAGCTATACAGTTACACATACACACGATAACATATGCACTATACACACACTTACACATGGATTTTGTGTTGTAGATGTGGTAGTGGAGTAGGGGCCTGAGGGCACACACTTAGTGTGTTGTGAATGTATTGTAAAGTTTTTAAAATTGTACAATTTCCTTGAAATTGTTGGACCCCAGGAAGATATAGCTGCAGCCTTGGCAGTAACTAATGGGGATCCATAATAAATACAATACAATTGTGACGTCACTTCTCCTGATCATGTCCTGCCTCCGCACCCTGCGTTTGACCAGCGCTTCAGCCATTGATCCCCTGCTCCTTGTACGTCTGCACATCACATAACTTCCTACCTCCCTCTGCCTGCCTCCTACCCTATCTCCATCCCTCCCTGCTTCCTACACTACCTCCCTCTGCCTGCCTGCCTCCTACCCTATCTCCATCCCTCCCTGCTTCCTACACTACCTCCCTCTGCCCGCCTGCCTCCTACCCTATCTCCATCCCTCCCAGCTTCCTACACTACCTCACTCTGCCTGCCTGCCTCCTACCCTATCTCCATCCCTCCCAGCTTCCTACACTACCTCCCTCTGCCAGCCTGCCTCCTACCCTATCTCCATCCCTCCCTGCTTCCTACACTACCTCCCTCTGCCTGCCTCCTACCATGCCTCCCTGGCCCCAGCCTTCCTCTGTAATCCCCACAGCTCAATGCTGAGACTGCAGCCTCTTAATTCACCAAATCCCCCACTGCACCCGTCAGCCCATACCTCTCCGGTGTCAACCGCTTCTCACACACACACACACACACACACACACACACACACACACACACACACACACACACACACACACACACACACACACACACACACACACACACACACACACACACACACACACACACACACACACACACACACACACACACACACACACACACCACTAAAAGTTATTAGCGCTAGAAGCTGATGATGTGCCAGACTTGTTTAAGTCTGATTACAGCCTCTCTTCTCCAATAATGAAACACGCTTTTAGTCAGCAGATCTGAGATCTGTCACTGACAGAGAGACACATTTTTATTGTTGATTTCATTAAACGTTTTGTTTTGTTGCAAAATGCAAAAACACTCATCAATTTTGCGATCAAAAAGTGTCCCTAAGAACGATGTGTAATTTTAGCCTGCCACAGCAGAATTGTCGTGCCGAGTCTGTCAACTGCTAAATGTGGCTTCAAACAACCCGACATCATTTGTTTTTCCTGATGAAATGTTACAACTTGCAGATAATATATAATTAAATAATCAAATTGACAAATCAATAGGAGCTGAACGTCTAGTTCACACTATTTAATTATAATATTGACGTGGCGTCGAGGCTGTGTATGTCTGATGATAGTTTACGCCTCTCGTCATGGATGCAGGTCGGCTAATAGTATTTTAACGGAGCAAATGCGTTCAGAATAAAATAATGCATTAGTTAAATATCATATATACCTTTGGTCTGCACAGTTTGTTTACGTATACCTCAGAGAACATTTCATCTACTTGAACCATTTCAATCACTCCAGCTTACAGATACATCATTCCCTGCAGACCGGATACAATGCAATGCAATAATCAAACCACATTTATGATTCATCCCTTACATCATATTCCCTTTTCGCAATTATATCAATTTTCGGCTATTCAATATTTCATGATACGATGCAGAATAATCGACTTGCCCCCAAACACATGGATACTGTCTGTTTTCTGATTTTACTTTGCAGATGGTTATCCAACTGGTTAACCAACGGTTTCAAACTACAGATTTGATCATTTGCTCCGTCGGATGTAACTCCCCATTCTTGTTCTTTTTCTTCTCTTTTTAATTGTTATTTCAGGCGATCAGAGCTTTGTAACGGATGCTGAGAGATGCCTGGAGAGCCTTGTTATTCATGTCTGGTTGGTTAACCATCACAGCCCGCAAAGAGAGGGAGTGTGTGCCACGGAAGCGAGAGAAATAGGCAGCCCGATTAAAGATCTGATCTGACTGGTCAAAAGACCAATTATTGGAAAAAGATCAGAATTGGGCCTGCCTGTGTAAACGCAGCCATAGAGAAGACGGGAGGGGAACAAAAGAGGAGGGGGAGTGTCGAGAAATGGGTGAGAAAATAGATAAAAGGGAGAGAGAAAACAGAGAGAAAATAGAAAGTGGAGAGAAAACAGAGAGAAAATAGAGAAAAGGGAGAGAGAAAACAGAGAGAAAATAGAAAGTGGAGAGAAAACAGAGAGAAAATAGAGAAAAGGGAGAGAGAAAACAGAGAGAAAATAGAAAGTGGAGAGAAAACAGAGAGAAAATAGAGAAAAGGGGGAGAGAAAACAGAGAAAATTGAGAAAAAGGAGAGAGAAAACAGAGAAAATAGAGAAAAGGGAGAGAGAAAACAGAGAGAAAATAGAAAGTGGAGAGAAAACAGAGAAAATAGAGAAAAGGGAGAGAGAAAGAGAAAATAGAGAAAAGGGAGAGAGAAAACAGAGAAAATAGAGAAAAGGGAGAGAGAAAACAGAGAAAATAGAGAAAAGGGAGAGAGAAAACAGAGAGAAAATAGAAAGTGGAGAGAAAATGATAATGCTACTTATTCTCTATACTCTGGGGGGAAGGTAACAAATGAAGGGCACTTTAACGGTCCCCCTGGTGGTGCAATAACGCACTGCATTTTGAGTGGGCTTTTTACATTTCTATTGAACCTTTGTTTAACTAGGTAAGCCAGTTAAGAACAAATTCATATTTACAATGATGGCCTAGGAACAGTGGGTTAACTGCCTTGTTCAGGGGCAGAACGACAGATGTTTGCCTTGTCAGCTCGGGGATTCGATCTTACAACCTTTCACTCTAACCACTAGGCTACCTGCCGTCCCCTTTGCTTCTGTGTGATGGGTTGAAGGGGTTAAAAAAGGGAACTTAGTGCTCGAGTGAGCCCCATCAAGGACCTAACATATGCTCCTTTCTAATGGGCTGTGGTCACTGTTCTGTTGTGAGGCCTCGCGCCTGTTGATTGAATTATTCAGCTGATCGCTTAATATCTTGCATTAGTTGATTAATCTACCAACTAATAGGGGTGAGTTAAATTGTGACGCTGTGATTCTCAGTGTTGTAATACAGTGAAAGCAATGCAAGGCTGCTCTGATGTGATAAAGCTGCTTCCTCAACTACCCTCTGAGGAGTGAGAGAGAGAGAGAGAGAGAGAGAGAGAGAGAGAGAGAGAGAGAGAGAGAGAGAGAGAGAGAGAGAGAGAGAGAGAGAGAGAGAGAGAGAGAGAGAGAGAGAGAGAGAGAGAGAGAGAGAGAGAGACAGAGAGAGAGACAGAGACAGAGACAGAGACAGAGACAGAGAGAGAGACAGAGACAGAGAGAGAGACAGAGACAGAGACAGAGACAGAGACAGAGACAGAGACAGAGACAGATAGAGCTGACTTTTATTATTGTAGTGATCGGAAAGTCGAGAGTGTGTGTGTGCGTGTGTGTGTATGCTTGCATGCCTGTATACGTCTGGGAACAGAGAGAATGTATGATTAACAAGAGGACGCAGGAATTACAGGATTATTTGAGTAGGGGAGGCGCGTTTAGAGTTTTGGTTGCATATAACCCCAAGCTTGTTTATCAAGTGATATCTCTCCACCTTCGAGACGGCATAAATATCTCTCCCTTACACTGGCAAGTTATTTTAAAAATGAAAATGTTATTGACAAATTGTATTCGCTTATGTGTATTGAAATGGGGCAAAAACGTCAATCAGGGCAGATGGGCCCCACCTGTTCTGAGACCCACCTGTTCTGAGACCCACCTGTTCTGAGACCCACCTGTTTAGCTAAAACATATACAGTACAAGTCAAAAGTTTGGACACACCTACTTATCCAAAGGTTTTTATTTCTTTAGACTTTTTTCTATATTGTAGAATAATAGTGAAGACATCAAAACTATGATATAACACATGGATTCATGCAGTAAAAAAGAGTTGCATATTTTATATTCTTTAACCTAACAAAAAGAAGGTATCTTTCCGAAGGCATCTCAACCCAATTGAAGGAATACAAGTAAGGGAAAAGCAGCCAACCTATGCTCAGCATATGTGGGAACTCCTTCAAGACTGTTGGAAAAGCATTCCAGGTACGAGGTGGCTAAAAACAGACCTCCATCCTATGCTAGCTTGCTCCCGATGGCCCGGCTAGCTGTCTGAAACGCCGTGACCCCAACCAACCTCACTATTCACTGGACCTTGATGATCACTCGACTAAACATGCCTCTCCTTAATGTCAATATGCCTTGTCCATTGCTGTTCTGGTTAGTGTTTATTGGCTTATTTCACTGTAGAGCCTCTAGTCCTGCTCACTAAACCTTATCCAACCTTTCAGTTCCACCACCCACACATGTGATGACATCACCTGGTTTCAATGATGTTTCTAGAGACAATATCTCTCTCATGATCACTCAATACCTAGGTTTACCTCCACTGCATTCACATCCTACCATACCTTTGTCTGTACATTATACCTTGAAGCTATTTCATCGCCCCCAGAAACCTCCTTTTACTCTCTGTTCCAGACGTTCTAGACGACCAATTATCATAGCTTTTAGCCGTACCCTTATCTTACTTCTCCTCTGTTCCTCTGGTGACGTAGAGGTGAATCCAGGCCCTGCAGTGCCTAGCTCCACTCCTATTCCCCAGGTGTTCTCTTTTGATGACTTCTGTAACCGTAATAGCCTTGGTTTCATGCATGTTAACATTAGAAGCCTCCTCCCTAAGTTTGTTTTATTCACTGGTTTAGCACACTCTGCCAACCCAGATGTTCTTGCTGTGTCTGAATCCTGGCTAAGGAAGACCTCCCTAACTACAACATTTTCAGACAAGATAGAATGGCCAAAGGGGGCAGTGTTGCAATCTACTGCAAAGATAGCCTGCAGAGTTCTGTCCTACTATCCAGGTCAACACCATTCTGTATACTTCTGTCCCTTCTTTGGACACTGTGTTAACAACCCTCCAGGCGAGCTTCAATGCCATACAACTCTCCTTCCGTGGCCTCCAATTGCTCTTAAATACAAGTAAAACTAAATGCATGCTCTTCAACCGATCGCTGCCTGCACCTGCCCGCCTGTCCAACATCACTACTCTGGACGGCTCTGATTTAGAATATGTGGACAACTACAAATACCTAGGTGTCTGGTTAGACTGTAAACTCTCCTTCCAGAGTCACATCAAACATCTCCAATCCAAAGTTAAATCTAGAATTGGCTTCCTATTTCGCAACAAAGCATCCTTCACTTATGCTGCCAAACATACCCTTGTAAAACTGAACATCCTACCAATCCTCGACTTCGGCGATGTCATTTACAAAATAGTCTCCAATAACGTACTCAATAAATTGGATGCAGTCTATCACAGTGCCATCCATTTTGTCACCAAAGCCCCATATACTACCTATCACTGCGACCTGTACGCTCTCGTTGACTGGCCTTCGCTTCGTACTCGTCGCCAAACCCACTGGCTCCAGGTCATCTACAATACCCTGCTAGGTAAAGTCCCCCTTATCTCAGCTCGCTGGTCACCATAGCAGCACCCACCTGTAGTACGCACTCCAGTAGGTATATCTCTCTGGTCACCCCCAAAACCAATTCTTCCTTTGGCCGCCTCTCCTTCCAGTTCTCTGCTGCCAATGACTGGAACGAACTACAAAAATCTCTGAAACTGGAAACACTTATCTCCCTCACTAGCTTTAAGCACCAGCTGTCAGAGAAGCTCACAGATTACTGCACCTGTACATAGCCCATCTATAATTTAGCCCAAACAACTACCTCTTCCCCTACTGTATTTATTTATTTAGCTCCTTTGCACCCCATTATTTCTATCTCTACTTTGTACATTCGTCCACTGAAAATCAACCATTCCAGTGTTTTACTTGATATATTGTATTTACTTCGCCACCATGGCCTTTTTTTTGCCTTTACCTCCCTTATCTCACCTCATTTGCTCACATTGTATATATACTTATTTTTCTACTGTATTATTGACTGTATGTTTGTTTTACTCCATGTGTAACTCTGTGTTGTTGTATGTGTCGAACTGCTTTGCTTTATCTTGGCCAGGTCGCAATTGTAAATGAGAACTTGTTCTCAACGTGCCTACCTGGTTAAATAAAGGTGAAAAAAATCAAATAAAAATTTCATTTTGGCATTAATACATGTCACATATCAGTTTGCAAACCATGTAAGAAAATCAAAAAACAATGAGTTAATAAGGCCGCATACAAACATGGTTTCTTTTTTGCTTTCTTGAGTAAGGCAGGTCCAAAATACAGGTGTTTCAGCCTAGCTCAGTGCTTTCTGTGGTGGTGGGGCAGCCAGCGGAAAATATGGAGCGTAGGGGTTGGTAATGTTCTTTAATTGTGCATTGATTGGCTCAGTGTTCTGTCACTCATGGGGACACTACGTCACTGCAAAATCTATGGGGAGAGCTCAAAAATTGAAGCCTCTTGGGTGTTGCCATACAATTACATTAGAAGTGCCCATCCAATTATGTAAAATTACATTATGTTTACAGTAGCTTTCATTCAACGGATGATGTCAACATCATACTTTCTAAATCTTAGCTAGCAGTCATCATCATGAATCAAGTCGACAATCTACTGCCAAATCCTTTTCAATCCTTGTCATATGAAGAGAAATGATGAAGAGTAATTATAGATTAAACGTATTGGTATTCATCGGCCATTGGACAGAAACATTACACAACAAGTTGTCAATCACAAATTCAACAATGAGTGGTTTGGAAGGATTCAATCAGTGGCTAACTGCAAGCATTGCAAAGCAATCACTAGAAGGAGTGGACCACAGCGCAGCGTGGTACATGTTCATGATATTTATTGCAAAAAAAACAAAGCGAGAAACGAACAGTTTTGTAAGGTAACTAAAACTATACAGAAAACAACTACCCACACACCCAGGTGGGAAAAAGGCTACCCAAGTATGATTCTAAATCAGAGACAATGATAGACAGCTGCCTCTGATTGAGAACCACACCCGGCCAAACACAAAGAAATAGAAAACATAGAAATAAAGAAACTAGAATACCCATCCTAGTCACACACTGGCCTAACCAAAATAGAGAATAAAAACCTCTCTATGGCCAGGGCATGACAAGCCTGCTATTCAGTGGAGTGGATGTGTGTGTTTAAGGGTCTCTTTTCCAATCTTTCAACATTGGCCATGCTGTCAAACGAGCATACTTAGAATCATACTTAGGTAGCCTTTTTCTGCCTCTTTCAAAACAATCTCAGACTACATAAATTATGTAATATGCCAGGGAGATATGTATACTGCAGCTAAGAAAGTAATACTATGTGTATGTTGGGTAGTAAGCTGTTAGTGGCCTGTTAGTAGCCTCACCCTAATAATTTGGTCCCTTTCCCCTCATAATTTAGCCTACTGTTCTGACTTGGTGGTGCACATGTAGCCTATAGCCTGTTTTAGAGAAATGTAATCAACAAATATTGCAAGAAGTTTCATTGTCTGCTTATATGCCCCCTTTATTTATCCTACTGTTCTGACTTGGTGTACAGGGAGAATACCTTAAGAACGGCCCATGTTCTGAATACTGTCACTGCACATTTCAAATGTGCCGAACAAATAGTTAATTGAAATGACGGATTGCCTCTTATCTGCTCGGCAATACCTCATGCCATAGTTTGTACATCTCAATTGTCAGTAGAAACCACATTTGTTTAAACAAGTCAGCCAAATCAGCAATGTTTTTTTATAGGCACTAAACGAGGATGAATGAACTGTTTCACTGCCAGACAAGGCTCCGCTGATAGCCAGGTGTAGCGGTGGTAAGGTGTTGGGACTGCTGTTGGGACTCTGCTGTTGGGACAGCTTTATGTAGACCCTAACAGTTTGTGGGCACCGTTTGTCACCGTTATAGTTGTTTAATGGTTTGTTGTGTTGTGCAGTGGCTTTGCTGGCATGCAAGAAATAATGTCAATAATAGTTTACCCCCAGCAAGATTTACGGCACTGTTGTGTTGCCAAAGATGGCGTCTGAAATTACGGCCAAACAACTCCACCTTTCACTCATCTGTCCGGAGCCTGTAGTGTCCCAGTAGTTTTGGTCTTTACCCAGGTGTTGCCTGGCAAACGTCAGTCTTGTCTTGATATTATTTTTGAGAGCAGAGGCTTCTTCATTCCTGACCTCCCACGTAGGCCCAGTTTGTGCAGTCTCTATCTATGAGTATCTTTCGGTCCGCTCGTTTACTGAGTTTGGTAAGACGACCTGTCCGAGGTAGATTGCCAGTGGTCTGGCATTTTCTCCATTTGTAGATGATCCGTCGGACAATGGACGTAGAATTGCTTGGAATTTGATTTGTAACCCCTCCCAGACTCACAGGCATAAATATTCTTTCTTCTGAAGGCCTCAGATACTATATAGGTGTTACCACACAGCCATATGGTTAAGACCAAACCAGACCAGATTTCTAATCTTTATGGAAGGCTGGACCCTCACAAGGTACTGTCTAATGATTTCCTAATCATTTGCTTCTGTTTTGGTGCACCTGGTCCTAATTTGAGACATTTTAGGTTGATGGTAAAGGTAGGGGTGTACCATTTTTTTCTGCATAAGGAAATTGCATTTTTGTTCATACATTTTCAAAGTACATTTTTTTGTGTGTGATTTGTTCGATTGTTCCTTTATCAATGAATATGGTTGGAATTGAGCTAAAATATCCCTGCGTCCAAATGTGTGTACTTAATTTTTGACATGACTGTATGTCTTTCCAGATATTCGGTCTCAATGTTCTTGGCTATAAACAGGCCTGGCCCTAGCCTTTTGGCGACCCTAGGCTCCTTTTGTTTGGGGACCCCAACCATGCGGGCAAAACCTTTTATTGGCCTTTTGATGGAGAGAAAAAATAGTTTGGAGTTCATTTCCTGCAATTCTGCACATTTTGTCAAGGGACGGAGAGCAACATTTCTAGTTTTACAAATAATTCCCATAAATTTGACACATTTTGCCATAGGTTATAGAGAAATTGTTGCTATTTTAAAGCAAATTTCCTGCAATTCTACACATTTTGCCATGGCTTATGCCATGTTAATATGATATCTGAGTGAGATGACTAACAAAATCAAATGGGGGCCCCACGGAAGTCAGGGCCCCTGGGAATGTGTATTCCACTATTTTGACTCAACAGTAAGTTGAGTTCCTAATTTGTATTTAAATGAATTAAAACACAGTTTTGGTGGGGGCCATGTCACGACTTCCACCGAAGGTGGTTCCTCTCTCAGTTCGGGCGGTGCTCGGCGGTCGGCGTTGCCGGCCTACTAGCCATCATCGATCCATTTTTATTTTTCCGTT